>NC_058416.1:30865032-30933399 GCF_002201575.2 Neomonachus schauinslandi | reverse complement strand
ATATATATATATATATATATATATATATATATATATATATATATATAGGGGCACCTGGGTGTGTATATATATATATAGGGGCACCTGGGTGTGTATATATATGTGTATGTATATGTATATATATGTATATGTGTATATATATGTGTATATGTATATATATTTTTGTGGAAAGCTCTGATTTAGAGGGATAAATTATTCTTTCTGAATTTGTAGGAAATGGAGCTTCCTTTAATGTTTCTAGACTCTAGTCTACCATCACACTAGGTGTTCTTGCAAACCACCCATTAGGGAAGACGAGAGGCAGCAAAGTGTAATTTTCTCAGACGGTAGACTCTAGTGCCTGATGGACAGGTTTCCAAATCTCAGCCCATTGCTAGCTCCGTATGTTTGTGTTCCTTTCCTCATCTGTATGAAGTAGGACTGACGACGATAATGCTCTTTTCCTAGGGTTGAAGGATTGACTTAGTTAATGCACATTAATTACTTGCAATAGTGCCTGGTGTAGTGTCTGACAGTATCCATTAATGATGATGAATTGTCAAGAGCACCGAGGTGATGTTATAGGTGTTACTAAGAAGCTCAGTAGTACTCCAGTAGACTGGTAGTGTCGTCTTAAAATTTCAGGGGAATAAACAATGGTTATGAAATCTGAAGGGATTTTTTTTTTTAAGATTTTATTTAACAGAAACAAAGTGAGAGAGGGAACACAAGCAGGGGGAGTGGGAGAGGGAGAAGCAGACTTCCCGCGGAGCAGGGAGCCCGATGTGGGGCTCGATCCCAGGACCCTGGGATCATGACCTGAGCCGAAGGCAGGCGCTTAATGACTGAGCCACCCAGGTGCCCCAATCTGAAGGGATTTTAGCTTTAACCAATGACTAGACCATAGTGTTTGCTTTGGGTTTCTATTTTCCATTTACGTTATATGCTCTATAACCAGAATGGATATTATCCTTCCATTTTAATGACTGGTAACAAGATGACAAGCAAGAATTAAGCTTAGGGCTTATGCATGGAACAGCTACCTACCTCTAGGAAGATTGAATCCTATATTTAGTGTCATTGAGTTGCTAGAGTAACTTGGAGCTAATACAAAAACTCATTGACATAAATTAAAAAGTATTCTCCTTGGTATCCAGGGTCATCCTAATTTTTCACATTCTTTGAACCTTGGGCTTGGGCTAACCATAATAAGAGACCACTTAAAATTAGAGTCTTAACTAGAGACATAAGTTGGCTTCACAATTGACATGGAAAGTCTACAGAGGGAGCAGACTGTCTTTCGCCTACTACAGGTTTTGTCACAGAAAAGTGGATTAATATAGTAACACTTCATTGTAAATGGACATTAATAAATGCTAAATTACCACCAAGTTCCTATGGAAGGGCACACAGCTACTTTTACATTCAAAGAGTTTATGATTAATGTTAGTATAATGAATACCAAAGAAATTAATAACCGTTTGTCACTTTAAAAAGTGCCGATTAATTTTATGCTATTTTTCTATTCTCATTTGTCATAAGAGTGAGAACCTAGAATTTTAATGTCTAATATGTGGTGTGAATTAGAGAAGTGGCCATGCCACACTGACCTTTTCAGTATTCTAATATTTGCTTCACTGACCTCTTAGACCTCTTCCTGGCAACAGTTAGGTTTTTGAGAGGAGGGAGAGCTGAGCCTACTGGGTGAGTGAGCAGAATGAGGAAATATTTTAAGATACACTTTCATAATTCACTGACTGTATTGGAAATTCAAATTTTCAGACTATTCATTATCTTGACAAACATTGTAATGTGTGCAGAATATGGCACCACATAAATCTGTTCTGGTGACAAAGAGTGTAATGAGAATGGGAAATAGTAGAAACCCAAAGCAATCACTTTACAGTCTGGAAACTGGATAAAATGAAGGTTTCACCAGGTTTCACGGGAGTTCTTTTTTTGGCACTCTTAACAATTGCTTTCCACAGAAAACACAGCATGACACCATATCCAAGCACTCATAATGGGAATTTGGACACATTCATTTGGAAAGTTGCCTCCATCCAAGTAGAACATCAATTTAACAAATTCATGTCTTTTACTTTGTGGGGCAATGATTTGACATCATTGATTTATACTGAATAATTCCCTTCTATTTTGAAGGGACATAAATATTTTCACATATTTGTGTATTCCTTATTCAACTATTCAATAAGTATTTAGAAGTAATGTGTGCACATAGCATTGTGCTAGCTAGTATGAGGCTTGCAAAGTAAAGAGATTAAATATGGATGAATAGGCATTAAAAGGACAAATAACTGGGGCTAGATTCCTTCAGAATGAGCAATGGGCTGTATTTTTCTGGAGCCTATGAGAAGGATTACTCTGGTCATGAGGGGCCTGAGAGTTGTGTGCCAATGAAAGGGTTTTGGTCCCTGGGAATGAGGATGGCCGATCCACATGAGCAGGGTATTTAAAAGGTATGATAAGGGATGAAGATGAGTGGGTATTTTTAATTTTATAAACAACTGGACATATCAGTATAAGGTTTTATGTTCACACAAAATCTTAGCCAGTCACGATTAGCGCATTCTTAGAACCAACATATGCTTGGCACTTGATATGGGAAGGCCTCATTTTAGAGAGTGTTTAGGGAGGTAGAGGCGAATGGGACACCGTGTCCTACTCAAATGTACTAATACTTTAATATCTTTGGTGACTGTGCTACTGTATGCCTAGTCCATGTGACTGAAAGCTGCAGTCAGAATAGTTTGGTAGTGAGTCTGAAAGTAGGTGGGTGGTCTGGACTGGGAGTGTATCCAGTTGCTGAATTTCAAAGCAGCGCCATGGATCAAGTTTGGGTAGGCAAGTATTAAAAATGATTTTTTCAACTATGGAAGGTTTAGCCAGTGTTAAAACTTCCCTGACATTTCTTTTGCCTGTCTGGTCCAGAATCAATTACGTCCATATGTTGCAATTAGCTAATATGAGACTTAGGCTTCTTATAAGTAGTTGTGGTGTGTTTTGTTTGGGAAAAATATTAGCCATTCATTATCTCTTTAAATATTTCTGTCAGATTCTCTTCTTTGGACTCATTATATCTTGTCAACAGCTCTGTGGACATTTTTGTATCAGATAATTCATATTTGTGGGAGTCTGTCATACTCATTGAAGGATGGTTAACATTATCTTTGGTCTCTACCCACTAGATGCCAGTAGCAACCTCTAGAAGTTGTTATTGGGGGAAATAAACAAAACAAAAAAACTTTAGGTACTGCCACATATCCTCTAGTGTAGGAGGGCAAAATTGTCTGAAGTTAACCACTGAATTATATGTATATAAATCTTATAAAAATCTGTATTCCATGTATCTTGTGCTTTTCTCTTGTTTGAATTTGTATGCTTGTGTTTGCCCTGTATTCCCATTTTTTTATTCCTTTCATTTTTTTTGTTGACTTTGTTAAACTCCTTAATTTCAATTGTTAATTCTAGAATTTTCACTTTATTTAAAAAATAGGTACTGGCTGAAATACTATATCTTGTTAATTTTCTTGACCATAACATTTTAATTTGTTAACTTGAAAATTTGGATCACTTGTGGGTCTATTTCTATTTGCCATTTTAACTCTTGGGTCCTGTTTTTTTTCCTGTGCCTGGTCATTGAAAGCTAGACATTGTTTATGAAAAATGATAAAAATTCTAGTCTCACTACAGAGAAGATAGTGGCAGATCACTTTAATTCAGTTAGGGATTGAGCTAGGTAGAAGTTGAGTGTATAGCTCTTTAACATCCTAAGTAAAAGCCTGAAATCTTTACCAGGATCCTTCTACTTTGTGGGCTTTGAATACCATTTTTTTTCCTTACTAACATTGTGGGACTAAAATTTCTGCTTCATTTTTAGAAACCACATTGTTTAGTTTATATCTGACATATGTTCTCTAGAACCAGAGCCGAAGTTGGTGATTCCTGTGATAGTAATTTTTTGAGTGCATACTCTCAAGATTTTTGAGGAAAGCAATATATACCAAGAGAAGAAATGCTAAGCAAGAAAAATAGTCTTGGCTGAAGATTAGCTACATCTTGGTCTTAAGCTCTGTAGCACAAATCACACTGTAGATCTGGTCCCTACTTAAAGCAAGGGGACAAGCCTTTTGTACCTACCATGTCCCTGACCATCCTTGGGGGCAAGGCTTAACCTCTTGAATGAGACTGCTCCTGTTTGCATTTAGCTAAGGAAAATTTGGAGAAAGGGGCAGCTATGAGTGATTATCAGCTAACACTAGCAATGCGTGGGACGATGTGTACCAGCTCAGTGAAGTAGATTTGGCTCAAGGCACCAAGGGCTTCCACTGAAGTATAATCCTTGCACTATTTAGGTTCCCTTCTCACATTCAGATGACTTTATTCAAATACAACTTTGCCAGCATTGTGGTTTGTCACAGTTTCTGGGTAATCTTGTTTTAAAAAGCAAGGAGAATAGTTGGATTAAATCGGTCCTGAGTTTGAAACTGAGTTGTAACTTCTCTCTCTTATTCATTACCCGTTCTAGGTTCTCTTCCCAATTGGCTATCTCTTCTGACCTTCATGACTGGCTTAATAGGGTAAGCCACCCAGACCCTCATTACTGAGGGGTCTTAGCCCCTTTACCATACTCTTATCAGACTATGGTTTCTGAATTTGCCCATTTAACGTTACAATTGGGGGGCACCTGGATGGCTCAGTTAAGTTGCTGCCTTCAGCTCAGGTCATGATCACAGGGTCCTGGGATTGAGCCCCGCATCGGGCTCCCTGCTCAGCGGAGAGCCTGCTTCTCCCTCTCCCTCTACCTGCTGCTCTGCCTGCTTATGTTCTCTCTCTTTCAAAAAAAATATAAAAAAAAAAAAAAAAAAAAAAGTTACAGTTCGGTGTGGAGTTACCAAAATGCTCCAGTGGATTCACTGAGTATCAAATTTCTTCCTTCTACCATTATGTAGTATCAGTTGTACCTTTTCATAATGATTGGAGTTAATTACTTCTGTCAGCAAGGTGACTCCATTTTGTGCCTACTAGATCTTTGGCTTAAGGAACCCAAAATGACTAGGCAGAAATCATCATCCTGGATTAGGGTAGGCCCTAAATCCAATAACAAGTGTCCTTCTAGGAAAAGTGAAGGAAAGACTATCAAGAGGAGGCAATGCAAAAACAGTTTGAAGTGATGTGTCTGCAAGCCGAGGAATGCCAAGGATTGCCACCAGCCCCTTAAAGCTAGGAGACAAGCCTGGAACAGATTCACTCTCAGAACATCCAGGAAGAATCCAAATTGCCACCATCTTGATTTCAGTCTTCTGGCCTCTAGAACTGTGAAAGAATAAATTTTTGTTGTTTGAAGTCCCTAGTTTGTGAGAGCCCTAGGAAACTAATATGGATGGTCATGCCGGTTAAGGCTTTGTGGGTAGAGAAGGTGAACTATCTAGAATATGAGCCAGCCAAGATAAAACATGACTCTCTTCAAGTTATAAAGTGTCCAATAAGTCAACTTACCACTGAGACACTGGTCTACTTGAGATTTGGTATCTTATTGGAAGCTCTCAGCATTGGCTTCTATTGCTCAGATATTGGACATTCAGCAGTGACTTTATCAGCCTTAGTGACATTATGAATACTATGGGACTTGCATAGCCCCTATGTCTGTTAATTGGGTTAATCCAGTCTTGATCACATTGGGCAAGCCCTTACTGGAGGAAAGAAGCTGGTTGACACCTGATGAAGACCTGTCCACTTCGTTGCTTGGACCTATTCCGCAGTTGGTAATTTCTGTTGGGCGTTTATGTGCAATCCCAAAATTCTCACATTTTGTGCCCACTCCCCTATATCCAACATTGGCCTCTTGGATATTCTTGTACTGTTTTCTAATACTGCAACTTCAAGACCTGACCAGATAAGTCATTTACCATTTCATGTAAATACATGTATGTCCTAATTTTGGACAACTTTCTCCACGAAGTGATTAGCAAGCTTTTCCACTTGTATCATTGCCACTGGGAGTATATCTCCTCACCATCGTCTTTCAAAGACCTACCTGAGCGGTACTGTAGTGAGATAGCAGTCTGTTTTGTCTTGTACCCACAGACCAAGCTGATTCACCTGTGAACCAAGCTTAGATGTCTTCCTCTTCCTCCAGTTACTGATAGAGAATGTCTCATGAGACAATAGGTATGAACTTCCTGGGCTTGCCCAAACCTGATTTCTGAAACCGTTTCCACTTTACGATGAGTTGTTGCTGGGCCCGTGCAAACTTAAGACTTGATATGTGTCTAACAGTGTGGAGTGTCTGGTGGGCAGTTGTGGTCTCAGGGCCACTTGGTAGTCCACATGTTCGGTTTCTACCAGTGTCAAGTAGCATGCAAAAGCTACTTTTTGAATGGTATGTAGTTCTCTGCTAAAGTTGGTATGGTGTTTCTCCAGAAACCTTGAAGTTTGCTTTGTTTCCTATGAGAACTTCAGAACTCCTATCTTTCTCTAATACCTAAACATCATCTCTTGCTCTGGGCCTCACTTAAAACTTTATAGTCTTCTGTGCCACCTGATGAATGGGATCGAGCAGTATTCCCAATATGTGTTTTCCAAAACTTGGAAATGTACCTATCTCAGAATAGTACCAACACCGTCAAAATACGGTTACTTAAAATGGCTTTTTTTTTCACTGTAGTGTGTGTTTTTATAACAAAACCCTGAGGCTGATATTTAATTTTTTTTTCCTGCTGTATATTTGCTACATGAGTCAGGATATAATTGCTTACCCTGGGGGAAAAAAAAAATCTGTGTATTCTACCTTGCCAAATTCTTAAACAGTCTGTTTTATATCCATGATTGATAACAGAGCACATTTCAATGAGATTCAGAGAGCTATTCCACTGTCCAGTTTTGCTGCACACTTTTATGACACCATAATTCTCAAAACCTGATGCAGTTTACATTCCAGCTTTATGTCAGATGTACTAATGTACTTTAAAAATACTGAATATTAAAGATTTTCAAAAGTAGTTTGTAAAATTGGGTATTTTATGCCTCTTTATAGCTTCTTTCCATTTATGAGAGCCACATGACATCGGGATAGGGACCATTTAGAGTGTTCTGGAAATATCACATCTCTGCAGTTCCAGGAAGGCAGGTCATGAAGGACTCTTGGTTTCTATACATGACAGTGGTAATTGGAGGAACATAGCTATAGAATTTTACTCGAGTGAATTATATCTTGTTCTCCTAACTCAAAAGAATAAAAACAACCTGCAAGTGATCCTCCCCACCATTAAATTTTGTTTTTAGGAAAATTTCTATTTGAATTTCCCCTAAATTTTAAATCCTGCAGGAGTAGATATAGTAAATAGTAAAATAAACTCCCAGGTACTCACCATGCACCTTCAGAAATTCTAAACTCCTATTGTTTAATTAAGCCCTCCAACCACTTGCCTTCATTCAGTTTGTTTCAAGCAAACAACAGATACCAAATTCTGTAAACATTTTTCAGTATTGCCAAAAGATAATGCAGCTGTGCTTTTTTTTTTTTTTAAATTTTGTCACAGGTTAAAAAAAGTAATTGGTATATAACATTAGTTTCAGGTGTATAACAGTGATCCATTTGTGTACATTGCAAAATGGTTATCACAATAAATCTAGTTACCATCTGTCACCTTACAAAGTTAATACAACATTGATTGTATTCATTTGGTGTATTACATTCCTATGACTTATAACTGGAAGTTTGTATTTATTCCCTTCACCCCTTTTCCACTAACCCCCCCCCCCCCCCCCCCCCAGCAATTACCAATCTGTTCTCTGGATCTATCAGTCTGGGTTTGGTTTGGTTTGGTTTTTAGATTCCACATAGAGAAGAAAACACATATTTCTTCCTTGGTCTGACTTCACATAGCATAATACCCTTAAGGTCCATCCGCATTCTCTCATATGACAAGATTTCATTCTTTGTATGGCTGAGTGGTATTCCATTGTGTGTATATACACATCATCATCCATTGATGGGCACTTAGATTTTTTTCTCTCATATTTTTGCTATTGTAAATAACACTGCAGTGAACATAGGGACAAATCTTTGTGAAATAGTTTTTTTATTTTTGCGTAGATACCTAGTAGTGGAATTGCTGGTTCATATGCTAGTTCTATCTTTTTTATCTTTTTGAGGAACCTCTGTACTATTTTCCGTAGTAGCTGTATCGTTTCCATTCCCACCAGCAGTGCACAAGGGTTCCCTTTTCTCCATGTGCTTGCCAACAACTACCACTTGTCTTTCTGATAATAGTCATTCTGACAGTGTAAGGTAATATGTGGTTTTGATTTGTATTTCCCTGATTAATGGTGTCAAACATCTTTTCATGTGTCTATTAGCCACCTGGAGGTCTTTTTTGGGGGGAAAAAGTCCATTCAGGTCCTCGGCCCTTTTTTTTAAATTGGATTATGTTTTTTGCTGTTGAGTTGTGTAAGTTCTTTCTGTATTTTGGATATTAGCCCTTTCCTGGATATGATTCACAAATATCTTCTCCCATTTGATAGATTGCCTTTCATTTTGTTGATGATTTCCTCTGTTGTGTAGAGGTTTTTAGTGTGATGCAGTGCCAATACCTTATTCTTGCCTCTGGACCCAGTCAGATCCAAAAAAACATAGCTGAGACTGATGTCAAAGAGTGTACCATCTGTGTTTTCTCATAGGGATTTTATAGTTTCAGGTTTGTCTTCAAGTTTTTAACACATTTTGAGTTAATTTTTGTATATGGTATGAGTGGGCCAGTTTCATTCTCTGCATGTAGACATCCAGTTTTCCCAGCATTTATTGGAGAGACTCTTGTTTCCCCATTGTATCTTCTTGGCTTTTTTGTCATAAGTGAATTGACCACATATGCATACGTTTATTTCTGGGTTCTATATTCTAGACCTACGTGTCTATTTTTATGCCAATACCATGCTATTTATTACTATAGCTTTGTAGTATCATTTAAAATCAGGGAGTGTGAAACTTTGGCTTTTTTTTTTGCCTCAAGATTGTTTTGGGTATTCAGGGTCTTCTCTGGTTTCATGCAAGCTTCAGAACTATTTGTTCTCATTCTGTGAAAATTTTTATTGGAATTTTGACAGGAATTGCCTTGAACCTATAGATTATTTGGGGGTACTATGGGCCTTTTAACAATATTAATCTTTCTGATCCATGAGTATGGAATATCCTGCATTTGTCTTCAGTTTCTTTGATCAAGATCTGAAAGCTTTCAGTGTTTCACCTCTGGTTAAATTTATTCCTACGTGTATTCTTTTTGACGCAATTGTAAATGGGTTTCTTGATGTCTCTTTCTGATAGTTTATTAGTGTGTAGAAACAACATATTCCTGTATGTTGATCTGGTATCCTACAACTTTTCTGAATCTATTCTAACAGTTTTGGGGAGAGTTTTTAGGGTTTGGTATATATATGGTGTTATCTGTAAATTGTGACTGTTATACTTCTAATTGGTATGCCTTTTATTTCTTGCCTAATGGCTGTGGCTAGGACTTCCAATACTATGTTGAATTAAAGTGGCAAGAGTGGGAGTTCTTGTCTTGATCTTGATCTTAGAGGAGAAGTTCTCAGTATTTCAGTGTTGACTATGATATTAGCTGTGGGTTTGTTATATATGGCTTTTATTATGTTGAGGTATGTACCTTCTATGGTCATTTTGATCTCTTTTATTATATATGGACACTGAATCTTGTCAAACCATCTTTTTTTAAGGTTTTATTTGACAGCAAGAGTGCACATGAGTGGGGGGAGGGGCAGAGGGAGAAGCAGACTTCCCACTGAGTGGGGAGCCAGATGCAATGTGGGGCTGTATCCCAGGACCCTGAGATCATGACCTGAACTGAAGTCAGACACTTAACCGACTCAGCTACCCAGGTGCCCCTTCTGTATGTATTGAGTTGATTATAAGATTTTTTTCTTTTATTTTGTTAATGTGGTGTGTCATGTTCATTTGCAGGCAATGAGCCATGCTTGCATCCTTGGAATAAATCTCACTTGATCATGGTGTAGGATTTGTTTAATGTATTGTTGAATTTGTTGAGGAATTTTGTTTCTCTATTCATCAGGGATATTAGCCTGTCACTTTTTTTGGTGGAGTGGGGGTGGGCAGTATGGTGTATGCATGTCTGGTTTGAGTATTGGGGTAATGCTGGCTTCATGAAATGAGGTTGTAAGCTTTGCTTCCACTTCAATATTTTGGAAGATTGAGAAAGATAAGAATAATGCTGCTCTGAAGGTTTGATAGAATTCACCTGTGAAGTCGTCTGGTTCTGGACTTCAGTTTCCTGGGAAGTTTTTGACCAGTAATTAAGTCAGTAATCACTCTTCACATTCTCAATTTCTTTGATTCAGTCTTAGAAGGTTATAAATTTCTAGGAATTTACCAATTTGTTTTGTAGATTGTCCAATTTGTTGGGGTATAATTGTTCATAGTTTATGATTTTTTTGTATTTCTGTGGTATCGGTTTTAACTTAGCCTTTTTTGTCTTGGGGAATCTAGCTAAAGGTTGGTCAATTTGGTGTATCTTTTCCAAGAAGCAGCTTAGTTTCATGGATATTTTATCTTTTTAGTATATATTTCATTACTTCTGATCTTCATTTTTTTTCCTCTACTAACTGGGCCTCATCCATTCTTTTTTCTACTTCCTTTAGGTGTGAAATTAAATATTTCTCCTGTTTCTTTTGGTAGGCCTATATTGCTATGAACTTCCCTATTACAACTGTTTTTTGTGTATCCCATAGATTTTGGTATGTTTTTCCTGCTTTCATTTGTCTCTGGATATTTTTTCCCCTTTCATTTCTTCCGTGATCCAATAGTTGTTCAGTAACCTGCTGTTTAATCTCCACATTTGTGGTTTTTCCAGTTTTCTTACATTTCTAGTTTCATACCATTGTCATCCAGAAATATGCTTGATGTGATTTCGATCTTCTTGAATTTGATTTACTTTATAGCATAATGTGGATCTATCCTGGAGAATGTTCTGTGTGTACTTGAATTTATATTCTGCTTTTGGATGAAATGTTCTGTATGTATTGGTTAATTCCATCTGGTCTGATGTGTCATTTAAGGCTGATGTTTCCCTAATGATTTTCTGTCTGGATGATGTATTTATTTTGTAAGTGGGGTGTTGAAATCCCCTAATAGTATTGCATTGCTATTTCTCCCATTAGGTTTGTTAATACTTTATATATTTTGATACTCCTGTGTTGGGTGCATGTTTATATATGTTCCATCTTCTTACTGGATTGACCCTTTTTCATTATGTGGTGGCCCTGTTTGCCTATTACTATATTTGTTTTAAATTCTATATTGTGTGATGAATATAGATACCCCAGCTTTCTTTTGGTTTCCATTTGCATAGGCTGTTTTTCCAGTTCCTTTATTTTCAGTGTGTGTGTCCTTTGTTCTTAAGTGATTCCCTTGTAGGTGGCATATAGATGGGTTTTGTGTGTATTTTAATCCATTCAGGTATTGTCTTTTGATTGGAGAATTTAGTCCTTTTATGTTTAAAGTAATTTATTGATAGGTATGTAATTATTGCCATTTGCTAATTGGTTTTTTTTTTTTTTAAGGATTTTATTTTTTTTGTCTGAGAGCACAAGCAGGGGGAGCGGCAGGCAGAGCAGGTAGAGGGAGAAGCAGGCTCTCTGCCAAGCAAGGAGCCTGAAGCGGGACTCAATCCCAGGACCCTGGGATCACGACCCGAGCCAAACGAAGTCAGACGCTCAACCGACTGAGCCACCCAGGCATCCCTTGCTAATTGTTTTTTAGCTGTTTTTGTAGTTCTCCATTTCTTTTTCTCTTCGCCTGTCTGCTTTGATAACTTAATCTTGAGTGTTTTATTTATTTTTTATTTTTTATTTTTTTAAAGATTTTATTTATTTATTTGACAGAGACAGAGATAGCGAGAGCAGGAACACAAGCAGCGGGAGTGGGAGAGGGAGAGCAGGCTTCCCACCGAGGAGGGAACCTGATGTGGGACTCGATCCCAGGACCCTGGGATCATGACCTGAGCCGAAGGCAGACGCTTAACGACTGAGCCACCCAGGCGCCCGATCTTGAGTGTTTTAAATTCCTGGGTTTTTTTTTTTTTTTTTTTTTTGGTATATTTTCTAAAGTTTTTGTTTGGAGTTTACCCTGAGGTTCACATAGATCATTCTCTGTATATTAGAGTCTATTTTAAGTTGATAGCAACTTAATTTTGAACACATTCCAAACCGTACATTTGTATTCCCCACCTTAGCCACTTTTTGTTGATGTCACTTTTTATATTTTTATCCATCCCTTGAGGTTGTACTTAATTTTACAATTTTTTTCTTTAATTTTAGGAGCTTCCTAGGTTATTAATTGCCTGTCTTTACTATATATTTACCTTTCCAGTGAGATGTTTACTTCATATGTTATTAGTGCTATTTCTTTTCAGCTTAATGAAATACCTTTAATATTTTTTGTAAGGCAGGTTTAGTAGTGATTTTTTTTTTTTTTTTTTTGCTTTTCTGGGAAACTCTTGATCTCTCCCTCAAATTTGACAGATAAACTTGCTGAGTATTCTTGGTTGGAAAATTTTTCCTTTGAGGACTTTGAATATGTCCTGCCACACCCTTCTGATCTTCGAAGTTGCTGCTGAGAAATTTGATAGCCTTATGGAATTTCTCTTGCATATAACAATTTGCTTTTCTCTTACTACTATTAAGATTGTCTTTAACTTTTGACATTTTAATTATAATGTGTCTTGATGTGGCTCTCCTTTCATTTACCTTATTTGGAACTCTCTGGGCTCTTTGCACCTGCATGTATATTTCCTTCACCAGGTTAAAACATTTTAGTCATTGTTTCTTCAGGTAAGTTTTCTCCTTTATTTCTTCTCCTTCTGGGACCCCTGTAACATAACTGTTATTCTACTTAACTTAGGGAACCTCTTAAACATTATCTTTATTATTATTATTATTTTTTTTTTGTAAAACTTTCTTTTTGTTGCTCTGAGTTCCATTGCTTTATCTTCTAGCTTATGGAGCTGAGCCATTCTTCTTTATTCAGTCTGTTGAACCCCTCTAGTATACTTTTCACTTTAATGTATTCTTAAGCTCTGACCGCTGTTTGATACTTAGTTATGTTTTCCATTGCTTTAGGTTCTCACTGTGTTCATCCATTCTTCTTCCTAGTTCAGTGAACATATTTGTGATCATTACTTTGAATTCTTTATCAGGTTGATTACTTCTCTCCCTATCATGTATGTCTTTTAAATTTTCTTTTGTTGGGGATATATTTGTTTCCTCATTTTGCTCAACTCTGTGTTTCTAAGTATTAGGTGAAACAACTACTTCTGTCTTGGAGTGCCTTGTTAGGTGATGATCCTTCTTGTTCAACCTTGTCCTAGCTCTTGGTTGTCTCCTGAACCTTTGTGATTGTCTAAACTGCCTGACCTATTCTTGATATGCCCCCATTTTTGAAGATCTGCCACAACCTGTCCTTGATCCAAGGGGAGAAATCTCTTTGAGCACCTAGTTTCAGAGTGAGCCAGATCCTCAGGCAGCAGCTTGTAAAATATGTAAATATTGTCTTGTGGGGCAGGCAGCCTCCAGACCAGGAGATTTGGAGGTGTTCCCTGGATGACTGGCAAAAAGTGGGTCTCCAGAAACTTTTCTGGGAAATATCCTCAAGCTGTAGGTGAGGCCAAGGGTATGTGTAAAGATGGTGCCTCCTTAAATTCCTTGGGAGTGCCTCCTTGGGCTCTAGATACATGCTAAACCTGAATCCTGTCCCTCAGGTAGAAGCTCTGGGCCAATTAAATAGGCCTTTTTCTTTCTTTTTTTTTTTTTTTTTTTTTAAGATTTTTTTTATTTATTAGAGCGAGAATGAGAGAGAGCAAGCACATGAGAGGGGGGAGGGTCAGAGGGAGAAGCAGACTCCCTGCCGAGCAGGGAGCCTGATGCGGGACTCGATCCCGGGACTCCAGGATCATGACCTGAGCCGAAGGCAGTCGCTTAACCAACTGAGCCACCCAGGCGCCCTTAAATAGGCCTTTTTCACAGGAAGCCTGGGGTTGTGTTTTATTTTGCTGTCCCTGCAGTGCCCTGGGGTTTTGGCTTGCCAAGTACTGTCTTTGATTATTACAGTCCCATGGAGCTCAGGCACACCAGCTGTCTTGGCTACCAGGGCCAGGAGAGGAAGGGGTGTCCCCTGTGTGGATTGTGTGTGTTTGCTGGCTTTCGCTGGGCGGTTGGAGAGGGCAGGGTGTGTAACACTCTTGATCTCTTTGAAAAGGCAGGGAGGAAGAGGATTGTACTCACCCGCCCTGGGCGTCAGTGCAGTGGAGAGAGTGTCTTGTCAGTGCAGGCACCCCTGGCTTCAGGCTGGAGGTGGGAGAAGGCCAGGACCATTTGCTCTCACCAGGGCTAGACTGGGAGTGGGGGAGTGTGGTGCCTTTGTGCTCTCCTGCCTCAGCAGGTGTGGGCACTGCTTGGCCCAGCCTTCCACAGCAAGGCAGCAGGAAGTGCATCTGAGCTCCCTGCCGGTGCTCGCAGAACGTGGAGAATGCAACACGGCGTCTGGCAGCACCTCCTTCTGCAGGGAGCATCTCCGTTGTCCCCCGCCCCTCCAGCCCATGCCCCCAGATCAGCAAATGAGACTCACTCACATAGAGTTGTGATGTTTTTCAAACTGCTATTTTTAACCACTCCCTCCCCTCCTTACCGCCCCCCCCCAACCCCCGTGTGTGAGCCCACTCATGAACCCTTTGAGAGAGGAACGGTTCCTGCCCCACTTTGGGTCCTTGGACCTCAGCCCCATTGGTTTTCCAAGCCCAGAGAGGACTCGCCTCTCTGATACAGGTCCCAGGGCTGGAATGCTCAGTGTGGGGGGGCACCAACCCTTTACTCCTCTGGGAGAAGTGTCTTTCTGGTGAGGTCCCTTCCTATTGTGGGTTGCTGTGCTAGGGGTGGGTTTTTTTGTGAGACTGTCTGCCGCTCTGTCTTGATGCAGCCCTTTTATCCCTTGTTGTAGAGAGTGGTTTATCTAGTTTCAGATCTTACTCAGAAGAAAAAGATTTTATGTAGCTATAGATATGGTGTGTCCAGTGGGAGAATTGGGTTCAGGATCTTCCTATGCTCCCGTTTTGGATCCCCTTTCAATAACTTAACATCATCAAATTAGTAGTCCTTATTCAAACTTTAAATTCTCCTATGTATCATAAGTTTTAAATGTGTATGAATTCGGTCTGAAATTTTAGTACTTTGCCTTGTTGATGGAACAAGGCCATTTGTCCTACAGAGGTTCAGTCTGGATTTTGATGATTGCATCCCCCATTGTTATATTTAACATGTTCCTCTGGTCTCTGTATCTTCTGCAAATTGAGGATTGAGTGTAGCTTGATCAGATTTAGGTAGATTTTGTTGTTGTTGTTGTTAAGGCAGTGCTACTTGATAAATGATTTTTTTTCAACTTTTTGGCACCTGCTGTCTGGTTGCCTCTCTTAGTAGTTGTTAATGGTCTGTGACTAGATCCATTAATTCATTAAAAGTTACAAAATGGGGCTGTTGTAACTCACTATGTCTAAAATTAGATGTATATATAGTTGTGTGTATGGATGTATTTCTGAAATAGACCTGTAAGTGGAATTTTTAGAAACCCAGTGGTATACTTTGTATAGGAAATGTAGGATGAATTCAAAATGTTACATTTCATGAAAGAGCCATAAACAAAACAGGCTCTGGAATGTCATAAGAAAATATACCCAAGGCAGTATTCCCAAATCATTAATATTCTCCTCAAACTTAGTTTTTCGAGCTCCTTTGTACAAAAGATGTAACCAGATACATTCCCAATATTTTTTTTAAAAAACTATAATGGTCTTCTGTCAAAAAGTTATACATGCTTATTAAGAAAAAGTGGGGAAATGTGATTCCATTGTCCAGAGAGAACCAATGTCCAAGTGAAATGTTCAAGTGAGTTGATACTATTGTTTGCTGTTCCAAAATCTTTGAAACCATAAACAGTGATACTTAAACTGCAAAATGGAAACACAGATCATGCTTAAGGTGCTTTAGTGAGCTTTTGTGCATTTTTTTGTGTTCAAATACAAATAGCTACAATGGCAAATTGTATGTTATCTTAAAGTGTACAGTTCAGTACAATTCAGTGCATTCACAGTGTTGTACAACAACCATATCTAAACCCAGAATTTATCAACCCCAAGTAACGACCTTGTGACAGGTCACAACTCTGACTAGACTAGAAATTGTACACTTTAAATTGAGTTTCTTTAAAGATTTATTAGAGTGCGAGTGGGGGAGGGGCAGGGGGTGAGGGAGAGAGAACCTCAAGGAGACTCTCCACTGAACCTGGAGCCTGATGTGGGGTTCCACCTCACAACCCATGAGATCATGACCTGAGCCAAAATCACGAGTCAGGTGCTTAACTGACTGAGCCACCCAGGTGCCCCTTAAATTGAGTTTTAAATTGTATCTCAGTGGTTTTTTTTAAAAAGGGAGACAGCAGAAAATAGAAGGAAAAATCCTTGGCTTCATGGAGCTTGCATTCTAGTGACAATCATTAAAAAAAAAATTAAGACCTTCAAAAATGAAAAATTGCATATTGCCCAGAGGAGGGAAAGGACATGCATGGACTATTCCTGTAGAGTCCCTTAGATTGCTTCAGTGTACTCTCAAATTTATGGTACCTGACCCTCGATTCTCATGAAGGAATAGCCATCCAAACCTGCAGTGGGGGCAGAGGATCATGTATTTTCCTGTGGATGAACAAGCACTTCAATTACAAAACCGCAAGATAAATTTTAAAAATCTGTATCCTCGGGATGCCTGGGTGGCTCAGTCGTTAAGCATATGCCTTCAGCTCAGGTCATGATCCCAGGGTCCTGGGATCGAGCCCTGCATTGGGCTCTCTGCTCGGCGGGAAGCCTGCTTCTCCCTCTCCCACTCCTCCTGCTTGTGTTCCCTCTCTCTCAGTGTCTCTGTCAAATACAATCTTTTAAGAAAAATCTGCATCCTACAGAATGATGGAAATTTAGATCTGGGAGCAATCTTAGAGAAGATAAAATTCCTAGTTATTTTACAGGTAGGCTACTGATACTCATGGTAAATCAAGCGTTTCGTCATAACCAACCAAGCACTGTCTGAATCTAGAAAGCCGGAATGCCTAAGGCAGTGCTGTTATGTTTTATTTCTGCCTTTCCCCCTCCCTCGAAGCACTGTCTGACAACTCACTGCTTCAAATCCTTTATTTGTAAAATACGCTTTACTTTCTCTCTTAGGAAGTTTGGCAGTTGGCTTAACATGGCATATCTGATGCTTTCAGTTGAGAACTTGGTGTCAATTTGTTAGTCAACAGCAAAAGTGCAGAAGAAGAGCCCGAATAAGAAAGGTGACTTACTGAAATCTGATCTGGCTCAGGGATGACAACCCCAGGGTATGGATGTGTGTGTGTCGGGGGGGCAATATGCCCCTGAAGAAGAAACTCCATATGAAAACATTTATTTTTGTCCAATTCACTTAGTAAAATCTGTAGCTATAGAGAATTGATGTCCCTGAGTGGGAACCTCTTCTTAGAAGTCTAGTCCGTGGCAGAATAGAGATGGGTCTTCTAGAGCCCAATTGTGTCTACCTTTTGGCTTTGATGCTTTGTGGCAAAAATCCTTCCCAATTGACTAACCCTCTCTCATGTCTCAGTCTAATCAAACACAACTAAATGTTTCTTTGCCGGTTAAAACCCTTGCCAAATGGTAGGGTCCTGTTTCTGAAAGTGTTCTCATTCACCTTGCGAAGTGTGGTTTGTGAATGGAGGGAAGGAAGGGTAAGAAGATGAGGTTGAATCTATCAATACGTCAACTCAAATGCATCCAGTTCCAAGAAGACCACTGGGATGCCTTTCAAGGGTAGTCCCACAGAGGCTAAGAACAGATTTGCCATGGATCAATTTGAACAGTAAAGAGTTTGCCGAAGTTTTTGTCTGGGGCTGGTACTTTAGGGCAGAGGGATAAAAATATGAAGTTGTTTTTGTGCCCATCACATAGGTGTTCAACATACTACTTAATTTGAAATCATGGAAAATCACAAATGAAGAAGAAGGTGGAAGGTAGAGGTGGTAAAGTGAGAGGTCCAAAATTAGTGCTGGCAACAGGCCCACTTCTAACGTGTGCTGAATGTGGAGTCTGGGTGGCCAGCATAATTTAAAGAGAGCAATTTGGAGTCTTGATATTTTATCTAAGCATGATCACAGCTTTGAGAGCTAGGTGAGGCATATATTACTACCCACATTTGGGGTGAGGTGGTTAGCTTTTGTAGGATCATTGATGTATTCACTCAGGAGGGTGAGTTGGTTTAAATGGAGTGAGCAGTCAGATCTATTTGTGAGCCAGTTGGCCTACCATTGACACCACATTGTCTCCATGCCCATTATGGGGCCACCTTTCTTTCCTATCAGTAAGGCTGATCCTATAATCAAACATACTGCCATTGCCTACTCTTTGCAGCTTAGACCTCGGTCCTAGAATTTGCTTGAAGGCATCCATCACTCTGATGGTTAGAACATAAACATGATTTGGGGGAAAGGATTTGAGTTGCCTACAATAATTTGTGGTTAATGAATTATCTTAAGGGTTTATGTGTCGCTCTCCCACTCACTGCTTTGCATGGTAGTGGTCCTTTTCCCATTAAAAGGCTTTTCTCATTTGAACTGTTTTATGAATAGAGAGCTCTTTCATTTTTCACAGCCGATTTCCTTTTATTGTCTTTATTGCAATTTAACGGGGAGACAAATGACACAGCAAACAGAGAGGAGGGAGACAGCCCCTGCCTTTCCTTTATGTGTTTTTATTAACCTTTGTTCAGCTCCCAGCTCAGGTTGTGGGATGTAGGCTTTTAGTACGGGTCATAAACGAACAGCCAGATCTGAAGCACTGTGAAAAAGCTGTCTAATGGGGCAGAGTCATCCCTGAAATAATATTTGTTTTCTAAAATTGTCTGAAGTTACAATGACAATGATAGGAAGAGCAATCTAATAACAAATGTTAACACTAAGAATAGAGGTCTGTGGACAGAAACATTCAGTATCAGCTATATGCTAGAGAATCTAAGTTTTCTCTTAAATGAATGCATTATTATGATAAATGTTTTAAAAGAGAGGGGTGTATATAATAAAAGGTGAAAATTACCTTGATTTCCCTCTTCCCCCCCCAAACACCACTGGCCTTATAAGAGGCTTTGTAAGAACTCAATCTATACATCCTATTATGTATTTATAGTTTGTCTTATTTTGACAAAAACTGGCTCAAAATTCTAGTCCACGTGTGATTCAGTGACCTTTTTTATTTAACATGCTTTGAAAGGTTTATCATTGCCATGTTATAGAAAACCTTTTTTAGCATTTCCCTCTTGATACAGAGATTTAATTAATTTTGTTATTACAGGTAAAACTGCAGAGAACATCGTTAGGCATACATTTGCCCGTAGGATACACTTCTCGAAGTCTAATTCCAATGTTGAAGGATCTGTGCATTTTTTTGGTAGACGCAAATTTCCTTCTGGCAGTCGTCACTTCATCTGCCCTCCATAGGGAGTGCAGCAATGACTTCAGGCTCTTTGCATGTTACTTTTTTAGTTCTCAGAATACTCTGACAAAAAAGAACCAATCCTTATTTTCATCAACTGAGAATTACAAGCTTCAAAAATGGGACGTAAACTTGCCCAAGGTTACATGACGGCCCTAAGGAGGATGAGCTTTATCCGTTACACAGCCCCATGCTCTTTCCATAGTTGGGACTTTTCAGACTCAACATCCCTGTCTAGCTTTGCCCTTAGCTGGCTTTAGGTCTTGGGGAAGTGGCCATCAACTCCTTGGCTCCATTTTGCTTTTCTATAAAATCTGGTTGGACTGCATGATTTTAAGGACCCCTTTAGATTTAAATTTTGAGCATATTTTGGGGTATATCTTAATGATATGTGAATAGTATTCTAATAGCAATACTATCACTTATAAAGAGTATTGAACGTATCATTTTTGCTGGATTTTCATCTTGTTTTTTTCTGTTTGAAAAATGAAGTTGTAAGTAGGACTTGAACTAGGGTTAACTTAAATGATCTTAATAACATTAATATTATAAGTAAACTTATTCAGCATTTGTGTGCTGAGCACTACTCACCCTTTGGAGTGTTCACCTGCACTATTTTATGGTGCTGTCCTTGCATTGCAGTGATGATGGATTGTTACTGTCCTCCAGATGAGAATAATGGCAAGGAGGGCAGGTAACCCACCTAAGGTCTTAGAGTGCATAGTGAGTATTTGAACTGCAGCTGTCATACTTGAGAGTAAGCTTGGAAGCATTGCTTCTTTTCTTGGGGGGTATATCATGGAGGGAAGGGAATAAAAGGGATTCCTCTTTCTAGCATGACTAAGAAAGGGTTAAAAAAATGAATTTTCTAGATAACTGAAGTTTATTCTCTGGGTTCAAAAGTGAAAACCTTAACAATTGAGGATAAAGTTTTTTTTAGAACATGTTATACATTTTTCTGTTCACATTCAACTTAAACTTTGCTTGGGACAGCATCATTTTGAAAGTATTGCTTTGATTCTTGTTCCTGGGAGTAAACTGAATAATTTGCCCCCCCCCCCCCCGCCTTTCTCCAAATGACTTAAAATTGCCATGCATTTTGAATGAGGTTCTTTTTTATAGTCGGTTTCTCTTGCCTCAGTGTCAAGCCTCTTGGTATGGAGAAGGTATGGCTGAAAGGAGAGGCTGTGCCCCTTAGGCATAGGGGGCCATAGAATGGCTCATTCAAACCAGGACACTCTAGAGGGTGAAATGGGACATGATTGCTAATTAAGCAGGACAAGGGAGTAGAATGCAGCGGTCTCAGACTGGGGGGTATGGTCACTTGACTTTGAACCAAGTCCAAGTTCTGGCCCAGTTACTTGCTAGTTAAGGAGTCTTGCCACAAGTCATTTAGATGATCTGAACCACAGTTTTCTCACTTGCAAATTGGGTGACAATAATGCAAAACTGTTCTAAGGATTAGAGAATAATTGTGTAGGATTTCTGGCATATAGTAGGTACCTTCTAATAGCCGCTGCCTCACGGGCTGGTTGAGAGGGTGAGAAGCAATGACTTAGGAAAGTGCGTAGCACATAACGACCACTCACGGCCTGTTCATGTGATTATTGTTGAGGCTCTTATTTTACTTTCTCTGCTATAATTGTGTCTACATCTGGCTGCTTCCTCTTGCACCTCCCTCTTAGCTATTTCTAATCTGACGTGGGCTGGGAAATGAGCTAACCAATTTATTAGTATTCTGGAAACCTGTCACTTCTGAAGAAGATACACATATTTTTACTGTGTGAGTTTTCATCTTCACCGATTGAAGTATCAGTTTGTGTCTGTGACCTGAACTATAAATGTCACTTGGTAACTGAGCACTCTCTAAAGCTGCTTGGTGATTCTATGTGTTAGAAGAGTGTAGGTTGCTTGCTGGGTGGTTTTTAGGTATTAGGGTAGCTTAGTAAAGTTCGGTGCCCTACCACCTTGCAAGGAGGGAGACATGCTCTTCAAAGTATCCTTTCCAAAGCGAAATGGGGTAAAATAGAACTTCTAGAGCATTTGAGAGTGACGTAAAGGCTTCCAGAGTATCAAGGGCTGAACAATGTAATTTCTTGCTTCCCTGAAACACAAGATGCATTTATTGAGAGAGAAGTGAATTTAGTTTTCCTTTTTACATAAGGAGAAAGAATTATGGTAATGTATAATATGTTTGAGGGATCAAAGGACATATAGGGTGAATTAAATGCTGTGTAATTTAACAATTTCTTATAGTTAGGATTTTTGTTCTCCATCTTCTCCACTAAAATAGAAGTAGAGATCACATCTGTCTTAATCCTCTATTCCTAAGACCCCACACAGACTCTGGCACATAAATTTTCAATATATAAAAATTAAAAAAAAATACCTATTAATGAAGTCTCGTCAAGTATTTGTACTGGAGTTGTAATTATGGGTGTACCCGACAACTGTGTGAGAATGCACACAAAATTATTTGCTTCATTCTGCATCTTCAGATGACCTATTGACCTGGGTGTAGAGATTGATCATTTTGGGGAAACAGACATTAGTTTTCATGTTTAAAGGGTGATGGCATTTAAACAGCAAGAAAACTCCAATAACCCGATGTTCTTATCTGTTCTGATTTCTTTTGTGCACACTTGAATTCAGTCACTTATTTCTTGAGTGCCTGTTATGTGACAGGCACTGCTATGTATAAGGCACAGATGGAGGAGAGTGAGTGGATGAGTGGGTGAATGAGGTACCTCATAATTTTTCATGAGTATATTTCAGCTTACTAAGCCTGTGTGTGTGTATGTATGTGTGTATAAAACTAACTGCATTTCTTGTGTGGGGCAAGATGATAGACATTGTCTTTATCCCATGTTCCCCAATTCTAGTTAAATTATTGGGCTTCTTTGTTCTACCCCAGGAAAAGAGTTTCCTGTATCTTAGCTCTGGAAAATACAGGGCTCTCTGGACACTCTTGGTAAATTACTAACAAAAATGCTGGGACACCCTCTTCATTTTTGCCAGTTTTTGTTGTGTTTGGGTGGAAATGTTTGCAAACACACCAACTCTTAACTGTTCTCATTAATGGTGGTGAACAGAATGTGGGTAGGCAAACTCAGTAGCTAAACATTTACAGTGTGCTTTTTGGCTTGGAAATATGGTCAGATAGAACCAGCCAGCCTGCCTCTCTCCCTCCTCCTCTCTCTTCCCCCACCTCCATCTCTCCTCCCTGCCTGTTTATTTGTTCTTCCCTCTCCTGAACTTTTGATGGCCCTTTTGTTGGTCATTTATTCCATGATCATTTGCTGAGCCCCAGCTCTTGTTAACCAGTATGTTAGCTATGGCTAGAACTGTGGTTTCTGAGCTTAGAAACCTCATAGTCCAGTGAGAAAGATGATAAATACATAGCCATATGAATGTTTTATTAAAAATTTGTAAGAAAAATTATGGAGTCCATGAAGAGGGGTTGATTGTGCCCTCTAGGAAGGAAGGAGAAGCTTCATAGCTGATAGAAGTAAGGCAGGGGTGCCTGGTGGCTCATTAGGTTAAGTGGCCAACTCTTGATTTTGGTTCAGGTCATGATGTCAGGGTCCTAGGTTTGAATCCTGCATTGGGCTCTGTGCTCAACAGGGAGTCTGTTTGAGGATTCTCTCTCTCTCCCTCTGTTCTTGCCCCCCCCCTTCTCACTCCTGTGTGTGCCCACTCTCTCAAATAACTCTTTAAAAAGGTTAAAATAAGACAAAACTTACTTAAAACTCAGGCCCCATCATTTCCTGATCAATGCAGGCCATATGTTAGAACATTGTGGCTTGCTTCCAGGTCTTCCAAAGAACTGAGTGAGTTTAGAAAAGTTTAACAACTTAGTGCTTCAGCTTTCTTATCACTAACATGTGGATAAGCATCTTCAGTGCTGTGAAGACCAAATAAAACAAGGTTTGAGAAAGCTCCTTGACAAGGCTTAGGTAATTATAAACATTATCTTCATTGTGCTGGTAGAGAAATAGTCTTGGGTCTTTGATGTTTCTTCTGAGCCAGCTCCTCTCCTTATCTCTTTGGGGAAATCCAGGCAAGACTAGGACCCTTTCTTGAAAGACACAACCAAGTGGCAGTCTTGAATTCCAGTCCTTTGAAAAGCTAGAAATTTTAAAAATGGTGGTAATGAAGGCATTACCTTACACTCAAGGATGACTTAGAGCTTTTCTAAGCACTTACACAGCCATGATCTCCTATGACACTTAGGTGAAAAGTTTTTACCACCATTGCTTTAGAGACAAGTCCACTAAGGGCCAAAAACCAAGAGAGATCATTTAGTATTAAAGCCAGAAGTAGAATAATTGAATGTTGGGATTCTAAAAGGAGAGAAACCCTAAATAAGAGTATAGCTTGCTTATTTAAAGAGGGTCATGAGGCTGGGAGAGATTAAGTTACCTGTGCAGGGTCACATAGTTAATTAGAAAGTGGAAGTTGGACCTCAAACCCATGTGGCTCTCCTAATGTATCCTAACGTTGGCAGCTTAATTATGCTGTGCTACATCTTTGCTTTGAATTCATCTTCAGTGGTCAGGCTCTTTTAATAATGACTTTTAAATTCTATGATGTATAGTCCCTTTTCTATCAATGCTTTTCTATCAGTTGATTGATAATCTAAAACTAATTCTTAGCTGTGTTGGAGTTCACTGGATGACATAATCCTACATTCTGCAGATGAATAAACTAGATTGTTTTACCATCTATAGATCTTCTCCTCTGATTTTCCTATTTTGTAAAGTTGAACATTCTGATCTGGAATTACCTGGGCATACCAGGAGTTGTTACAGCCTTTGTGGATTTCCTACCTGGGCTTGGGCTCCATTTTGTGCTCTCAGGCTCTGTGGTGGGCAGGGCATCTGCAGAGCTCCAAGTGTTAACTGAACCTGTGTTCCCAAACCAATCTCAGCAAATTGAGTTCCAGGTCCTAGAACACCAGTAAACATGCCAGATGAAATTAAGTTCAGTTAGTTTCCTTCAATTCAGATTATGGAGTTGATGCTTAAAATGATACCAGTATTGCTTAAAATGGCTTTTAGCACTGTAGTCATGTTATGAGGTTCATCTGCAGAAGTGATAAATGGCTAGGTTTTGGGCATCCTTAGATCCTAGGGAAATAAGCTATTTCCCCCCTCACTTCCATGCTTCTGGGGCAACTAGTCACATATAATAGGAGACTGTGGTGGTTAATTTTACTGTGTCAACTGGAGTAGGTCATGGATGCCCAGATAATCTGGTTAAATGATATTTCTGGGTGTGTCTGTAAGAATGTTTTTAGAAGGGCGCCTGGGTGGCTCAGTTGGTTAGGCGACTGCCTTCGGCTCAGGTCATGATCCTGGAGTCCCGGGATCAAGTCCCGCATCAGGCTCCCTGCTCAGCAGGGAGTCTGCTTCTCCCTCTGACCCTCCCTCTCATGCTCTCTGTCTCTCATTCTCTCTTTCGCAAATAAATCTTAAACAAAAAAACAAAACAAAACAAAAAAAAGAATGTTTTTAGAAGAGATTAGCATTTGAATTGGTGGACTGAGTAAGCAGATGGCCCTCCCCAGTGTTGGTGATGGTGTCCAACCTGAGCCCTCACACTGGGACGTGGACCATCTGTGCTCCTGCTTCTCAGGTTTTGAACATAGACTAGCCATCTTCATTCTACTTTTTCAATACTATATGCTTTATCAATCTCTAACAATTGATGGTATAGTTCTAGTCCATCAGACAACATGGCCCATAGGAGGGATGGATTTAATCCTATGAGTTGACCATAGAGTGGTTGCTTGTCTTGCTTTTCTCCAAGTCTGAACTCTTGTCAGTCTGAACCGACAATAGGGTATCTTCCAGTCAGTGAGGACCTGCTGCAAGCTTAGCCCTGATGATGATCTTGCAGGTGGGTAGTTATAAAGTAGAATATAACCCAGTCCTAGCACCCAAGGTTCTTAGAGTCTAGTTGGAGACAAAAAGCAACAAGAAGAAAGTTTCCTGGCAGAGAAGGCACTAGAATAGAGCCCAGGAAAAGGCAGACAGAGACCTGGGATGAAGGGGAAGAACTAATTTTGTTTGAGAAAACATAATGAGATCATCAGTGACAAAAATCAAAATGTGGGATAAGAGTTTCTGGATCACCTGTGTGCTTCTTAACTTTTTGGCATGACTGTTGGTCATTTTTTTTTTTTCTTGGCTCAACCAAATGTTATTTTAATCATAATGAACATAAAGAAAACTTACAGAAAAGGATAAATAACTAATGAATATGAAAGAATCTCATTGGTAACTAAAAAAATCTGCATAAACGGTGAAAGCTTTTACTCATTAAATTGGCAAAAATTTGAGGATCAATAAAATACTGCTGCTGAAGATGCAGAAACATGAACAACCCACATAAACCTGGTGGGAAATCTCGTCTAACAATTGGGAAGCTGTTTGACAATAGTTATCAAAACCTTAAACCTTCATATCCTTCAAAATCTATTACAGAAATAATAGTTTATTTATTTTTTTATTATTTGACAGAGACCTAGCGAGAGCAGAACACAAGCAGGGGGAGCGGGAGAGGGAGAAGCAGGCTTCCCGCGGAGCAGGGAGCCCGATGTGGGACTCGATCCCAGGACCCTGGGATCATGACCTGAGCCGAAGGCAGACGCTTAACGACTGAGCCACCCAGGCGCCCCCAGAAATAATAGTTTTATAAAAGTAAACTAAAATGGACATTCAAAGAGTCATTGCAATGTTTTTAAATAGAGGGAAAGTAGAGGGAAAAACCTTGATTTTAATAAGTGGTTAAATATGCTACATAGTTAGAATGTTTGCATAGAAATAAGATTTTAACAATGTGCAGTCATAGCTACCATGCATTAAGGATTTACTGCATATCAGACACCATACGGAGAACTTTGAATATGAATCTTATTTTTAACCATGCATACAATAGTTTGGTCCCTCGTTCGATTTTATTTGTGTTTTAGAAAAAAATGTTTCATAAGTTGAATTCATGAAGACCTTTCCCAAGCTGTCCCTGACCTATCTCCCTGACCTCCATTTTTTTTTTTTTTTTAATTAGAGATGAGGAAATGAGGCTGAGAAAAATGGATTTACTTAAGACCATAGAAAAAAATCAGAGTCAAGGTCACGAATGAGATCCCCAGTTCTTGATGACAATTTGAAGAACTTTATTATTATGTGAATCACCATACATTACATCGTTAGTTTTTGATGTGGTGTTCCATGATTCATCGTTTGTGTATAACATTCCACGTGTTCTTCTTGAATAATCCTATCCTGCTTTACATTTACTGAGCATCTGATAAATGCCAGACACTGGTCCAGGTAGGCACTAGAGACACAAAACCTAAGATAAAATCTTCACTCTTGGGTTCACAACCCATGGGAAGACACTCACTTTTAAAAACTTAAAAGTGAAACCATTGTCCACCTGAAATCGTGTCTTCTTGGATAGGAATAAGGTATCAACTGAAGACTAACCCTCTGTGTAATTTGATAGATGTGAAAATGTGGCAGAGAATTATCAGCTCATCCTTACTTAAAGGTATCCCCAAAATCCTAGCTAACAATCTTAATTAGAACTCTGCAAACCCCATGCTCCCCTTTAAGTCCTTACATGGGTTAATTTATTTCATCCACACAACAGTCCTATGAAGGAAGTACTATTCCCACCTTGCGGAAGATATGATAGAAGCAGTGAGACACAAGGTGTACCTTGCCCAGCCAGTGAACCAAAATTGGAGCTCAGGTGGTCTTCCTCTGCCTGCCTCTCACTATACCCAGGAGACTACATTTGAATTTAGAATTGAAGGATGTAGAGGAGGAACTCATTCTGGGCGGAGTATATGGAGTGGTCAAAACTTGGAGGTTCAAGAGTGCTTAGTAGTTTTGGGGAGATTCAGGAAACTGGGAGGGTGGGGTGGGTGTGATCTTTGCTCAGGTGAGGGGTGGGTGCACGGGATGCTCAGCTATGAGGCCTGAGCCCTAGCAGGCCGCTGAGGAGTGTGGCTCTGACCAGCTAGGCAACTAGAAGCCACTGAAACCTTAAGTGTGGAAGAATTATGATCAAGGTTGCCTTTGAGAACGATCACATATTAATCAGTTGACAAAGTGACCCCAGATGGTTTTGGTCGGCTTCTAAACCCCTGACCCTCTGACCACGGTTCAGCCACACTTGTCTTCCAGTAAAAAGGAATTGCCCTAGGAAGGAAACCATTGTTCACTGCTACAGGGGGTTAATAAAATCTCTTGAGGCCAAGAGAGCCAAATCACAATTTAAAAACGTTGCTTCCTGGCTGGCAGCTGCCGTGAGTGACTTGTGAGTGTAGGCGTCTGGCAGCTCTTCTTTCGCTGACAGTGTATTGCTTCGCCGCCCCCTCATAAACCTTTCTGTGTATTTTGTGGGAGGGTAAAGTGCCTGACAGACCTTATCCAGAAGGCAAATAAAGAAGCAGGAGGACTTAAATCTTCAAGTTCCAGAGATCTCCAAAACAATTCAAACTCTGAGATTTGAAAACTGGGGACCTTGACTGGGCATCCACCTGTGGCTACCTCCCTCCGTCTTCGGTTCCCCTTGCCCACTTCCATGACGCCCTCTCCCCCTCTCCCATATCTCCGCTCTGAATCTTAGCTCCCAGTGGATCAACATGTTCATATTACCAAAACCTTATGCTACATTTCCCTAGTGCAAGCCTGCCCTTTCCAGAACTGCCCACCTTTCAAAATTACTTCCTTACATTTCTAGTTACAGCTATTAAACCCCTCCTGGGGCTGAGCTCAAATATGTGTTAGGAAGAGCAATTTAATTAAGTTGCATCCCACTAAGGTATAAATAACTTATACCCCCAACCCCATCCCTCCAATCATTGCAGGTATGTTAAAAAATGTAATGAAAGAAATGAGTCTCTTATTAAGACGATAGCAATGAAGTAATAACAGTGTCTTCCAAGTGGAGGGTGATTTCAAGATACCTTAAAACATGCTTGCTTTGCAGCCACCCCACTTCTAGCTAAGGCTCTGTTCATTGTATACTGTCTCTATTCTGTTGTTGAAACATTTGTGCTCACTTCCTACTTACCAGAACCAGTTGTCCTTTTCCCTCTGCTTGGGGGCTCCCTAGCCTGATTTCCTGCAAGCCTGAGCCTGTTTGATTTTGCTCTGAGGATTACATACAGTCTGAGTGAGGAAGCAGGAAGGGTAGGCAGATGATTGGGAGAGAAAAGGATAGGGAGGTGTCAATAAGAATGAATTACGTACATCCGAAAGAGAAATGCAGTTTGTTTTAAACAATTATCAGCAATGATGGGAAGAACTCGGAGCAGCAAACAATGTGACAAAATATCCGGCAAGTTCTTGGCTTAGGGCAAAGTCTGGACAATTACACAAAATTTGATCTTGTGTAACTTCTTAATGTCATGGCATCTTTGTGTTCCCACCCATAAAATGAAGGGGGTTGGACTCGATGGCTTAAGTATCAGTTAGATCTGAAAGGAACTGATAAAATAATGGGTCTCATGTGGAGACCTTGGACCTGCGTATTGTAACATTGACCCGCTTTACATGCTGCTGTGTTGACTACCAGGTTCTCTGCTGTAGGGTAGAGAAAGGACATCCCAACAATGAGATATGGTAGGAGAAACATCGAACTTAGAACCAAAAGACTTGGGTTCTAGTCCTAGCTTCACTTAGAACATTTTGAACTTTGATCTACTAATGTAACCAAGTTATGTTTCGGGTTTTTTGTCTATAAAATAAAGGTTACAAATTTCTCCTTTACTTTACAGTATTGAAAACCACCCCATTACACGTGGCTAACTCTCATTCTCAAAAATGGGTCTGGTTCTGAGAGTCATGCATAACCAGAACCTGTGTTACCTGATAGCTGTTGAGGAAGGTGGGGACAGATGAGGAGTGAGGATAGTTTCCTAAACTTGTTTTTTTTTTTTTTTTTTAATATAGGACTCAGTATTTCAATTTACACTGAACTGATTTCTTCCTTTTTTTTTTTTTTTTTTTTTTAAGTCAAATGACAATGGGAAATCATGTTACATGCCCTGGACTATCAACTGTGTCAACAGGAGGAGGATGGAGGTGAAGTTAATGGAATTTTTCTTAGTTCTATCTATTCAAGGAACAGATAATCTCTGATCTTTCTAAGTTTTATCCATCACTGAAAAGATTCTCTTGGACTACATGGGTTTTAGTCTCTCCCCTGATAAGAACACGTGATTGACAAGTGGATATTTCCCATCATCGACCAAGGAGCCTTGATCTCAGTTACCTAGAGGGCAGAACCCCAAGAGAGGCCAAGTTTGCTTTGCATGGTTGGGAATTGCTTACTCAGGCTTATGCTTCCTTCATACTAAACATTATAAAGAATTTGGACATCATCTTGATCTTAGAAAAGCCACTCAGGTCTCTCACCGCCCCCATTTGTACTGTTTGTTCTCCCTGTCTACTCATTTTGGCAGAAAATCATTTGTCACTTCCTATTATTTTTTCATGTGGGTGTGCCTAATACACTGGAAGAAAATCTAAGTTCTTTCAGGTCAGGAGCTCTGTTTTTATGCCTCTTTATCATTTGAATGTTGAGTTCTTCAATCAGAACATACACGTCTTCCAGGTTTAAATATTGTTCGTCTTGTTACCTGAAGTACAGTTGAGTATTGGACAAAGAGTAGGTACTTTATGAGCTCTTATAATGGGACTTAATAAATATTTCTTGGATTTAACTGAAGCCCTTTATCTAAGATCTTAGCTCACTGATAATTCAGTAAATGGGGAATCTGTTTGATTTGAGAAGTCTGAAGAGACTTGGGGATATACCAATCTTGGCCTCCCTAACATTAGCATCCTGTTAAAATGAGGTTATATTCCTAGGGAAGGATAGAAATATCCCAGGAAGAATAGAAAAAGGAACTAGCTGTAAAGTGAACGTGGTGGTGGTGGAGATAATGGCTGGTGGCCAACAACTCAATCACTGCAAGACCCATTAAACTAACAGTTCTAGATTCGTGCAGTTGGTGCTTAGAAGATCCTTAGAAATGATCCAGTTCCATTTCCTTGTTTTACAGATAACGGAGGTTGAGAATGACCAGTTTTGAATAAATTGTTCTGGGAAGTAAATGCATTTCTAAAAACACAATTCCACAGCTTAATGAAAGTGGTATTATGTGATTGTTTGCTGAAGGACTTAAATAATAGCAGAAGCACAGTACTGCATCTCTGTGGCAGAGACCACCAGTTGTCTTCCAAACATTATTTCTTCCCTTCCACATCAGAGGCTTGTTTCTGGGAAGTGTATGCTCATTTAAGGACCTTTTTCTAGCTCTTGGCATTTCCATGGGGTATAGGACTGGATCTGGGCCAAGGAGTGTAGGTAAAAGTGATGTATACTGCTTCTGTAACTAGATCCCTGCAAGTTTCACTCCAGCCTCCATGATACCTTTCCTTCATTCTCTTTGCTTCAGTCTTATTTCATCAAGTCTTATCCTAACTTCTCAATTGGCTTGACTTCTGGTTTGTAATGATCTAACCTTAGCTGAGACTTATCTGACAGATCAAATGCACTCTAAGACAATGTGGCCTTGTCTGTGTTTGCGTAGGTCAGAGAAATAATTTTTTTCACCTATCAGATGGGCAAAAACTCAAGTTTGATCATCTTTGTTGGTGATACTGTGGAAAAACAGTCTCTCTCATGCATCGGTGCAAAAAGGTACAATTTTATGGAGAGCAGGGAATACTAAAACTTACCTATTTACCCTTTGACCTCACAAAGCCACATCTAGAGTTCATTTGGGTGCACCTGCATATGTTTGAAATAATACATGGACAAAATTCTCCCTTTTAGTACCACCTGGAATATTATCCTGTAGGAGGCATTCCAAGTATCCATCATTAGAGGGATGTTAAATGAAACATAATCTATATAATGAGATACTATATAGCTGAGCAAAATAACATGGAAGTCCATTTTGGGACAGGAAATGTTGCCAGTATATATTGGCAAGTAGAAAAGCAAAATTCAGAGCAGTCTTTATAGCATGCTATTATTTGTTTTAAAAAGGAGATACAATATTTTCATATGCCTTGATTTACCTGGAGAGACCACGAGTGTGAGGGGAGTTGAGAAAAGTGTAGATGGGAACAGAAGTGAGAATATTTCTTAATCTCTACCTCATCATACTGTTTTAAATGAATGAATTGCGTATCAAAATACAATTTAAAAAGAAATTATGAAGGTCATCCCTGTTGGCTTATACCCAGAAAGGTACAGGAGTGGGAATTACTGGATAATTAATATTAAAGAGCTGTTACTGAGGAAAAGTCGAGCTTTATTTTAGAGCAATCGACCTAAAATTATAGCTATGCCTCTGTCAGCCCCAACTGGGTCAGTATGTTGCATTCATAGACTTGTGTTTTCAACTCTAATAGTTTATTTAATTGGATGAAACTCTTCTTTCCTTTTTTAAATTTTTAAAAAAATTTTATTATGTTAGTCACCATACAATACATCATTAGTTTTTGATGTCGTGATCCACGATTCATTGTTTTCATATAACACCCAGTGTTCCATGCAGTATGTGCCCTCCATGCCCTCCTTAATAGCCATCTCCAGGCTAACCCACCCCCCCCACCCCCCCTCCCCTCTAAACCCTCCATTTGTTTCTCAGAGTCCATAGTCTCTCATGGTTCATCTCTCCGTCTGATATTTTCCCCCCTTCATTTTTCCCTTCTCCTAATGTCCTCCATGCTATTCCTTATGTTCCACAAATAAGTGAAACCATATGATAACTGACTTTCTCTGTTTGACTTAGTTCACTTAGCATAATCTCCTCCAGTCCCAACCATGTCGATGTAAAAGTTGGGTATTCATCCTTTCTGATGGCTGAGTAATATTCCATTGTATATATGGACCTGCTTTCTTTAGATGGGTGACTTAAAAAAATGTTGAGTTTTATTCCCATGAGCTTGTCTGTGTGAACTTCTTAACTCTGTAGCTCTTCTATTAAGAGTCTCCCGTGTAGCAAATGCTGTGTTGAGAGCTGGAGTTAATAGGAAAAATCTTTTTTTTTTTTTAAAGATTTTATTTATTTGACAGAGACACAGTGAGAGAGGGAACACAAGCAGGGGGAGTGGGAGAGGGAGAAGCAGGCTCCCCACTGAGCAGGGAGCCTGACTCGGGGCTCAATCCCGGGACCCCGGGACCATGACCTGAGCCGAAGGCAGATGCTCAACCATCTGAGCCACCCGGGTGCCCCTAAAAGATCTTTTAGGAGATCATAATTGGGAGAGAGGAATGAATGAATACCTTGGAATGCGCTGAATTGTGTCCCCACTCCCTCCCAAATTGGTATGAAGTCCTAAACCCTAGTACCTCAGAATGTGACTCTTTGAAGAAATAGTAAAGAGATACTTAAAGCTAAATGAGACCCTTGGGGTGGGTCTTAATCCAATAGGATAGGTGTTCTTAGAAGACGAGATTAGGACACAGACATGCAGGGAGGAAAGACCATGTAAAGACAAAGGCCTGTCTCCTCAGAATGAAATCTTATCTGCCTACATCTTGATCTTGGGAGAGCCTCCAGAACTATGAGTAAATACACTTGTCGTTTAAGCCCCCTAGTCTGTGATACTTTGATAGGGTAGTCCAAGCAAACGAATACATAACAGTATAGTTCATTTAGAGCTGTGATAGGGAAGTTAGCCTTGGATGATAAACACAGAGTAGAAACCCCAAACTTAAGAGTTCAGACAAGGCAGAGAGGTGGCCTCTGAGCCTAATCTGTGAGGCAATTCTATTACTATTCGTAGTTTCTAGAGGAAGAAACTGAGGCACAGAAAAGTTGTATGAATTGCCCAAAGTTACAGAACTAAGAAGTGGCAGAGCCTGTGTTCAAACCTAGGCAAATTTCTCCTAGTCATTGCTTTTGTGACTATATTCTGCCTCTGATAAAATTTACTAAGGGGAAATAATGTTAAAGGCAAAGTACGTAAAATGTTCAGGGACCCCCATGTATGTGGCTTAAACATAAAGCAAAAGGTTAGATGGCAGCAAGTGGTTAGGGGAGTTTCTATGGGCCTCCCAGGCCATACGGATTTTGGATTTTATCTGGAAACCAGTGGAGCCTCATCTGTCCAATTTAAAGTAGGAATTGATGCCCCAACCATAAATGTTAAGGTCAATGAATGATCACAAGCGGACACACTTGTTACTGGCACCTAGATCAAGAAACAAAACATCACCAGACCCCCCAGAAGCTTTTTTCTGTCCTCTACATTCACTATCTTCTCCACTGATAACTACTCCTCTGACTTCTAAGAGCATAGACTAGTTCTACCTCATTTTGATCTTGTACATAAATGGAATCATGCAGAGTGTACTTTTCTGTATCTGCCTTCTTTTGCTCTTATAAGTCTGATCTTGATGTATACGGTTGAAGTGAGTTCGTTCTCTTTGCTGTATTGTAACAAAGAGTGTATCTGCCTCTATTCTAGTGTTGGTTGGCATATATGTGGTTTCAAAAAAAAAATGAATACAAATGCTGCAACGATAAGCCTTAGAAATATTTCACAGTGAACATACATACCTAGGAATGGAATGGCTGTACCCTAGGGTATGTGTATGTTGGGTTCCAGCAGATACTGCCAAACAACATGTATACTTAATGGTAAAATATTAAAAGCTTTTCTCTAACACTGGAATCCCTTCTGTTCAAAATTTTGTTGGAGGTCTCAGGCATTTTTAGAAAAACAGTAGGCATAGTGATGTATGTGTGAAATCCAAAAGAATCTTCAAACTATTAAACTTAAATGAATTTAGCAATGTTTCTTTGTATATATTGATACAAAGTAAATATATCAATTTATTTCTATCAACTGGCAAAAATAGATGGAAGACAAAATCTCAATGATGCCACTTTTCATAATTTTATAAAGTGTCAATGACTGGACACTTGGTATTCAATTCTTTTCCCCATACTGAAAATTACAAAACCACATTAAGAGAAATTAATATATACCATATATACTACTAAGTCTAGAATTGAAAGATACAGTACTTTTTGTAAAGAGATTCTCAGACTCCTTCATGGATTCAGTGCAATCCCAAAACACAATCTTGGCCGGGTTTTCCATAGAATTGGACAAATGGGCTCTAGATACATTTATGGGAAAATAAGGGAAAAAAAACCCTCAAAATTTAGCCTCTTTTTAATTGATACTGATTGAGACAGTGTCTAACAACCTAGAAAAATGCTCTTCCCTAAAATTGTCAGATGAATGTAGTATTTATGCTCTAATACCTTCATTGTTAAAATCTTGATGAACATAATGACCATGAGAGACATTTAAACAAGAAGAGAAAAGCCCAGTAGAAGCAAATAACTTCAAGGTATAAGTCTAAGACAAAACTAGGATAATAATGATTGTTACTTCGGTCCCCCTTTTTCTAAACTCCTACTGTATAGACCCCAAATGAGTAAGTGCATTTCTTTTGTGGGACATCCATGGTGACCGCAACCTACCAAATAGTTGATAGGATGGAAAACTTGACGACAAACCTAGGTCAGTCATGTGAATGGGAGTAGTATATTTTAGAGGCGCTGTGGGAAGTTGCCATATCGGAGGCAGGCACTCCATTTCTTGCTAAATAGAACAACACTGTCTTGAGCATTGAAGCATGTGTCTGTTTCTTAGGTTGAGTTCTATATGAAGTGGTCACCTTGTGTTTTGCGCCATATTATAAAAGATGTTCTCTTCTCCCTAGACTTTCACCCAAGTGATAAGAGACTCAATCATGAGAACTTACGGGAGCTAAGACCAGACTGAGGAGCAGCAGATTGATGGCTCTCACCTCAGGCACACTCTGAGGCATATGTTCATAAAGAGGAATAGCTGGGTGGATGGCCCACACTATTTGAACTGTTCTCTTGTTTTTTGTTTTTTCTTTTGTTTGCAAACATGCATGGTTAAATTAGACATTAAATGCCTCTGTGCTGAGATTTCACTTTATCTGATGACCTGGTCTTTAACTCTTTCTATTCCCAAGGTGATTACCAGCATCTCAATATCCCCTAACAACAGCAGACTATGATTTCTTTTGGTTCACTGATGACATGGGTAAGTATCCCATTTTTGGATCATGATATAGTTATTTCCCTGAAATTGAAGAAAGCAAGCTGCTGGCAAGAAAAGGAAATAACTAATTCTTTTTTTTTTTTAATGAAAGTAACAGGTTCCTTCCTTGTTAAACACTTTCAGTAACTTGTCAACAAAACTAGTGTTTTTCACCCCCTCATCCAAAAGATTTTTGCATACTACAGTGAGAAATAAAGGCTTAGTCTCATTAGCAGAAGCTCCTGCAGTTACTGGGCTATCCTTATGTGCATTTCCCATTTTAGGTTGAGATATTTGAAAGAGGCTATCCCATGTGACACAAATATTGTTTTCACCAATTTCACTTATACTAATTCTAACTTCTCCTAAAACAATGAGGTTTCTAGACTCCTTATCTTCTTGGTTGCCTGGCCTGTCCAAGTAGGGGAAAAGGACTAGAAACTTCTCTCATTTGCTGTTGCCCAATTTAAGGATGGTCCATTACTTATGAGGAACTTCTTTATGGTCTTTCCCTACTTAATGTCAAAAATTCTTTCAATTTAATTCAGAGGGACACGAATCACCAGATTGGTTACTTGTTTATTTCTTTAGACTAAAAAAGGATTTTCACTGAACTCAACTCCTTGGCAATTAATGTCAGTGGATATTTCATTACACCTTTTAAATGAATTGACATATTTCAAAAACAGTTTTTGGAATATAGCAAAACTGCCCTGTCTTCAAAATGCTTTCACTTTGAGCAATGAGTGTATATATCATACTGACTTGTGTAAGAGGTCTTCCTAAGATAGTTGTAATGAATAAGGTGCTTGTAGAACAAAATAAAAATTCAAGTGTTGAAGGGGACATTCAGAAGTTTTTTAATGTACTTTATGGTATAAAAGAAGAATATAATGCAATACAGTCTTTAAGTCTGTCAATTTAAAGTTTATTGGGCATATTCCATTCACTGATTCAGCATTTTATGAATACCTTCTAGACACCAGACACCATATTAGGTCATGGTGAATGAAAATAATACATAGTAACTCCTCAATCCAAGGACTTGGAAGGGCAGGAACGTGGTTCTGTAAGGTCAAGATCAAAAACCCTAGCTTGATAGGGCTACAGGTGGGGAGATGTAGTTGAGAAAAAAGAGGCAGGAGCCAGACAGTCACAAAACCTTGCAGGCCATGCTAAGGATTGTGGTCTTTGCCCAACAACCTTGAAAAGGCCTTGCAAGATTTTATGTAGGTGGTGACGTATCATATGTAGATTTAGGAAAGCAGATAGGAGGGCCTAAGAAGGTTTTCTTTGGAATTATTTGGTAGTTGATTGAGTGGTCCAGGTGAGAGATAAGGGGAGGATATCTTGGACTGGAGTGGTAGCTTTGGAGGTGGAGAGAGGTAAGTCTAGAAGAAAAATCAAGGTTTGGTGACAAGATCTGGGGTAGGAGCAAAGTGTCAAGGATCACTTCTAGATTTCTGCTTTAATGATTGTGAGATTACGGAGAAGTCTTGAATGTGTCCATATGGGGAAATAGATGGTCAGCATTACTTTATCCGTAGTTAAGTTTTGTAGCTCACTGAATTATCAGTATAAATAGGCTAGAGCATGATACTAACAAAATCTGAGTCATGAGTTGGACTTGATCCCAAATTGTTAACTTTATTCTCTTAATGGGCCACAAATTCTGTTCCTTGCTCCTGCTCTCTCAAGAAGCCTTTTGATCTCAGATAGCCCTGGAAGGGAGCTTGGAGCTGTTTCACTATAGATGTGTCTTAACTCAAAGTATATGTCCTACAAATACAGATGAATCTCTCAGAACAGTGGCTGACCTACTATGGTTGCTAAATTCTTATGGGGTGGACACTGGATCATTAACTCTGCCTTTATATATGAGGAATTTTTTTTTAACTTTACCGAAGGAATTAGTAGTATGTGCTGAATATCCCAAGAGAAGAGGGTATGAAGTGAATGCACGTTAGATTTTCCCTCTGTGCTCTCTGGAATTTAATAAAAATGACTCAGGTTTTCCCACATTAGTTCTCACGTATCAGTAAGACAGCTGAGGGGAAGGGGGAAGAAACCTGGTGTCATGAAATGCTCATGGAGATTGGGAAAGGCCTGGATTGACTATCCTCCAGGGGCTAAACCCACCAGTAAAAAGTAGTCTGTTCTCTGATCCTGTGGTATACTTAGAAAATGAGGGTTTTCGTAACTGGACTATAAGCTCAGTAATGGGAAGAACCAGCTTTATCCTGCTCATCCTCAAATTTCCACAGCCCAGTCAAGTGCCTGGCATATGGCTGATGACTGAATATTTCATAAGTGAATGAATAAAAGTGGTCTTGTCGACCTAACATGAGGTGCCTAACAGGTGGAATTCAGCTGTGATCACCAGCTGGGGTCTGGTGAGTGCAGGACAGCTACATGCACCATACTGCAGCATTTGGAGTCTGTTTGAAAAATTTTAAATTGTGGGGCCCCTACCAGCATCAGTGTATGAAGAGGAGACTCTATGCACAGAGGTGAAGGGCTAGAAGGATCTAGACGATGCGACTGTGGTTTCAGCCACTCCCTGGTGCTTCAGGCAAGTGTCTAAATTTTAATGAGATTGCTATTAAAGAGGGGGACATGAAATCAAGAGAGTACCCAGTCAAATCATTTGGAACAGTAGAGAACTGAGCTGTGGTTTGCTAGGACTTAGACTATGCCACAAACACATGTTTGACATGTTGGGGCTACAGATGAACTATAGGGACATTGTGGCTCCTGACAGGTTGATGGTCTAGTATGGAGGAGACAGACCTTTGGAGCACTGATGTCTTAAAGGTGCTCTCCCAGAAATACCCCACATCCAGCGGGCCACAAGAGAGAGGGGTCCGTTCTACTCAGGTTTTCAATAGAGCTATGCCTTTCCCAACCTAGGAAATGACCCTTTGGTTGAAATAACTTTATAGGAAAAAATTTACAAAGAAGACATACAAACAAGGTTTTAAAAGTTACATGATTTGCTTCCCTCTCTGTTTTCCCCTTAACTCTAGGGAACAAACTGAGGGTTGTGGAGGGCATGGGGTAACTGGGTGATGGGCATTGAGGGCACTTGAAGTAATGACCACTAGGTGTTGTATTTAATTGATGAATCACTGAACTCTACTGCTGAAACTAATAATACAGTATATGTTAATTGAATTTAAATAAAGTTACATGAAATCTACCCTTTCAGAAACCATCATTGTGAATATCTTAGGGAACACTTTTCCAGAAATCTTCCCATACATATTATGCACTTGTAAAAGAATTGTACCATGTATGCTGTATTTAAAGCTGCTTTTTTCAACATTTTTAGCTTGACCTAACCATCAGTTTCATAAACTTCTTAGTTGCCCGTTTTACATGTATATTGTTTACTTCCCTATTCCCTACTAATACTTGATTTATTTCAAGTTTTTATAAATAGCACAGCATTGAACATAACCAATAGGACTGCATCTACCATTTTACTTTTTTTTTTTTTTTTTTTTTTTTAAAGATTTTCTCTATTTGTGTGTGTGTGTGTGTGTGAGAGAGAGAGCATAAGCGGGGCGAGCGGCAGGCAGAGGGAGAGGGAGAAGCAGGCTCCCTGCCGAGCAAGGAGCCCAATGTGGGACTCGATCCCAGGATCCTGGGATCATGACCTGAGCCGAAAGCAGCCACTTAACCGACTGAGCCACCCAGCCATCCCCCTACCATTTTACATTTCACAAAAGTAAAAAACATGATTCAAAGATGAGACACATGTCAACCCAATTATGAGGAAAACATCAGGATAGTAAAGCTGGTTCAGTGGTATTTGAGGAGTACATATTTAGAAGGGAAAAGCATTTTGTTGTAAGGTTACTAATTTGGAGACAACATTCCAGAATAATATAGCTCTAACTTTGGGTTTATCTTCTCTGTCAGACAGAAATCATTTTTACCTCTAACAGACAAAAGTCAATAACATGTAACTTAAGGCTTGGGATCTTATCAGTAATAATGTGCCTGTTTTGATGTAGAATTTATCATAGAGAACTGAGTAATTTGGGGGAAGACCCATTAGTACTCTAGTATAATATTGTAAGGACTTGTAATTGTTAGTACCAAGTTTTGGATAATTTTTCTTAAGGCACATGTTGCTTGGCTTCATTTTGAAAGGTGTGGGTTTTGAAAGATGAGAAACAGGAGGCCAGGTAAACAGGGATGAGAAAAGCTGAGCGTACCTGGAAGGGTGATGGATTTCCTTAGGCAACCTGTGGAGAGCAGTGACTTTACCTTCATTGTGAATTTGCTGATGTTTCTTTCCAGCTAAGTCATAAGCTCCAGGGTGGGGTACTAGGTCTTCTATTTCTATTATATTCTTCAGAGCACTTAGATGGGCCCATTGGAATTACCAAGTTGGAAGAGAAAGGAATTTAAAACTAACCAAGAATATGCATTTTAATGGAGGGGAATGTGAGGTTTCTTCTGTGAACACACACAAAATGTTTCGGGGGGGGGCACTGAGCATTACAGGAATTTTGGAAAAGGAAAAAAAATGTTTTGAAAATATCATAGTCTTAAAAGAAAGATTGTTCTATAAGTAAGGAGTTAAATGCTGGACCATGAAATCCAAGGGGTAAGTCCTCACTTTGCTACTGGCTTCATCATCAATCCTTAACCTGGAACTTACCCCAGTTCCTGGCCTGGAATATGGAGGTCACTTCTCTGTTTCTGACCTGTTTCTCCAATTTTTTTTTTTTTTTAAGATTTTATTTGAGAGAGAGCCAGAGAGCACAAGCAGGGTGCAGAGGGAGAGGGAGAACAGCCTCTGTGCTGAGCGGGGAGCCCTATGTGAGGCTTGATCCCAGGACCCTGGGATAGTGACCTGAGCCGAAGGCAGACGCTTAACGACTGAGCCACCCAGGTGCTCCTCCTCGTTTTTTTCTTGAGTGTGGTTTCAAAAGGAGCTTCTAACAGGGCTGCTGGACAGAAGTAAAGCAGCTGTTTTGAATCGCCCAGCTCCTTTTGGCTGGAGCAAGAAGGATGTGTGTCTGATAGCCGCTTTTCAGGTTATTGATTGATCTGATTAATCCTGCTCATTTGTGATGACTGGTATCTCATTACACCTTTATCAGTAGCATCCTTTCTGTATTGAACAGGATTCTTTTTTCCTTCATGCTTACAATTTTTCTAATTGGGTGACTATTAAAAAGGGAGTTCTTAGTTTTTAGGAACATCAGGGTTGCTCCCTCAGGTGTTTTGCTTTTGGCTTAAGTCATTAATAAAATGAATCTGTGAGGGGGCGCCTGGGTGGCTCAGTCGTTAAGCGTCTGCCTTCGGCTCAGGTCATGATCCCAGTCTCCTGGGATCGAGCCCCACATCGGGCTCCCTGCTCCGCGGGAAGCCTGCTTCTCCCTCTCCCACTCCCCCTGCTTGTGTTCCCTCTCTCGCTGTGTCTCTCTCTGTCAAAAAATAAATAAAAATCTTTAAAAAAAAAAAAAAAAATCTGTGTGCAGTGGGGGACTGAGGTAGAAAGTTCCAGGTCAGTTACCTGCCTGCCTCCTGATGAGGGCTTCAGTAGAGGGTTGATGGGAAGTTTCAGTAAGTATAGCAGTATCTTTACTTGGGAATCGGTTGTAGCATCATAGGTTTTCTTTAAACATTAAACATTTTATTGGATAATTTCTCACAGGCCTAAGGGGAAATGTGCAATTCCTTTTAAAGTAAAATCAGCTGATGAAATTGGCTTGCCTCCTAGAGCCTTTCTCCCTGAAACCACCTTGAGAGAGAGCAAATGTTTTAAAGTTTATTTTAGGGCTTTATTAAAAAGGGAAACATGCTTTATGGTTATGCCTTAGAGGTCAGTAAAGGTTCTGGCTGATCTGCAATCCTGTCTCCACTTCTAGTAACAATAGGAAAGCCTGTTCAGGAAGAGGATTCTTTGGGATGTTCCATGTTGAGCAAGAAAAACCCATTTCTACTCCAACCCCCCATTTTGGACTGGCCAAGGCAGGAAACTGCTTAGGCATTTTAGAACTACAAAGAAAATATCAGGGATCAACAAGTTTGGATGGTTTGGTCTTAACTTGTAATTTGAGGAAATAAACTCTAAGATCTCCAGGGGCCTACTATAAAAAACAGGAATGAAGATTGTGTGATCTCGGGGGTGGGAATAGAGTTGCCTCTGTGATTTGAAAGTCCTGGAAAACTTCTGGCTCAGAGTCCCTCTCCAGGTTGCTCTCTGGAATTGTTAATTTCTGGCTTAAATCCCCTGCCCTCCCCTCTCGTAAAATTGAGCACCCTATGAAGGGCATGGTGTTGTGGAATGGTTTCACTCCAGTGTGAATAGGCTTGTCACTTCATTTGCGCCAAGAAAAACCAAAGTTCTGTTCAACCAAAGAAAACGAGGTGCCCTGAGGTGGAAGCAGAACATGAAATGATGTACCAGGGATGGAAGAAGAGCAGAAAACTCAGTCCCCCATTTTACAGTCGGAGCTGGAGAAGGCTTTCTCTGTCTCAAAGCAGATGTGTCTAATAAGGTATGGTGTGGAATTACTGCATTTCCCCCTGCTTTTAGATCCTCTGGTTTTCTCTCCCATTGCCTCTGTTTAGATTTCTAATGGTATTGTTAAACTTGGTAAAGACTTAGATTGCTGAATTTTGCCCTTCAAAGACCCAGGACAAAGTAGAACCACAGGATACTGCATTGGAAGTGAAAACGAAGGGGGACAATTTGGATTGAATTTGTAATGTCCTCCAGCTAGAGTCCTGGGAGCCTCCTGATGCATCCTGCAAAGTGGAAGAGGCTCTGTTCCATCTGTCTCCATAAGGCAATATTCCCAGGTGACTTGTACTGAGAGTTTCCATTCCTGTCAGATCACACGGCAGGGCCAAGACCAGCTGGAGAATATGTGGTACTTGGGCAGCTGTGGTATCAGACTTCACACCTCAGGCACGTGAAGGGAGATGGATGTTTCCAGAGCAATTTTATTAAGAATAAACTTAGGACAAGGAAAACAATGGAAATAGCATTTTTATTCTCAGCAAGTATTTAATGTTTTCAGTATTAGCAACACAGCTATACACTCATTGGAGAGACAACCGGAGATTTGTTTAATGAAATGCGGAAAAGTCAAACCACCTAGGAAGCTTATTTGTTACTCATAAAAATTTTCCATACACATGGTTTTAACCTAAGTGTTGCAGTGATAAAAATAATATGAGGAAGCAGAATCTTCCCTCAAAATTTATGTATAAATGTTAGGACATTAGAGCTGCTTTGTTTGTTTTTAACTGTTCTTTACCTTGAGGGGCGCCTGGCTATCTCAGAGGGACATGCAAGTCTTGATCCTCGGGGTCATGAGTTCTAGCCCCATGTTGGGTGTGGAGATTATTTAAAGAAAAACTTAAAAAAAAAAAAAAAAAAAAAAAACCATTTTTTATCTTGCATTTGGAAAACATTGTTATTTCTAAGTGTTCTGTGGTTTAAGAAAGAAAAAAAATTTAAAATTTTGAGAGAGCTCATGAGAGAGCATGTGCATGAGCAGCGGGAGGGGCAGAGGGAAAAGGAGAAGCAGACTCCCCGCTGAGTGGGGAGCCTGATGCTGGCTTGATTCCCAGGGCACCAAGATCATGACCTTAACCAAAGTCAGTTCCTTAAATGACTGAGCCACCCAGGCGCCCCAAGAAAGCAATAATACTTGATTTCCGAGACCAGACTTTTCTGTGAAGGGAGAAACAGAAGGGATCAGAGGAGAAAGAGAAAAACAATCTATAGTTTCCTCCCCCCACACACTGATATTAGAGTTTTTCAAAGACTTCTACCTCTATGTTGTGCTTAAAGAAAAAAAAAAAAAAGCATGTTAATCTTAAGAATTTATTTGTGCAAATATTGATTCCAAACGAGCAGTGCCAAACCAGAAGTGGTTAGGAGGGCTCCCCCAACAGGAGCTTAGGGAGAGACTTACAGATAAGAGGTGGAAGCAAAGTAAGAAAATTATTGATTGGCTATATAACTTGAAGCCTAGTTGTCTGTGATCAGTCATCCTTAGCATTTTGACTTTGTAACCTTGAGGCTTTTACAGACTTACATTTTGGTTTGCTTATGAAGGCGGTCAGGACATTAGAGCTACATGAATCCAGGGGCCTCCTTGTTTATTTAACACCGCCGTGTTATTATATTCCAATGCCACGGACCTGCCTGTACTCTGCACAGTACCCCGCTTTCCAGAACTGGAGTGGTTCCCTCATCCCTGACCCCCATGCAGCCTAGGCCACTGTCCTCAGAGCTTTGAAGGGTATATGGAGATTATCTGAATTGATTGGTTCTCTACTTGCTTTTGCAACTATAGCCGCAGTACCCGTTTCCTTTCTCAGACTAAGCAGTCCTCTTAAAAGCCAGAGCATAAAATGTCTTCTAAAGATACCTGAGATATTCTAGACTTAGTTACATAAGCAGAGAAAGAAGCAGGAAGGTGTGAATCCTAATCCAAGACTGCATGATTTAGCATTTCTCTTGCAATTGATAATAATGGTAAAGAATATACTGGTGAGATTTAAGTGCCAGGAGGTATGCCAAGATTTTTATACACATGATCTCTTTTTATATTCTCTGATATTATGTATTATTCCATGAGAAAATTAGGCTCCAAATAGGGATAGGAGTAGAACTCCAATCTCTGATTCTAAAGCTGTGCCTCTTTATCTCAAAAACTGAAGAGGTCCAGTTTCCCCCCACCATCAGCTGGTAAAATTCATCCACTGAAACTTCATAGATGCTTTAGTCCCGTAAAAAATGACATTACCAAATCATTCCCTGTGACGTCTTAACAAAGGAAATAGTAAGGACTGGCAGTGAGGACAGTTGTGTGATAGGAAGTAGGATTAGCACTCAGAATTTTTGTGCAAAATAGGACAAGGGAAGCCCAGATCTAGGGCGAGCAGGACGAGTGGGGGGCAAAGACAACGTTCCTGCCTTTTTTCAAGACTTCCTGTATCTTTTTTTTTCATTTTTCTTCTTGTATCTTGCTATGATGAAAATAATTTATTTTTAGTTTAAAATTTATTGTTAATCACTATACATTACATATTAGTTTTGGATGTAGTGTTCCATGATTCATTGTGCATAACACTCAGTGCTCCATGCAGAACGTGCCCTCTTTAATACCCATCACCAGGCTAACCCATCCCCCCAACCCCCTCCCCTCTAGAACCCTGTTTTTCAGAGTCCATTGTCTCTCATGGTTAGTCTCCCCCTCCGATTCCCCCCCTTCATTCTTCCCCTCCTGCTATCTTCTTTTTATTTTCTTAACATATATTGCATTATTTAAGAGGTACGGATCTATGATTCAACAGTCTTCCACAATTCACAGTGCTCACCATAGCGAATACCCTCCCCAGTGTCTATCACCCAGCCACCCCATCCCTCCCACCCCCCACCACTCCAGCAACCCTCAGTTTGTTTCTTAAGATTAAGAATTCCTCATATCAGTGAGGTCATATGATACATGTCTTTCTCTGATTGACTTATTTCACTCAGCATAACACCCTCCAGTTCCATCCACGTCGTTGGAAATGGCAAGATCTCATTCCTTTTGTTGGCTGCATGATATTCCATCGTATATATATACTACATTTTCTTTATCCATTCATCTGTCGATGAACATCTTGGCTCTTTACATAGTTTGGCTATTGTGAACATTGCTGCTATAAACATCGGGGTGCACATACCCTTTCGGATCCCTACATTTGTATCTTTGGGGTAAATACCCAGTAGTGCAATTGCTGGATCATAGGGTAGCTCTATTTTCAACTTTTTAAGGAACCTCCAGAGTGTTTTCCAGAGTGGCTGCACCAGCTTGCATTCCCACCAACAGTGTAGGAGGGTTCCCCTTTCTCCGCATCCCCACCAACATCTGTCGTTTCCTGACTTGTTAATTTTAGCCATTCTGACTCATTGAGGCTTTGATTTGGATTTCCCTGATGCCGAGCGATGTTGATCACTTTTTCATGTGTCTGATGGCCATTTGGATGTCTTCTTTGGAAAAATGTCTGTTCATGTCTTCTGCCTATTTCTTGATTGGATTCTTTGTTCTTTGGGTGTTGAGTTTGATAAGTTCTTTATAGATTTTGGATACTAGCCCTTTATCTGATATGTCATTTGCAAGTATCTTCTCCTATTCTGTCGGTTGTCTTGGTTTTGTTGACTGTTTCTTTTGCTGTGCAAAAGCTTTTTATCTTGACGAGGTCCCAAAAGTTCATTTTTGCCCTTGATTCCCTTGCCTTTGGCAATGTTTCTAGGAGGAAGTTGTTGCCTGTGTTCTCCTTCAGGATTTTGATGGACTCCTGTCTCACATTGAGGTCTTTCAAATATTTGGAGTCTATTTTTGTGTGTGGTGTAAGGAAATGGTCTAGTTTCATTTTTCTTCATGTGGCTGTCCAATTTTCCCAACACCATTTGTTGAAGAGACTGTCTTTTTTCCATTGGACATTCTTTCCTGCTTTGTCAAAGATGAGTTGACCATAGAGTTGAGGGTCCATTTCTGGGCTCTCTATTCTGTTCCATTGATCTATGTGTCTGTTTTTGTGCCAGTACCATACTGTCTTGATGATGACAGCTTTGTAATAGAGCTGGAAGTCCGGGATTGTGATGCCACCAGCTTTGCTTTTCTTTTTCAACATTCCTCTGGCTATTTGGGGTCTTTTCTGGTTCCATACAAATTTTAGGATTATTTGTTCCATTTCTTTGAAAAAAGTTGGTGGTATTTTGATAGTGATGGCATTAAATGTGTAGATTGCTCTAGGTAGCATTGACATCTTCACAGTATTTGTTCTTCCAGTCCATGGGCATGGAATGTTTTTCCATTTTTTGTGTCTTCCTCAATTTCTTTCAGGAATATTTTATACTTTTCTGAGTACAGATCCCTTGCCTCTTTGGTTAGATTTATTGCTAGGTTTCTTATGGTTTTGGGTGCAATTGTAAATGGGATCGACTCCTTCATTTCTTTTTCTTCTGTCCTGTTGTTGGTGTATAGGAATGCCACTGATTTCTGTGCATTGATTTTATATCCTGCCACTTTACTGAATTCCTGTATGAGTTCTAGCAGTCTTGGGGTGGAGTCTTTGGGGTTTTCCACATAAAGTATCATATCATCTGCAAACAGTGAGAGTTTGACTTCTTCTTTGCCGATTTGGATGCCTTTGATTTCTTTTTGTTGTCTGATTGCTGTGGCTAGGACTTCTAGTACTATGTTGAATAGCAGTGGTGATAGTGGACATCCCTGCCGTGTTCCTGACCTTAGGGGGAAAGCTCTCAGTTTTTCCCCATTGAGAATGATATTCGCTGTAGGTTTTTCATAGATGGCTTTAATGATATTGAGGTATGTACCCTCTATCCCTATACTCTGAAGAGTTTTGATCAAGAAAGGATGCTGTACTTTGTCAAATGCTTCTTCTGCATCTATTGAGAGGATCATATGATTCTTGTTCTTTCTTTTGTTAATGTATTGTATCACATTGATTGCGGATGTTGAACCAACCTTGCAGTCCAGGGATAAATCCCACTTGGTCGTGGTGAATAATCCTTCTAATGTACTGTTGGATCCTATTGGCTAGTATTTTGGTGAGAATTTTTGCATCCATGTTCATCAAGGATATTGGTCTGTAATTCTCCTTTTTGATGGGGTCTTTGTCTGGTTTGGGGATCAAGGTAATGGTGGCCTCATAAAACGAGTTTGGAAGTTTTCCTTCCATTTCTACTTTTTGGAACAGTTTCAGAAGAATAGGTATTAATTCTTCTTGAAATGTTTGGTAGAATTCCCCTGGGAAGCCATCTGGCCCTGGGCTTTTGTTTGTTGGGAGATTTTTGATGACTGCTTCAATTTCCTTAGTGGTTATAGGTCTGTTCAGGTTTTCTATTTCTTCCTGGTTCAGTTTTGGTAGTTGATACATGTCTAGGAATGCATCCATTTCTTCCAGATTATCTCATTTGCTGGCATAGAGTTGCTCATAATATGTTCTTATAATTGTATTTCTTTGGTGTTGGTTTTGATCTCTCCTCTTTCATTCATGATTTTGTTGATTTGGGTCATTTTTCTTTTTGATAAGTCTGGCCAGGGGTTTATCAATCTTGTTCATTCTTTCAAAGAACCACCTCCTAGTTTTGTTGATCTGTTTTACTGTTCTTTTGGTTTCTATTTCATTGATTTCTGCTCTGATCTTTATTATTTCTCCTGTCCTGCTGGGTTTAGCCTTTATTTGCTGTTTTTTCTCTAGCTCCTTTAGGTGTAGGGTAGGTTGTGTATTTGAGACCTTGTTTCTTGAGAAAGGCTTGTATTGCTATATACTTTCCTCTTAGGACTGCCTTTGCTGCATCCCAAGGATTTTGAACAGTTGTGTGTTCATTTTCATTTGTTTCCATGAATTTTTTTAATTCTTCTTTAGTTTCCTGGTTGACCCATTCATTCTTTAGTAGGATGCTCTTTAGCCTCCATGTATTTGAGTTCTTTCCAACTTTCCTCTTGTGATTGAATTCTAGTTTCAAAGCATTGTGGTCTGAAAATATGCAGAGAATAATCTCAGTCTTTTGGTACCGGTTGAGACCTGATTTGTGACCTAGGATGTGATCTATTCTGGAGAATGTTCCATGGGCACTAGAGAAGAATGTGTATTCTGTTGCTTTGGGATGGAATGTTCTGAATATGTCTGTGAAGTCCATTTGGTCCAGTGTGTCATTTAAAGCCTTTATTTCCTTGATCTTTTGCTTAGAGGATCTGTCCATTTCAGTGAGGGGGGTGTTAAAGTCCCCCACTATTACTGTATTGTTGTCAATGTGTTTCTTTGCTTGTTATTAATTGGCTTATATAATTGGCTGCTCCCATGTTAGGGGCATAGATATTTACAATTGTTAGATCTTCTTGTTGGATAGACCCTTTAGGATATAGTGTCCTTCCTCATCTCTTATTACAGTCTTTGGTTTAAAATCTAATTTGTTGGGTGCCTGGGTGGCTCAGTTGGTTAAGCGACTGCCTTTGGCTCAGGTCATGATCCTGGAGTCCCAGGATCGAGTCCCACATCGGTCTCCCTGTTCAGGGAGTCTGCTTCTTCCTCTGACCCTCCTCCCCTCCTGCTCTCTCTCTCATTCTCTCTCTCTCAAATAAATAAAATCTTTAAAAAAAAAAAAATAAAATCTAGTTTGTCTGATATAAGGATTGCTACCCAGCTTTCTTTTGGTGTCCATTAGCATGGTAAATGGTTTTCCACCCCCTCACTTTCCATCTGGGGGGTGTCTTTGGGTCTAAAATGAGTCTCTTGCAGACAGTGTATCAATGGGTCTTGTTTTTTAATCCAATCTGATAGCCTGTGTCTTTTGATTTAGGCATTTAGCCCATTTACATTCAGGGTAACTATTGAAAGATAGGAATTTAGTGCCATTGTATTGCCTGTAAGGTGACTGTTACTGTATATTGTCTGTGTTCCTTTCTGGTCTGTGTTGCTTTTAGGCTCTCTCTTTGCTTAGAGGACCCCTTTCAATATTTCTTGTAGGGCTGGTTTCGTGTTTGCAAATTCCTTTAGTTTCTGTTTGTCCTGGAAGCTTTTTATCGCTCCTTCTATAATCAGTGACAGCCTAGCTGGATATAGTATTCTTGGCTGCATATTTTTTCTCATTTAGTGCTCTGAATATATCATGCCAGTCCTTTCTGGCCTGCCAGGTCTCTGGATAGGTCTGTTTCCAGTCATATATTTCTACCATTGTAGGTTACATATCTCTTCTCCCGAGCTGCTTTCAGGATTTTCTCTTTGACTCTGAGACTCGTATGTTTTATGATTAGATGTTGGGGTGTTGACCTATTTTTATTGATTTTGAGGGGGGTTCTCTGTGCCCCCTAGATTTTGATGCCTGTTTCCTTCCCCAAATTAGGGAAGTTCTCTGCTATAATTTGCTCCAATATACCTTCTGTCCCTCTCTCTCTCTCTCTTCTTCTGGGATCACCAATTATTCTAATGTTGTTTTGTCTTACGGTATCGCTTATCTCTCGAATTCTGCCCTCGTGATCCAGTAGTTGTTTATCTCTCTTTTTCTCAGCTTTATTTTCCATCATTTGGTCTTCTATATCACTGATTCTCTTCTGCCTCATTTATCCTAGCAGTTAGAGCCTCCGTTTTTGATTGCACCTCATTAATACCCTTTTTGATTTTGACTTGGTTAGATTTTAGTTCTTTTATTCTCCAGAAAGGGTTTCTCTAATAACTTCCATGCTTTTTTCAAGCCCAGCTATTATCTTTAAAATCATGATTCTGAACTCTAGGTCTGACATCATACTAATGTCCGTATTGATTAGGTCCCTGGCAGTCGGTACTACCTCTTGTTCTTTTTGTTGAGGTGATTTTTTCCATTTTGTCATTTTGTCCAGAGGAGAATAGATGAATGAGAGAACAAAATGCTAACAGGGTAACAATGTCCCCAGAAAATATACTCTAAACAAATCAGAAAAGACCTGAAACCAGGGGAAAAGAAAGGGAAAGAAAGAAAGAAAAAAAGATGAAACACAGAACAAAACAAAACAAAACAATATGATCAAATATGATCAGGCTGGTGCATAAATTAGTGCCACACACTAGATTTGGGGCATATTTTGGTCTGTTAGAAGAAAGTGCCTCCCAAAATTTTAAAGAAAGAAAACTTACACATGTACAAAAATAAGGGTTGATATGATGAAGGGATGAAATATGACTGTAAAGATGAAAATTATAAAAAGTTTTATAAAAGGAATTGGTAAGTTGTTTGAAAAAAGAAAGAAGAGGTTTAAAAAAGGGAGAGAATGTGATCAGGCAGGAGACTAGAGCAAAGGCATACACTAGAGATTTAGGGTATATTTTGATTTGTTAGAAGAAACTGTATCTCAATTTTAAAGAGAACAACTTATATACATATGCCAAAAATAAGGGTAACTACTCTGAAGGGATAGAATATGACTCTAAAAATGAAAAATAAAAATGTTTCTTAAAAAGGGGACTGATAAGATGTTGGTTGAAAAAGGGAACAAGAAAAAAAAAAGTTAAAAAAATTAACTTTGAAAGACTAAAGAATCATGGTAAAAAAGCCATGGATTCTATGTGCAGTATTCCCCTAGCTCTGAAGTTCTGCCGTTCCCATTGACTGGTAAACTTGGTTGGCTGTTCTTGCTGATTTTCTGGGGGAGGGGCCTGTTGCCATGGTTCCCAAATGTTTGTGGGAGGCGGAATTGCCCTGCCCTTGCCTGGTCTGGGCTAAGTAATCTGCTCAGGTTTGCTCTCGGGAACTTTTGTTCCCTGCAAGCTTTCCATACAGCTTTGGAGGCCGAGAGTGAAAAATGACAGCCTCCCAATCTCTGCCAGAGGAGCCGAGACCTCGGGGCCCCACTCAGCACGCCCCCAGAGAAAAGCAGTCAATCACTCCTGTCTCCCTGGTCTCCGGCCGCACTCCGTGCCCACCCGGCCTGTGACCGAGCGTTTCTATCTCTGGCACACGACTCGGTGTGGAGTCTCCAAACCCAGCAGATCCCTGCATTGTGCTCCCGCACCGCTCCTCCCGAGGGAGGAAGGGGAGTCTCCCCGGATCTGCCGCTTCTTGGGTCCCTGCTGAACGAGCAGTGGTCCGACTGTGCCGCGGATCACGGTTTATGACAACCCTGAGCTGAGAGCCCGCCCCTCGGCTCCGTGTCTGTAGCCGGCTGCCCTGCTCCAGTGCCTGGGAGCTCTGCTGCACTCAGGCACCCCTGGTCTTTCTGTGACCCCGAGGGTCCTGAGACCACACTGTCCCACGAGGGTTCCACCCCCCGCTTAGCCCCTGGAGCGATGTCCCTCAGCGGAGCCGACTTCTAACAGTTCCAATTTTGTGCTCCGTGGCTCTATCATTTGCCAGTAGTGGCTGATGGAGGCCCCCTCCTCCGCCGTCTATCCTCCCAAATATCGCCTCGGATTCACTTCTCCGCACGTCCTACCTTCCAGAAAGTGGTCGCTTTTCTGTTCAGAGAGTCGCTGCTCTTCTTTTCTTCGATCTCCTGTTGAGTTTGTAGGTGTTCAGAATGGTTTGATCCCTATCCAGCTGAATTCCTGAGACCAGAGGAAATCCAGGTCTCCTACTCCTCTGCCATCTTGCTCCGCCCCTTCATGATGAAAATAACTTAGTCTTCCTGGAAGGAGAAATGTGCATGTCTCATTCACTTAAAGGCTCCCCTCCCCCCACCAAAAAAAAAAAAAAAACTGTAATAGAAACCCATGAACAAAGGATTGGCAGAAAGAATAATAAAAGCGGCAGTTTTTCTGTGAAGCTTCTAGTCTATTTAAATTGTACAACTTTTTAAATTTTTTTTTAAGATTTTATTTATTTGACAGAGACAGAAAGGGAACCCAAGTAGGGGGAGTGAGAGAGGGAGAAGCAGGCTTCCTGCTGAGCAGGGAGCCTGATACGGGGCTTGATCCCAGGATCCTGGGATCATGATCTGAGCCAAAGGCAGATGCTTAACTACTGAGCCACCCAGGCATTCCTAAATTGTACAGCTTTTAATTACTATCTCCTCAGGTACAAAAACCCGAATCAGTAAGATAATTAGTCAGCCAATAATTGAAAATAGTTTGAAGACAACTCAGCAAGAAAAGTGTGATTATTTGTTGTATTTTCCTCTTTCGGCAACTTACAAATTCTATAATTCAGTTGGAAATTGCAGCTTTAGCAATAATGAATTTAAAGGGAAATCAGGGAGATTCATTTAAAGTGTTCATTATTTTCATATTTTATTAAGTTGTGTATATTTACCAGCCCTTTGGATGATTGTCACTAATACATAGAAAAATGGCCAGGTAATGTTAATTCAGAAAAGAAGTAAGAGATTAGGAAGTTTTTGTGATATAAAGGAACATAAATATTGTTGCATGGTGACTTAGGAGTTTGTTGTGATAAACCTCTATTGTAGACCACATCTGAAGTTTGTTTGTTTTTTGTTTTCTTAAACTCTAGGTCCTTTGTGACAGAAGATGGTGCAGCTTAGTAGCTATTTATGGAGAGGAATATAGGGGGCAAAATTTAGCTCTTGAGCCTAGGAAATGTAAGATTCATGAAGACCAGATAGCCATGATCCAACTTTTCAAGGATTATCATGTTAGTAATGGTCATATGTAGTTTTGAAAGCTAAAGGTTGGAAGTTACTAAAGAATTTTCTAATTAGAGCTGTCCAACAATGGGACTGCTACTTGATGATGTAGGAAGTTCCTCTTCAGTGAAGTGCTCAGACTCAGGCTGGAAGACCATCTCGCAGGGTTGTCTGGGTGTGTCTCCGTTTCCAGTCGCGGTGTGTGGATGGGAGAAGGTTGTGTTAAATGACCTCATAGTTCCTTCTAAGTTCAAGTATTCCGGTTTTATATTGCCAATAGGATTCTTTCAAGGAGGGAGATAGTAGAGGCTGAATGCAATGGACTCTGAAAGTTTCTTTTCATTACTAAAATTTCTCTAGTTTCCAAGGACATTGGAAAAAGAGGATAAAACCAAGGAATTCTAGAAGTAAATATCATTATGATAGGAAAATGATTTAGTAGAAATAGAATATTTATGGCACCTTAATTTTTAGAGGTTTAACACCAACACACAAAGTAGTTGCTAAAGTTTTTTTGGATCATTCTGACTGTAGTTGATAACTTTATAAAATTGATCTATTGTCACATCCATAGATGACTTGCCAGAAGTTTTCCTACCATATCACAGGTCTTCCCCAAAACAAGATGGCCTTTAATCCCAATTTCTTTAATTGTGTTAGGCAGAATTCCAAAGATACAACCCAATATTCCCATCCCTTGTTAATTAAGCCCTGAGGTAGGTACTGCTGGGAAGGGACTTAGCACATGGAATTATGAATCAGCTGACTTTAAGGTACAAAGAGATTATTCTGGGTTTTCTGGGTGGGCCCATTGAAATTATAGGAGTCTTCCAGCAGAGGACATGCACATAGGAAATCCTAGAGATTTATTAAAGGGGAGATCAGAGAGACTCAAAACATGAGAGAGCTTCAACTCAAGGTCGCTGACTTTGAAGATGAGGAAGAGTCCCAAAAGTCAAGGAATGTGAGCAGCTTCTAGAAGTTGGGAACAATTCCTGGTTGACAGCTAGCAAAGAAACAGGACCTCACTCCTACAATTGTATGGAATTCTGCCTACAACCTAAATGAACTTGGAAGAAGATTCATTCATAGAGCTTCCACTATGGACCCCTTGATTTCAATCTTGTGAAACCCAAAGCAGCAATACTGTGAGGTATCTGTGAGATAACAAATGGGTGTTGGAAGTTGCCAGCTTGCGGTTGGTTGTGTAACAGCAGCAATAGAAATCTGATACAACAGGGGCACCTGGGTGGTTCAGTCGTTAAGCGTCTGCCTTCGGCTCAGGTCATGATCCCAAGGTTCTGGGATCGAGCCCCACATCGGGCTCCCTGCTCGGTGGAAAGCCTGCTTCTCCCTCTCCCACTCCCCCCACTTGTGCTCCCTCTCTCTCTGTGTCTCTGTCAAATAAATAAATAAAATCTTTAAAAAAAAAAAAAAAACTGCTACAACAATAAAAGGGTACTATGGGTGGTCCTCGCTAGTCATTAGCAGAAAAACTTTAAAAATTTGTTACTTTAACTCAAAATGAGTGAATTGCTTTGACCTTTTAGCAATTTTGTTTATTTTTAAAAAGGACCCATTAGTCAAAATGATACTTCTAATGATGGAGTGCACAGGACTGATATTTTGAGAAGTAGGACTTTCCTGGTACTTTTTGCCTACCCAGGTTACCATGGACTTCAGTCCATCCTTTGGTATTCTTTATCCTTAAAACACAGCATGAGGGTTTCTCCACATCCTCACCAACTCTTACTTCTTGTCTTTTGGGTAATAGCCATTTCAACAGCTGTGAGGTGCTAGCTCTTTGTGGTTTTGATTTGGATTTCCCTGATTAATCATGTTGAGCTTTTTTTCAGGTACTTGTTGGCCATCTGTATGTTTTCTTTGGAAAAACGTCTATTCAGATCTCTGCCCATTTATTGATCGCTTTTTGCTAAAAAGTTGTATGAGTTCTTAGTATATTTTGGATATTAATCCCTAATCAGATCTATGATTTGCAGATATTTTTTTCCCATTCGATAGGTTGCCTTTTCATTTGTTCATGGTTTCATTTGTGCAGCTTTTTAGTTTGATGTACTCTCATGTATTTTTGCTTTTGTTGCCTTTGCTTTTTGGTGTCAAATCCAAAAACAAAACAAAACACAACCAACACACACAGAACGAAAACAAAAATATTGCCAGGACTGGTACATATGATATCTTCTAGGAGTGTGATGGTTTCAGGTTAACATTCAAGTCTTTAATCCATTTTGAGCTAATATTTGTGTTTGGTGTAAGTTAGTGGTCCAGTTTCATTCTTTTGCATATGGTAGCTCAGTTTTCCCAACATTTATTGAACTGTCCTTTGCCTATAGCATATTTGTGCTTCCTTTGTCATAAATTAACCATATATATGTGTGTTTATTTCTGGGCTCTATTCTGTTCTATTGATCTTGTGTCTGTTTCTACGCTAATACCACATTGTTTCGATTAATACAGCTTTGTTATTGGTTTGAAATCAGAGTATGATGTCCCCAGTTTTGTTCTTTTTTCTCAAGATTGGTTTAGCTATTTGGGGTCTTAGTTCCATACAAATGTTAAGATTGTTCCAGTTCTGTGAAAAATGCCATTGGAATTTTGATAGGGATTGCATCGAATCTGTAGTTCACTTTGGTTAGTATGAACATTTTAACAAAATTCCTTGTGAATGTGGAATATCTTTCCATTTATTTGTATTCCGTTTCTTCCATTAATTTTCAGTGTATAGATTTTCCACCTCCTTGTATTTAAATGTATTCCTAAGTATTTTTTTAATGAAATTGTAAATCGGTTTAAGTTCTTTCTTAATAGTTTATTAGGGTGTAGAAACACAAGAGATTTTCATAAATTGATTTCATACCCTGAAACTTAATGAATTTGTTTTAACAGTTGCTTGGTGGAGTCTTTAACATTTTCTGTATAAAATACATCATATGCAGATAGTTACAGCATTTCTTTCCAATTTGGGTGCCTTTCATTTCTTTTTTCCTGATTGCTCTGGCTAGTACTTCTAATACTATGTTGAATAAAATTGGTAAGAGTAGACACCCTTCTCTTGTTCCTGATCTTAGAGAAAAAGCTTTCAGCTTTGCACTGTTGAATCTGATGTTGTGAGCTTGTCATTTATGTTCTTTATTATGTTGGGTGTTATTTTATAATCACTTTGTTGAGAGTTTTTATTATAAATGGATTGGAATTTTGTTATTTTTACCTTCATTTTGTTGTGGTAGTGTATCATGCTGATTTGTGGATATTGAACCATCCTTGCACCTAGGGAATAGATCCCACTTGATCACCTTGTGTGATTCTTTTAATTTTGTTGAATTTGGTTTGTTAGTATTTGAGGATTTTGTATCTATGTTCATCAGGGATATTGGCCTGTAATTTTTTTTTTTCCTTGATGGCATTCTTGTCAGGTTTTGATATCAGGGTAATTCTGGCTTTGAAATGACTTTGAAAGTGTTCGCTCATTTTCTATATTTTGGAAGAGTTTGAGAAGGATTGGTATTCTAATTTGGATGTTTGGCAAAATTCAGCAAAGCTGTCTGGTTCTGGACTTTAGTTGAAAGTTTTTTGATAACCTATGAAATCTCCTTACTAGTAAAATCAGTTTAGTTTACCTATTTATTCATGCTTCGGGCTTCTTAGCTTGTATGTTTCTAGGAATTAATCTCTTTTAGTATGTCAAATTTGTTGGTGTAGAATTAAGTTTTTTATGATCTTTAGTATTATGGTTGAAAAATAGGCTGGATGTGATTTCACTTTTTCTAAATTTATTAAAACTTTTGTGGCCTAACATCTTTGCTGGAGAGTGTTTCATGTGAGCTTGAGAAGAATATGTATTCTGTCGCTTTTGGATGGAATGTTCTATGTATATCTGTTAAGTCCATGCAGTCTAATATGTTTAAAGCTGATGTTTTTCTAAATTTTTCTTATTTTTTTTCTGTCTAGATGATTTATCCATTGATGCGAGTGGGGTACTGAAGTCCTGTATTGTGTTGCTGTATAGTTCTCCTTTTAGGTCTATTAATATTAGATTTTATACTGGTCTGCCTGTGTTGATTGTATAAATACATACAAATGTTATATTCTCTTATTGGATTGACCACTTTATTATTATATAATGTTCTCCTTTGTCTCTTACTGCAGTGTTGGTTTTAAAGTCTGTGTTATCTGATGTAAGTATAGCTATCTTTACTTTCTTTTGGTTTCCCTTTGCATGGAATATCTTCTTCCACCCTTTCAAGTGTGTGTGAATCCTTATATCTGAAGTGAGTCTCTTATAGGTAGTATATAGATGGGTCTTGTTGATTGGATAATTTCGTGCATTACCATTTCAAGTAATTACTGATAGTCATGAACTTCTATTTTTCACGTTCGGGCTGATTTTATGCAACTCACACCTTTTGAAAACTTGTACAGATGCTTATTAAACAAATATCATTTGGAAACCTAACCCAAGATAAACTTGCATCCCAAATCTGAGGTTAGGCCACCCTGACTTTCCATTATGTGTCTTTTTACTCTAATTTAAGTCAGGTGACACTAATAGAATTATTAGTCATGTGTGACCTCCATAGAAATTTAGAGTTTCAACAGTTTTTAAAAGAGTGGATAGTAAACATACTGTCAAATTCTATGTATTAGATGATGGAGGAGAACACTCATGGGTAGGATTTACAATTCCTACTCTCCAGATTTTTGTTGTACTGGGGGTACTGGGGTAGATGGTTCTATATGAAACATTTCACATTATTGAAACATTTATCAAATAGTGCATAATTTTAAAGGAAACTGCAGAGTGAAGTAAAGTATTCACCTTATGGTGGTCATACTTCCCCTGGTAAATGGAACTCTCTATGCCCTTAGTCAAAATGAATAATGGATTCAACAACTTTGGTATTTAACAAGGTCTTTAGGAATCAAGGCTTTTCTTTTGAAAAGATAGTCACAGTACAAGACAGTATTAAGGGCCATGAGGTACACAGACAATATAAGCCCTGGAGGATTATTAGTGGAATACATTAATGTGAGCAGAAATAAATAAGCAGAAATAAGGAAGTTAAGTCCTTAGAATGTGCTGGACAGGTAGTGAAGAAGCCAAGTCATTCCAGTGGGAGTGAATATGAGAAGGGATGTCAGGATGTGTAGGTTGAGGCAGGGGGGTATTTGGGAGGCTAACCTAGCCAGAGTGTCTGCTAGTTTGTGGGGTTCCTCTAGGACTTGAAAAAAAGGGTTTGACCTTTTTTTTCTGTGCACAGGAGTCTATCATCTGTGAGAGGTCACAATCCATCTATCCGTAGGCTTCCTTTCTCCTCCTGCTCCTGCTTACCACTTCTTATCACTGCTAATCCGGAATATTTGTATGTAGTTGAAATCTGATTAAAATGAACTAGGGCAGCCTCAAAGGAGAGAACTGTCATATCAGGGGTTATGTGAAGGGGAAGGAGGTATTCATGCTGCCCTCTGGTCAGCAGGAGTGTTTTTGATAATGAGAAAAGTATGTTTAAACTTTGACTCATGTACGTACAGAAGCACTTCACTTACACTGTAACCTCTGTGTCTTTTTTACCTGAAATGCCTGCAAACCACCCAATCATGACACTAATACCTATGAAAAATGGTAACAATAGCAGAAGGATTCCTGTCTCCTACCACAGGCAACTTGACCCCGAGCAGGGGGCAAGGGTTTCTGCCCACAGAATGGGAATGGTCCGAAGAGCAGATGAAGCCATAAACATTAAATGTTTCTGTGACAGGAAACCAAGATGATCTCTTGCAGCTTCCTATTCTACCTGAGGTGCCATGGTTGGTATTAAACAATGAGATTAAGCTCTTGTCAGGCAATCTAATGAATTTTGGATTGATTTCTGTCTTCCGCAATGCTACTGACATTTTTGACAGCTATGATTTATAGGACCTTTATTGGGTCTATTCATGAGAGGAGCTGTTTATTTTGGTTGATGGGCAAGGTTTCTAATGTTCCCAGTGGGAAATGCTGAGGGCCAACGGGATGGCTGTCTTGAAGGTGCTCTCTGGCTGTCTGGGGTAGGTTTCTTATAAATTTGTAATCAAGATCTCAGAGAATTAATGAGGGCAGGTTAGCTTGGAAATTGTTTTGGTGACATTTGACCAGTGGAATGCTCCTAGAAAATATATAAGTCTGCTGTTCAGCTACAGATCCTTAAGGTAAAAATTATGCTTTGACATTTTCTTTCCTTTTTTCTTTTTAATTTGAAATGGCTCAACAAGTGTCTTCAGAGTGGAGTAAAAATGTTAGTTCCCCAAAACAGTGGTGGAAAAACAGTGAAATTCAGAGATTTAAAACTGGGGTCTTTTTTCTTTTGAAGAATCCTATAGCTCATAGAACATTTTTCTAACCAAGATTTTAAAGTTTACAAATAATAGTGGATGCTGTGGTGGGCCTCTCAGATTGACTTTCAAGACCAAGACATTGACTTTGCCTAGTTCCTGGGAGTGATGGCTCCGATAGTTCACAGATGGATCCCTTTCTGAAATAGACCTCTGCTGAAGGGCATTGCCTTGCCTAAGGTTAAGTCTGCTTCCTAGGTCGTTCTGCATTCAGTGATGGGTCGTGACTGAAGTGGAAAGGCCTCTTCTCTTTCTTTAATTGAGGACATCTCTATTGAGCCATCCCAACTCCACAGCTTACCACGTGGTTAGCTAAAGCCTTTGTTGTGAGTTCATCATGGTTCAACCACTCTCTGACCAATGCATTACCCCCAAGAGATGTTTTTCCTGAGACCACTTCACAGTCAACTTCGTGAACACAAATTGCAGCTTGGAGTCTTTTTCCCAAGGAACTCTGCCTACAGCAAGGAGGTGATAGTTGGAAGAGGTGGGCATAATGGAAGAAAATGATCAGGGGTTGACTACAAATGGGATTTCAGGGACAAGAAGGGAAGGACATTGAGGATATCTTAGAGATTCCAAACCTGGGCATTTGGGAGGATGATGTTGCTTTAGGCTAAAAGAAATCCTCCTCTTAGCACTTCTTAAGGTGTATAGCTCCAGAAGAATGCATGAGAAACAAGCCCCACACCATCTTTTTCAACAATGAAATAGCATGAAGTGCCTGGCCACTGGCATTTATAGGCAGATTCAACCTACGTTATAGAGTAGAGAGGAAGGCCACTATTGATAAGCAAAATGAGAGAATAAAATTAACTCGTCTTAAACTTCAAATACTTTTGATAATGTTTCTAAAGAGTGTTGCTGGATAGAAAGATAGGCTGTATAATCAGATGGGATTACTTTAAAAATATGTGACTTTTTAAAAAAAAAAAAAACTTGAACGAGAGACAATGAGTGTGCATGCCTGATGGGGGAGCGGGGAAGGGCAGAGGGAGAGGGAGAGTCCTGTGCTCAGTGCAGAATCTGACATGGGACTCTTGATCCCAGACATTCTGAGATCACTACCTGAGCTGAAACCAAGAGTTGGAATACTCCACTGACTGCACCACCTTCGCACCCCAAAAATATGTAACTTCTATCAGAATACACACAACAAGAAAATAAGACTTTCTCTAAAGTCAACAAAAGCTCAGCAATAAAATCAATAGTCTGGATGCATGCTGCTTATATGTATTCAGATGGTGATCACTGGGTAGCACAGGCAATGGAGGCTTTTGTGAACCAGGAAGGAGCCAGCCTTCTGGAGGTCCACGGGGACATTCTTCATGTCTTTGTTGTAAAGAATTGACCATTCGTGTTAGGACGCTTCCTCCCCCCTCCCCTCCCACAAGTAATTTCTAGGAATTCCACATTGATTTTCTTTTTCCTCTGTAAATATGATGTCTTGATTTTTGTCTTTTTGAGCTCAGCATAATGTAGCTGTCTTTCTCTCACTATAATAAAAAGATAATTCCAAGATGTTGACTGAAAATTGAGGAAGAATCTCAGTATTGTATAATCACTGGAATGCCTTCTCCCAAAATGAGTAGCCACCAAAATAGTGACTCAAAAATATTAGCTGGAAAGTGATTTTCTTCATAACAAAGTGTTGAGCTTTGATTGCTGAAAGGTTAGGGAGTACATATTCCTACCTAAGCCAGGCTTCATACATAGACTAACTGGGCTAGCCTCTGGGGGCTGAGTTTAGGGGTTCTGAAGGGTTGTTAGAGTTTAAGGTTAAAAATGTCAGAACATGAGTGATGATAACTTATATAAGTGAATGAGATTCTTTCCTGGGAGGTGTTTGTTTTTTGTTTTTTGTCTTGGTCCAAGAAGGCAGGAAAGATGGGTGATTTAATATTTAATTTTTAAATATTAAAAGGACAGAATATTTAATATTTAAAAGGACAGAAAAAGAGGATCAAAGATGAGAATGAAAAACTACCTGGGGTGGGGTGAGTGGGCACAGTAAAGAAAAGGAGGTAGGCCTCCAAGGTCAGCTTTAACTACCTCACAGTCTTATTTAACTAGACCACTGTAGTCGAATTTCCTGGACTTCAACCAAACAGCCCTGTTTGAAAAGGATTTTAACTGCTCCTTTCGTGCTCTTGAGGCTCTGCACAGATTTCCATGCTTGGGATATCTGATGTCTCTGCTTTATTGCTTTCAGCTACATCTTAAATCTTCCTGTAGGTTAGTGAAGCTGAATCTGTGTCATTGGACTGTGATAAAGGACAGTCTCCCCTCTTTAGATACTGGTCTAAGTGAACAGGTTAGTTCAGTCTTCTCTGTAGTCAGTTGATTGGTGCCATGAACATCCCTAGCTCCCAAATAACTCCCCTGTCAGCTACTGTATTAGACACTTCCAGGGATGAAGGCGGTAATTCTAGGTTTCAGGGAGCGGACCTACAGTGAGTTGTGACTGAATGTGACTTCTCGAAATTTACTCCTAGGACCATCAAAGCACCAGCTTACTAGTGGTTTAGTAATAAATTGGAGAAGGCTCACAATTAATTCTTTAGAAGAGTGCTACTTTAATGAAGTGGCTTAGGTCCCTAGAGTGGTGCAAATGCCTTGGTTCAGTTACATGAAGGCGAATTGACTCAGTGCAGAGAGCAAACATTGGGAAACCACTGGATTGAAACACTGTGCTCTTTCAATGCTGTGATGTCTCCTGGGAAGAGCAGTGCTAGATGCAGGGGTTAGCAAACTTCCTTAGAACGACAAAGCCCAGACACCTTTGCTTCTCGTGTGTCTGAGAGGACCCATGGGATGAATCTGCTCTGTTCACTGAGTGGCCCCTTGGAACACTCCGGACAGTAAGTTTTTCATTGAGGTAGTTAGGAGCAACAAGGAAAGCGTTTTCGTGAGCAACTTGGTCAGGGCTTTTCAAGCTGTAATGTGTGTATGAATCCCCTGTGGGTCTTGTTAGAATGCAGACTCTGGTTTGATGCATCTGGCTGGGCCTGAGAACCTTCATTTCTAAAAGCTCTCAGGTGATACCAGGATTGCTAGGCCACAAGCCACACCTTGCCAGGCCATGAGCAAAGTGAGTATTAAAGTAAGTAATAAAGGACTGTTTGTTCTTTTCATCAGACATCTTGGAAATCAGTGGCTCAGTCTATCACAGTCACATAGATGGGTTAATCATTACTTAGCTGTTCTTTCTTCCAGATCTAAAGTCTCAGAAAGTAGGGCCCAGACTATTGATAGGAAGCACATTCCCAAATGGATACACAGCATAATGAGAAAATAGCCTTGATTTAGGAGTCATAAAACGTGATGCTAGTCCCAATTTTGCCACTTACTAGTTGGGTGACCCAGAGCCAACACTTAAACTGAGCTTCATTGAGAGGAAAGACGTTGCCAGCCCATCCTGTTTCCTGTGAGCATGAATCAGGTAGTGGAGGGCCCTCGATAGAGCTAAAAGGGTGTAAAATGGTCTCATGAACGTTCGGAGACAAGGTCTAGTTAGGACAGTTCGAGGTGGGCTGAAGACATGGGAAGTCCTAAGGAAGATGGTGGGGCTAGAGTGGGTAATTTGAAATTCCTTGATGTGTTTTTAATACATTGCTTTTCTGTAAGATGGGTGCCTAATGCAGGCCAATCCATGCACCGTGGGAGGCATGATCAATGCATGCGTTCTGGTTTCTATACCACCCTTCAGGGAGGGTGGCAGAAAGACAAACGCGGTTTATTTTCTCCAGCTCAGCGGCTCGTTTGCATAACATGCAAGAGGGAGAATGCGAAGGAAGGAAAATATTAAGTGGGGCAGAATATGCTAAAATAGGTCAAGGGAGAAAATGAAAGAGTATTATTCTATTCTCTTCCGAAAATGCTGTTAAAATCAGGCCTGCCACAGACCACAAGATCAGTATGGTAAGCTTTTCTTTTTCCAGCTACCAAAGACTTTAGCACGCAGGTACTTAGACAACTTTAATGATTAGATAAGAACTGATTCAAGATGTGGGCTATGTAGGGCAAGATCTGTGTTGTATTGGGTTTGATGGGAGAGAATGCTTGTATCTTGAGCCAGGCCGAGTCCTTGATAAAAAAAACACATAGGCAAACTGTGCCATCAGCCCCGTTTTCTAGAATTTTCTTCTTCATACCTTTTCACAGGTGCCTAATTCTTGTTTAAATAAATTTACACTAAGATGTTAATGATGACATGTTACCTCTCCTAGCAGTGCTTATTTTTCTTTCTAAATTGCAAATCATTTTTTTTTCTTTTTTCTTTTTGCTATGATATTCATTAGTATTCTGAGGTGAGTGATACTTACCTGAAGGTCCTAAGGCCAGGCTGTCAGGTCCTGTGTTTGATGGGTATGTTGATTCTGCTGGCCTGAGAGTCCATCCTTGCTGATGCTGTAGACTCACCATTTGTACCCTTCAACACACTGGGTGTTCTCGCCTTCAAGCACAGAAGGAAAACCCTGTCTGCCTCTTACTGGATCCCAGAAGCGAATGTTAGGTTTCGGGGCTTCATAGTCAGCAGGCAATTCTGTATCAGGTCTGAATCTTCCCACTGGTTTTCCTTTGATTTGCCTGCACATCCCCCTGCCCCCCCTGCCCCCGCCACAACCCCAGGAAGCCTGGCAGCTGGGAAAAGTCCCAACTCAGTCTACATTTTAAATTAGAAGTTATAGGAAAGTTCAGTATAACACAATACACTAATAGTATTTCTTGCAAATGAGATGTGCAGGAAGTAATATATCCAATACCATCGCCCCTTGCTGAGTTTTCTTTTAGTCTTTGTTCCATTTCCCTGGAAATGAATGCAGGTGACATCACCATGATGTCCTCCTCATGAATCTAAAGACTCACTACTACTAGAGTGGAGCTGGCTGAACCTTAAATCTTCCTAATGAGGCTGGGGGGACCTGCTGTCCCAGGTGGAGGCCTTCAGCCCCTTTAATACTTTGGCTTTAAAATTTTTCACCCTCCCCCAAAGATACTTCTTTGTGCAAAAAGAGCTATGAGTCATCTTTAGAACTGGAAGAGAAAATTCACTTCTGCTATAAGTAAGCAATAATTATTCTTTCCTCTGAGGGAAGACTCAGGGAGATAAACAACTCCCAGATAAATAAGGCTTAGAGACTGTGGGCCAAGGCTTCTATTGATTCACAATATATTTCTCTTCCTCTCAAAAAGATGATAGTCATTATTTTTTTTAAATGATTCTTTTTTAATCATTTAAAATTGCTATTTTCCCCTCTATCCAAACACTAATGGTTTTTACGGCCTTGTTGTAACTCGTGAGGAGGGAGATGGAAGAAGCAGCTGAGAAAACCTACTCATTCCTTGGGCAGCATCTCAAAGGCACAAAGCAGATTTGCCGTAGCTCACCTACCAAGCCTTCTTCAGCGCTCTGTCTGGATTTTATGTGGTGATCTGTGGTGGAAGACGAGGAATGTGGGTCTACTAAGGGTTAGACGGAGTGGAGGCAGGGTATTTGGAGAATTGCTATTTTAGGTAAATACCTCTGAAGCCAACTTTATGACCTGACATTGAATGTGGTATGTAGGAGGGGCAAGGGGGCTGGACTGGGATAAGAAGGCCTGTGTTTTGTTACCTGTTAACTGTGTGTAAATTTCAGTGACCTTTAGTGGTGGTTTTCTTAAATGATATATATTCCACATGCAAACTGCTATAAAACATGTAGACTTCGGTCACTGGGCCTTGGAATTGGAAGCACTCTCTAAATTTGGCCCCAAATATTTTCATACTTTCCAGTTGCCTTAAGTGGGAGACAGCAAACCCACTCTGAAATGTGTTCCTGAGGGAGTTTGGAATTGATACTCGAATATGGAAAATGAGAAGGGGGTCCTCCTGAAGTTGAAAACCGCTCTGGAGGTTTGTACGTTACATGCAGCTCTACCAGCTTGCACCTGTGAGGTTGGAAAGGAGCTAGGTCATGCCCGGGTCCAAAGGAAGTAAACGGCTAAGTCCTTCCTTAGAGGGCAAGGTAGTAGGCGACCTGGAGAGTCCGTCAGTCCATGGCTTACTTGTTATCTGGACCTAACATTAGAACATCTACCTAATAGGTTTATGGGAATGAAATGAGATAATCCAAGAGAAGTGCTTAGCATATTGTCTGACTCACAAAATATATTTGATAAATGGCTTATGGAGATCGCTATATTAATTTTAGAGGGGGAGTATATTGCTGACTTCATTGTATAATTTCAGACATTGAAAAAGCTGCTGATTAATAGTTCCCCTTGCAATATTTCTCTGTATTTTCCCTTAGCCTTACTCAAAACTTTCCCATTCCCAGAGAATTACGTATCATTTTACCTCCTGAGGTCCAGGTACTCAGCCTCTTTTGCTTACTAATGGACACCCAGCTCTTCAAACTAGGCCTATATTCACGTTATGTAAATGTGTGCTTGGTAACGATATGGAAGCTGATTCTTTTGGTCAAGTCTGAGTGGTGGTTAAGAAGTGCCTCATCCCCAGATAACTGTGAACTAATGCAGTGTCTTTATGTACATTTCTCCAATGCATGGAAAAGGATACAAAGTTTACAACAATGCTTGATACTATTACTTTTAAGACTTTTATTATTTATTTGAGAGAGAGAGAGAGAGAGAGAGAGAGAGCATGTGTGAGAGAGCACAAGCAGGGGGAGGGGTAGAAGGAGGGGGAGAGGGAGAAGCAGACTCCCTGCGTAGCAGGGAGCCAGACCTGGGGCTCGATCCCAGGACCCTCAGCCAAAGGCAGTTGCTTAACAGACTGAGCCACCCAGGCGCCCCAAGAGCTGAAAATTATTATCCAATAAATTCTGAAATGGGAACGAATTAAATCTGTTGATAATTGTTTGGGTTTATCTTTCAGCTCTGAAGTTTTGAATGTAAGGAATAATCAGGGAGAACTTCCTGTTTTTGAACCTGCGTAGAGTTTCATGTTGATCATTTTGAAAAAATACTTCTTTCCCAAGCAGATGTTTACCTGTCTACACATCCAAATCATTCACCAGAAATCAGAGTAGTAGCTGAGCCTGGGGAGCTGGCCTTGTGCACTAGGAGTGCAAGGAGAATCACTGGAATAGTGTCAGATCAGACCAGGGGTACACCAGAAGAGTGGCTGGCTTGGGAAAGCAGTTCAGTCTAGGGAAATCCAAATCAAAACCTCAGTGAGATACCACCTCACACCAGTCAGAATGGCTAAAATTAGCAAGTCAGGAAACGACAGATGTTGGCGGGGATGCAGAGAAAGGGGAACCCTCCTACACTGTTGGTGGGAATGCAAGCTGGTGCAGCCACTCTGGAAAACAGTATGGAGGTTCCTCAAAAAATTGAAAATAGAGCTACCCTATGATCCAGCAATTGCGCTACTGGGTATTTACCCCAAAGATACAAATGTAGGGATCCGAAGGGGTACGTGCACCTTGATGTTTATAGCAGCAATGTCCACAATAGCCAAACTATGGAAAGAGCCAAGATGTTCATCGACAGATGAATGGATAAAGAAGACGTGGTATATATATACAATGGAATATTATGCAGCCATCAAAAGGAATGAAATCTTGCCATTTGCAATGACGTGAATGGAACTGGAGGGTGTTATGCTGAGCAAAAGAAGTCAATCAGACAAAGACATGTATCCTGTGACCTCACTGGTATGAGGAATTCTTAATCTCAGTTCAGTCTAAAGACTAACAGCCCATCAGCACTTCCTTCCTTTCCTCTCTCTGTTCTCTCTGTATATTGGCTCCATTTTGTTTGTTTTTGTTTTGGCTGGAGACTGGCTTCTTCCACAGGCTGTTTGGGGTTCATGTCTTTCCAGCTGGTGATCAACAGTTGGTGTTTGCCTGAAATCTTCCCAGTTTTAATGCTCAATGTCCTGCCTCCTGTCAAATCCCTCAATCCCAGCTAAACCCGGATGGTAGGTCACCAGAGGGGATAGGAACTTTTTCCTTAGGCTGAGGTTCAAAAAATAATTTGGTAGTAATTTGGTTTTGATTGGATCATTTGTCCACCTAGAGGACCGGTTAGGGAGTGAGATATTATGATCAAACCAGCTGAGATCAGGTGCCGCTGGAGGACACTGATCCCTGAGGCAAGGGGGGCAGGTCGGGTAACATGATGGCATTTTCCATTCTGACACTTGCTAGGGGACAAGTGCTAGGCAAACCTAATATTCACTACCAACTAGAGTTAGACTCCATGCTATGCACTGCATCTAATTTAGTCATCAGTCCTATGTGGGGAATGCTCTCTTTGTCTCACTTTTACAGCTAGGAATCTGAGACTTCAAGAGGCAATGAGACCCACAAGTGAAATAAAAAAAATGCCTTCACAGTTCATTTGTTGGCCTGATTACTTTTTTTTTTAAAGACCCAGGTTCTGTTTTTTTTAAAGATTTTATTTATTTATTTGAGAGAGAATGAGAGACAGAGAGCATGAGAGGGAGGAGGGTCAGAGGGAGAAGCAGACTCCCTGCCGAGCAGAGAGCCCGATGTGGGACTCGATCCCGGGACTCCAGGATCATGACCTGAGCCGAAGGCGGTCGCTTAACCAACTGAGCCACCCAGGCGCCCCTGTTTTTTGTTTTGACTGTTGTCTCTGACGACTATATCCCATGTTCATCTTTTTCTCTTGAACTATGACACTAATTTTTGTTTTTATTACTTATGTGCTTTCTTGTATTAGGAACTAGTGTCTCCTCAAGGTTCTATTATAAGTTCTTGGAGGGCAGATGCTCCATGGCCCACCTCTGAACAATCGTGATTGCTGGTCAGTTTTACTTGACGTCATGACTGGATTTTTTTTTAAACCTTACACCCAGGTTTTTTTTGTCTTTCGTTTTTTATATGTGTATTACAGTATTGTTGGAATTAGGCTGCTTTTAAATTTAAATTCTTTTATTTTTTTAAAAAAAGATTTTGTCAGAGCGCATAAGCAGGGGGAGCGGCAGGCAGAGGTAGAAGCAGGCTCCCCCTGAGCAAGGAGCCTGATGCGGGGCTCGATCCCAGGACTCTGGGATCAGGACCTGAGCTGAAGGCAGCCGCTTAGCTGACTGAGCCACACAGGTGCCCCTAAATTCTTTATTTTTAGCACTTTTTTTCTTTCTTTTTTTTTTTTTTTTTTTTTTTAAATTTTTTTT
>NC_058416.1:30864624-30864932 GCF_002201575.2 Neomonachus schauinslandi | reverse complement strand
TTTTTTTTTTTAATTTTTTTTATTCTTATGTTAATCCCCATACATTACATCATTAGTTTTAGATGAAGTGTTCCATGATTCATTGTTTGTGCATAACACCCAGTGCTCCATGCAGAACGTGCCCTCCTCAGTACCCACCACCAGGCTAACCCATCCTCCCACCCCCCTCCCCTCTAGAACCCTCAGTTTGTTTTTCAGAGTCCATCGTCTCTCATGGTTCGTCTACCCCTCCGATTTCCCCCACTTCATTCTTCCCCTCCCGCTACCTTCTTCTTCTTCTTTTTTTTTTTCCTTAACATATATTGCAT
>NC_058416.1:30833616-30859624 GCF_002201575.2 Neomonachus schauinslandi | reverse complement strand
AAAAAAAAGGGATTGATAAGATGTTGGTTGAAAAAGGGAAAAAGAAAAATTCAAAAAGAATAAAAAAAGAAAAAAAGACAGTTAAAAAAAAATTAACTTTGAAAGACTACAGAATCATGGTAAAAAAGCCATGAATTCTATGTGCAGTAGTCCCCTAGAGCTGGAGTTCTGCCATTCTCATTGATGGGTAAACTTGGTCTTGGCTGGCTGTTCTCGCTGATCTTCTGGGGAGGGGCCTGTTGCCGTGGTTTCCAAATATCTTTGCCGGAGGCAGAATTGCCTCGCCCTTGCCCCCTCCCAGCTAAGTAATTTGCTGGGATTTGCTCTCCGGGGCTTTTGTTCCCTGCGAGCTTTCCGTACAGCTTTGGAGGCGGAGAGTGAAAATGGCGGCCTCCCAATCTCTGCCGCGGAGGAGCCGAGAACTCGGGGCCCCGCTCCTCAGTGTTAGCTCATAGGTCTTTAATACTTCATCTGGATCATTTTTTCTTATGAGCTCCTGGGAGTATTAAATAGTTTCTTCAGCTATACACAGAGTGATCATCTGAAAGGCGCACATGCCGCTGTGGTGACCACCATCGTCGGCCGTCCCGTCCCCTTCCCGGTGACCGCGGCCGCCGCCACCGAGCAACTGACACTGACTAACAAGTAACTAACTACTCGCCGCCGCCGAGTCTGCCGCGCGCTCCCGGCCGCCCGCCGCCCGCCCAGCCCACCAGCCTGCCAGCCTCCTCCCAGCCCTAGCACTTTTTTTCTTTGTGGCGACCACCAAATATTTTCCTAAATGTGTACGATAATTGCAGAAAAATCCTAATAGGATTATTAAAACAGTACTACATACTCTGAAGTCAAGCAGGAGGCATGGTCCAAGCCAGGGATAGAGAGTACTACTTTAGGATGATATTTCAAGGCTACTTAAAGCACTTATGTAAATAACAAATTTGAGGAAAGTTTTCATGCTAAGTGTAGAAATGATACCATTAAAGGAATATTTGTTGAAAAGTCATTTAGCAGAAAACTGATTTCCAAGCTGCTTAGAATATTTTTAGTGTCCTGTGAATTATTTTTAGATGACATTTTGTTTTTAAATTTAAAAAGCAACTGTTTTAAAATAGACTTGTGATATTTAAAAATGGATAAAAAATATAGTAAGGATTGTCAATTACAAGTTGTTATTTTGGGCCAGTTACTTCCCTTCTGTGGGGCTCAACTTTATTGTCTCCAAAGGGGCAGTGATGAAGTTGAGCTAAAGGATCCTAGGGTTGCATCTTCCCACCCTAGTAGTCTTTGGTTTTATTTCAGTTATATTTCTGTGATTTCCTTCTGTATTAGAAATTGATTGAAATCTTTATAAGAATATTAAGCCCTATTCACTGCAGGCAGAATGTTAAAGTTGGTTGGCAGTTTAAGCCTGAGTAAATGAAATTTTACTGATTTTTATCAAATGAATTACAGATGGTCATACCTATAATTAAATTAAAAAGTGATTGCAAATTCCCTATTCTCATCCTAAAACAGGCAAAATTGACAGGATCAAATTCTATGAATAAGGATGACTGGATGTATATTTAGATTCCATTGTTAATAGTTTGTGTCTGTAATTAAGGACTGTGGGAATTATTCTTAAAATATATAACCATATTCCTTTATTCTGTCAAGAGACCTACACCCAAACACAAGGTGCTAACTGATCTCCTTAGTTTTTTTTTAAATTTTTTAAAAACTTAAAAAAAAATTTTTTTAAAGATTTTATTTATTTATTTGACAGAGAGAGACATAGCAAGAGAGGGAACATAAGCAGGGGGAGTGGGAGAGGGAGAAGCAGGCTTCCGGTGGAGCAGGGAGCCCCATGCGGGGCTCAATCCCAGGACCCTGGGATCATGACCTGAGCCGAAGGCAGACGCTTAACGACTGAGCCACCTAGGCACCCCTGATCTCCTTAGTTTTGTTTCAACCCGGATCTTTCTATAACTGGCACTGGTTTAGTATGACCTATAAGAATTTGACTATTCCTGGGAAGGTACTCATGAAATTCAGCATCTTTCATGACATAGAATTTTAAGCCCTGCACAGAGCCTAGTGTAGTGCTAGGAGCATGGTACGTACTTTATTGTAGTTTAATCAAAGTTCTTCTTTATCACAATGTGTTAGGCCTGCCCCTGATACTTAGAGCATCAAGGTAAGATGAAAATGGAAGCTCATCGTCCATGTGTCTATATATTTAACAGTTGCACACAAAGCTAGTGAATTCTAACACATTTTATTCTCCCTCTTTGGCTAATACATCTTCATAATTTAGAATGACTGGTTTAAGTTTAGCTCCTGATCTAAGGCCACACCTGTTCTCTTCCTACCCAGGGCTCTGTTCTACATGATGAGAGACTGCACACGGGCATGAATAGATGACCCAGTTCAAGCTTCATTTACAGTGTTGCACAACTTCCCCAGACTGAGGCTGTTCACACCTACGGGGTGGGGTTAGGACTGGGGTTATCCACATCTATGACTTGGTCCATCCTCGAGAGGGTAGGACAAAGAAGAGGCCCATACGAGGGATTTGGCAGGGGGATGCAGGCTCCAGCTAGACACATCCCCTAGGTTTCTGTGGAAACGGCTGGAGCAGCATCTCTGACTTGGTTCAGACTTGAACCCAAGGAACTCTATTAAACAGAGTCAGGGGTGCCTGGTGGCTCAGTTGATTAAGTGTCCAAGTCATGATTTTGGCCCAGGTTATGATCTTGTGGTTTGTGAGCTCGAGCCCCAGTGTGGAGCCCTGGCGTAGGGCTCCATGCTCAGCGGGGAGTCTGTTTTAGATTCTCTCCCTCTACCCTTCCCTCTGCTTGTACATTCTCTCTAAAATAAATTAATAAATCTTAAAAAAAAAAAAAAAAAAAAAAAAAAGGGTGGGGGGAGCCCAAAAGAAGTTTACTGGGAAGACCCAAGGGCAAAAATGTGCTGGGTATTGGGACCAAGGATAGGGCCTCACTTTTTTCTCTTGTTGCTCTGTCTGCTGCTTTAGTCTGTCTCCCCACAGACTGACTTTTTCAGCTTCTCTGGTTTACAGGGCAGGAAATGTGAGCACAGACTCTTCCTAACTGTGCATGTGTTAGTCTGGGCAACCAGATGCTTCTCTTTCTCATTCTAAAGTTCTTGGGCTCATCTTGGGTCAGGTTGCTTGTCCTCAACTAATCCAACTATAGATGGGGTAATTAGGGACTGTGATCCACAGAGAATTTCCTGGAAAATAGTGAAAGTTTTATAATAAAACTTAAATTTAAAAGTACGAAAAACATGTTTCAATTGCAACTAGTAGCTAATTCTTAGAATATCTAACAGTCTTGTAAGATAATACAATAAGCATCGTTGGCTTTACACTTGGCTTTTGTATCACCATGAAGAAAGTCCTTTTTGTATAAATATTTGATAAAAACATGTTCAACTCATTATCATCCTTGAAAGATGACAGGGATGCACACTGGGCATTCGGATCGTAGTAAGGGACAGGGGAGTTGGGGAAAGCTTCCTGCTTGGGTGACCCCTAAGCTGCTTTCTAAGGCTCAGTGAGTTTTTCAGACTGAAGAGGGGTTGGGGAGGTGCTGGTTGGAGGAGAGGTTCAGATCAAGCCCTGCTGTGGGCAAAGGCACAGGAGGTACATGCAGGTGTATGTGGAGACAACTGCTAGGATGTCCGTGTGACTGGAGTCCGAGGCAAAGGCAGGATGCACCAGGGTTTCTTTGTAATTCTATTTCTGGGGAGACATGAATTCCAAGTTGCAAATATCCATACATGATCAAACTTGTAACCCAACCACGTCATGCATGACAACCTCCTAAACGACCACTTCAACATTATATTTTCCAAAAAACATCTGACAGCATAATTTCTAACAATGACCTCTGGTGTGGTTGAATAGGAACATTCACATATCTTTGTATAGACCAAGTATCCTTATAGCCTCACATTTGAGCTTCATCAAGACCTTGTCATGCAGGTATGTTAGCCAATAGCTTCATTTTACAGATTAGAAAGCCTAAACTTAGAAATATTAAGTGATTTCCCAAGGACACATGATGTGGTAGAGTTGAGACTGGGTCCAGGTCTCCTGAGTACTGGTTAAACACTCTTGCCCCTTTCTCTGTAAGAAGAGTCAGCAAACTATCTGTAAAAGGCCAGTGGTACATATTTTAGGCTCTCTGGGCGGTAAGATCTCTGCCATGATTACTCACCTCTGCAATTACAGCATGAAAGCAGCCATAGATTATATGAAAGCAAATAGGTACGGCTGTGCTTCAGTTAAGCTTTCTTTTTTTTTTTTTAAGATTTTATTTATTTGAGAGCGAGAGCATGACCTGGGGGTGAGGGGTAGCATAGGGAGAAGCAGACTCCCTCCTGAGCAGGGAGCCCAACATGGGGCTTGATCCCAGGACCCTGAGATCATGACCTGAGCCAAAGGGAGATGCTTAACTGACTGAGCCACCCAGGCTCCCCCAATTAAGCTTGCTATTTATTTATTTATCTATTTTTTTTATTATGTTCTGTTAGTCACTGTACAGTAATTCATTAGTTTTTGATGTAGTGCTCCATGATTCATTATTTGCATATAACACCCAGTGCTCATTACAATACGTCCTCCTCAATAATTGAGCTTTCCTTACAAAGCAGGTGGTGGTCTGGATTTGGCCCATGGTTGTAGTTTGCCAACTCTTCCTCTATAACATTCTACAGAATTGTTCTTTAATAAATACAGGAGAATTTCAGGTATATGAATCCAGTACTAGAGTGTATTGATTCCAGTGTCTACTATCAGGATAGTACCTCCTTAATTGGCATGAGAATCTCACCTTTGTTCCTTCCTTGGTAAAGGTCACTAACATTTACAAGGGACAGGATTTTTCTCCCATCAGTTCCTGAGTCCATTCAGACTGAAGCCATCTCCTCTTCTCTCATTAGTGTCCTCACGATCACTTTGCTGTCCCTTAGCGCTCCATTCACCTTGCTGCTGACCACTGCTTAGAAATGAGGTTTCCATTCTCCCTATGGCTGTTGCCCTATTGGCTTCCATGGGAAAAATAGGGAACATTAGCCTCAGTCCTGAGAGCACCCTTGGCCCAAGACTATGTTGAGTGACAGATATTGCTAAAAGTTTAGGAGGAGCCAGAAGAAATGGCAACATAGAGAAATATTCCGAGAGAACAAACGAATTGCACAGGCCATTCCTCATAGGGGCCATGTTGGCACATCCCTGTTGTTCTCGCCTTCCCTGTCATGTCTTCCCTCTTTGCTTCTAGAATAGACCCCTCTTCTGTCCTTTGTAATATGAACCTCTCATACAGAGAAATCCTAGCTATCCTTTGGAAAACCACGCAGAAGGGCTGTTCTCCAAATCAGGCCTATCTACTTCCTGCCTCCAGGACCAGCTGCCCAGAACACATGGCAGAGCCTGTGTTCACATCTGGGCACATTCATGGCTTCTTTCCCCCTGCCGTCAGCATCTAACCAGTCACTAGATTCTCTTGTGTATCACTCAGGAATGTCTCTGGGACCTGCTGACGCTGTCTCTTTTCAGTTCTCATGGGCCTTCTCCCAACACTGTTTCCCCCATCAGTCTCCCTGCCTGGATTCTTTCATGATGCTAGTCTTCCATCACCCCACAACCTGGGTCCTAGTTCTTAGAAGCAAAGTGTAGTTCTTTAAATCACATCCCTGTGCAAAAGTCTATTTATAGCTCTTCATAGGATAAAATAGAAATTCCTTAGCTTCACTCAAGGCTTTTCTAAAATTGGTTCCATCCTTCCCTCCTTTTATCTCCCACCAGTAACTGAAATGGTGGGAGATAAAAATCTCCCCTGGATGGGGAGCTCTCTCCTCTACCTCATGTCTTTGAAAACACTTGCTCTGCTGAAAACAAGGATCTGTTTTCTTCCTCTCTACAACTAAAGTGTAACATATGCTGTTTAGTGAGCGTGGGCTTGGATAGGATGGTGATGTTGGGGGAGGCGTTCATGCCATCCCTTCCAAACACCACCAGAAACACCCCCAATACACACATGCACGCACCTACCAGACTGGCCTAGAATATGTTAACCACATCATGTGATAATTAGAAGGGAAAATGTCTTATATATGTAATTTATACAGATCAACTATTAACTATCCTTACCTTCATGAGATGATTCCTTAAGTCTATTTTAATTACCTAGAAAGAGTTGCCTATTAGGAAAATACTTTCTGGTTAGTCTGTGATGTTGGTCACAATATAGGGTTGTGTTGGCCTGGCAATCTCCCCTTCTCTTTCCTCCTATATTACTCTTTCTTCCCTCCTTCCTCCTCTTCCTCCCTTTATTCCATCACTTCTCAGTTTCTCCCAGATGTACAGCATTGTTAGGTGGGGTTGTGGAGTCTTCTAAAAAAAGATGTCCTGAATCAAAGATTGATACACTGTGCCTGAGGCACTCATATGCACAAAGATAAAGAATGAAAAAAGCTGCTATATATGTGACAGAATAAGGCTTACAGAGGTTCAAGAGACCATACTTCTGAGGAGGGATCTTGGAAGATGTGAGCTTGAAACCTTTCTGTCAGTGGAAAGGAAAGAAGGGTAGCCATTCCAGGGCAGGTGCACTGCATGTGAAGTGGGTTAGTAACTTGGGGTGGATTTGGGAGACAAGTCCTTTTGGATACAGATGTAAGTTTGAATCCATTTGGAACTTGTGTTCTAAAAAGTAGACCCGTGGTGTTCAATTTCTCTGTATATCAACAAATCAAGAGAGACTGATTTTTTTAAAAATTGTAGCTCATTCCTTGATTCAAAAGTAATGAACAGTTTTTTTCTTTTGTGTTAATTTGTTCATTAGGCCATCTTGATTGAGTGCCCACATTTACCAAATGCTGTGGCAGACTCTGTCCACTGAATATCATGCATCGTACTTAAGTATTAATGAATTGTATGAGTGACTGTAGGTCAAATCTCTAAACCTGTATTTTACTCTAGTTTCACCTTTTGATAGCCTCCTAAATGACTTTTCCATTCCATTACTGAGCTTACCACTAAATTGACAAAGGATAAGGAAAGGAAAAGTCAAAACTTGGTTTTACTATGTTAGTCCTACTTACTGATTTTATATGTGAACTTACCTAACATTTATTTCAGCCATTCAGGATAACGGTTGTTACAGTGTCACAACAGAGAACAAAAGTGAACTAGCCTATTGAATTCTCCCTAGAGTTTTGTACGAGGCACATAGTCCTCTCCTAACTGAACTGTATTAGTGGATCATTCCTCACACATACCCTAGCAACATTCAAAATAATAACTGCCCAGTTGTCCTCGTCTGGGGACTGTGCAGTTTTCCCTGTGTTCAGACACAATTTCAAGGTCATTGTCAAATATCCAATTGGCTGTATACTGCTCAAAATGATTCAATCACATTTCCCCAATTAAAAGAAAAAGGCAAAATAATCTGGAAGTAATCATGTGTTCCACCAAATAGTATGTGAGGGAGATTGCAATGGAATATTTCAATTATTATCTGTGTTGAGGAGGTTTGATCCAAGGTTAATCATCCTCTGCTTAGCTTCATCCTTCCATGTGACTAAGTGCTTGCCTAGTGCCTGGAGAGACTGGGGACAGACGAGACTGGGTGATTGACTGCAGTTTTTCTCTTGTTACTTTTTTTTCATTTATTTAGGGAATGGCACCTGGTACTTTAAATGGCATCTTTAATCAGTGACTCAAAGTGCTTTTCAAATAGCTGCATTATCCTTATTTTATAGGCAGAGGGAGAGAGAGCGTTAGTTTAGTGACTTGGCCAAGGTCATAGAAATGGCAAGAGATGGAAACAGTCCTGAGAGCTCCCTAGCTCCCCACACAACATCAAATCGTTTGTATCCCATGCAATGGCCATGAGTCACAGGACTGGTTTGCTGCTAGTTAACCATGTGAATTAGAGCACTGTACTGGTACTTGGTGGCTTTCTTTTTTCTTATTTTGAAAGCCAGCTGGGAACCAGGTTCTCTCTTGTATTCATGGTAGCAGTAAATTTTTCTTTTTAAAAAATATTTATTTTAATTGGGGGAAGGGGAGAGTCAGAGGGAGAGAATTTCAAGCTCAAGCAGACACCATGCTGAGCATGGAGCCCACCTGGGCCGATCCCATGACCCATGAGATGTTGACCTGAGCTGAAACCAAGAGTTGGACACTTAACTGATTGAGCCACCCAGGTGTCCCAGTAACAATAAATTTCTATGTCACAGCTTCAGAAATGTCAAACTCCTCACTTCTGAAATAATGATAATTTGAGCAGAATAGAGTTTTAATGTAAATGGCAATTTGAATAAAAAAAAACTTGTTTTGAGCCTTTGATATCAACTAGTTAGATGCAAGGGAATGTGTTGAGTAAAGTGGTCTTCTAGAAGGTCTGGTTGGTGGCCTATTGATCGTACATCTGTATCCATTTGGCACATTTTTACCAAATCTCAACTGTTCAAAGCTCTGTGCTAGGAAGTTCAGGAATACAGAAATTTAATGAAATGGAATCCCTGCTTCCTTGGCAACGACAAGCAGTAGCAGAGGACTGGAAATAAACCACTCAGAAGAACCCAAGGAGGGATTAAATAACAGTGATATAAGGTAAAACTAGAGGGTGGGGCAGTGCCCAGGTGAAGAGCCTGGAATTTTGGGGTTTGAAACTTGGGTTTGTGTTCTGACTCTACTGTTTATTTGTGCGATGCATAGCAGCTCATACAGATTCCCTAAACCCTGGTTTTGTCATCTGTAAAATAATACCTACTTTATGCAATTAAATGTGATATAGGTGAAGAATTTTATACTAGATATATTTATGAATGAAAGGTATTAAGGCCCAAGATTGGGGAAAAATCTAGGAAGGATGGCTTTTGAATTCAGCACATTAAAAAAAACAATGAGCAAAGGCCTAGAGACCTTCAGGAATCTGGAGCATGGTTGATAAAGTTGACCCTGGGAGCAAATAAAGTCAGAAAGCTGAGCAGCGTGGATGGCATTCACCATTGTACTGAGGAGTTGGCATTATCTTCTAGTTGGTGAGGCTGCATGAATTTAAAATTATTCGTAGTTCTTTTCAAATATTCTATAATTGTGATCTTTAACTCAGATTGACCTCTTCTTGACAACAAAAACCCTGTGACATTATATATGACATGACTATAAAGTAGTAAGATTAATCTTTCTGTGAAGCCTGAGGCTGCACTGATAATTTGAAAGTTAGATGAAAAGAAACGGTTATATTTGTGTAGATACTTTATATAAGGTCTCCATTTTAGTAGTTTGCTTGTTTCTTGTATTTTCCTAGGCTTGTTAAGACCAATTCATGGTGGGGAATTTGTTTTGTTTTTGTTTTTGTCCCCCCCCCCCCATCTTTGCCCTATGTAAAGTGAAAAACGACGCATGTATTTTTAGAGTGCTTTTGGTAAAAAAAAAAAAAAAAAAACTTTTGACAGGGTATTCAAACTTTTTTTTTCCATAAATTCCCATTAGATTAAAAATCTATCTAGGAACTCTCATGCCTGACTGGTAGACACATACAATGGTGCAGCCACTTTGGAAAACAGTTCGGTAGTTGTTTAAAATGTTAAGCACAGATTTATTATATGATCCAGCAATTCCACTCCTATGTATCTACCCAAGAGAAATGAAAACATGTGTCCACACAAAGATCTGTTTATGAATGCTCATGGCAGCATTATCCGTAACAGCCCAAAGAAGGAAACAATTTGAATGTCCATTAACTGGCAAATGTGCACATAAACACGGTGTATCCATACAAGGGAATATTATTTGCCAGTTAGAGAGTAACCAACACGTGCTACAGTGTGGATGAACCTCAAGAACATTAGGCTAAGTGGGAAAAGACACAGAAGACCACATATTGTATGATTCCATGCATAGGAAATGTTCCAGAGAAGGTGAATTTCAGGAGATGAAAATTAAATATGTTGTTGTTGTCTGGGGCCAGGGGATGAATATGTGACGGCAAATGGTTGATGAGATTTCTTTTTGGGAATGGTGAAAATATTCTGAAACTAGATTGTGATAGTTGGCCAACTCCTTATGCTTACTAAAAATCATTGAGTATACTTAAAATGGTTAACTGGTGTATAAATTTTACTTCAATAAAATGGGTAAAAAGCTGACTGGAAAATGTTTGAGACAAAATACAAAGGAACATTAAAATTGAGAGCATATGTACAGTGCAGACCATAATTTAATACTTAAGAGATTAGAAAAGAAAAAGATGGCACTTTTGACTGGGTTTTAAAGCACTCTGTGGAAAAAGTAGGTTTCTCAAGTGAATGGGAGAGTTTGTGTTTGAGTTGAGTGTTGAAAGAGCAGTATGATTTATTCAAGATCCTCTAATAATTTGACCCAAACTAAACTCCCTAAATGCATATTTATTTCCTTTAGGGCACTTGAGTTTTGATGAGGATTCCCTAGTCACTGTTAAACAAAATTTGATAAGCATCACCCTATCCCAGAATATTTTCCTTTTAGAAATCCCTTCCTAGTAAGAATGGTAGCTTATTTTTTTGTGTGCCTCAGCAGGTACTTAGCACAGGACATGGCTTAGTTAGGGCCCAATAAAAATAGCCTTTGGCTGCTCAACTGAGCAATTGACAGCCTGCTGGCGGGGGGTAGGGGGACGGCAAGCAAGGGCTTCGTGATGGAGGTAGTGGGGGTGGGGAGCAGCCTGGTGCTTAAGAGAGGCTGGATAATTAATTGGGGCTCCATTAGGAGGCCCTTGAGAGCTGAGTATGGAAGTTTGGCAATTGATCTGGAAGTTGGGGAGCAAAAGAGTGGCTGAGGCCGGGGATTTCGAGGGTTAGTTTAGTAGGGGAGAGCCTGGCGGCAATCAACACAAGATCAATTTTTTTTCTTCACGTATTTAAAGCTCAGTTCACCTTTATTGAGCATATGGTGATTGTTGGCCTTTAACTTCTGCTTTCTGGAAATAATTTGATTCTTCGCAGTTCTCCTTTTGCATTAACTTGAGGAGGCTGAGTTCTGTTGAAAAGTTCCTCTAGAGCATACTTTGAAGTAAAGCAACTATTGTTTTTTTTCCTATGAACTTCACTCCTATTCTATCATGGGTTTGAGAGGCAGCAATAAAAAAATTCCTTTAAAAATACTGACCCAGACTAGATACTGCTTTTTATTTTTGTAGTAAGAGAGGCTCAAATTTGAAAACCCCTTTGTTGCTACAACACTTACTCACATGTGAGACCTTAAATATGTGTGCAATATTTTGGTTCTGGCTGGTTAAATGGGCAGGTGTCTCAGCGTAGAAGCAACCCACAGAACCCAGCTATTAAGATCAGTGTTGTAATTCCGTGCTTTTCAGTCTGACCTGTAACACATCCTACATTCCCCAAATCAATGCTCTGAGCTCCCCAGAGCCCAAGGACTGGCATGGAGTGTGATCTTGATGTCAGTATCAATAATCATAGCATATAAGCTCACATCCAGGTGTACATTTTCCTCCATTCTCCATATGAAATGGTGAGTTCAATACTCTATTTCAAAGGGAATTGAAGTTCGTGGAACAAAAGGGCTATTAATGCTACACAAATCACACTGATGTTGTAGTGGATGGCTCCCACAACTCCAGCTGGAGCTCATAAAAATTCAGAAGACTTGTGCTCCCTAAGACCAAAAGGTGGGAAGATGCACATTGACCTTTCAAAGTAAGAAAAAAAATGCTTCAAAACAAGGATGTGAAACGGCCTCCGTACACCTACTCGCCATCGTTCACTGAAAACGGAATTTGAGATGGACTCAGCCTTTTGCAGAATTGCATTTGATTAAAATTCACAGCAATGACAAACATGTGAGCAGCTTCTGAAGAGTGAAGGCACCTGCGTTGGTTGAAATTGGTTGCGGATGATTCACACTGATAGATTTGTTCAGATAGGTTGACCATAACTTTCTTAGCTAGTTAAGTTGGGCAAAGCCACAGAAACCCAGGTCAGTTTGTCAAAATGAAGTATCCTACAAAAGAATTTCAGATAGATCAGTTTGACCCCATAGTAGAATAGTTCTTGAAACAATCAAGTACCACTCACCCACCCTATTGGTTTCATCAAAGAAAAATCTAGTAGTTTAGAATCACGACAGAAGACCAGTGTCATTGTAAAAATGTTACCTGCTTATGGTGCCAAACAAATAGAAAATCGGGTGTACGCCTGTGCATCAAAAGCAATGATTTTGGGGGTGAATTTTGGGGGTGTAGACCTCAAGTGCAAAAATAACCTCCAGGGAAATTAAGTCCATGTTACCAGATTTCATATTAGATTTTACCTTCAGGGGATCTTGTGTACCTAGATATCACAAGGTGTCACTGGAGGATTGAACAGGGAAGGCTCACTAAACTGAGCTCAGGAAGGGAAGAATTGATTGTGGAGACAAATGACCTGTGATGTTTGGTGGTCAGATTCAGGGGCAGTGTGTGGTTCTAGAAAGGGCGGGGCTGCATGAACCAAACATCAAGCAGCTGGGAAGACACACAAGAGAGCGGCCGTATAGATTGATCACATACTTTGGAAAATGTGTGAACTGGGTAGAACCTCAACCTTGACAGACATCACAATTCATCAATATTTATCCAGTTCATCTAATAATTTGAATAATTCATCCCTTCATAAGCTTTGTCTTATAATACTTCTATATGAATAAAAATAGTTCCAGGAGTGGTATAACTAGAAAACTCCAAGGGACTGAAGATATAACCTAGTCCAGTGTTCAGTTTACAGAAGAGGACACTGAGGCCCAGAGAGGTCCAGTGGCTACTTGATAGAAATTTTGGTGTGATTGTGGTATTAGCTGAAGAGCCCAAAAGTGAGTTCTATCTTGAATTCACTGCATATTCACAAACCTTCAGGTAACTTGATTTCAAAAGTCTTTCCTGTGTGGCTGGGTTCTGATTCCAGGATCGTCTCTTGAGACCCATACAGGTTTTTGAATCATGTTTCTAATGCTGAAAACAAACACTATCATTTGGGGGAAAAATAGAAACAAGAGCTTTGCAGAGGGGTTCGCTATTGGGTTCAGTTGTAAAGCATACTTACTCTGAATGTTAGCTCCTTTAGAACTTCCTTATAAAAGATCTAAGGACTTAATGGTTGCTTTTTTTCCTTTTAATTCTTTATCCTGGGAAGGAAAGAATATTGCTACAAAATGAGTATGGAATGATGAGAAAAATGTAGTTTTTCTCCTATAGTCACGATGAACAGCTGGTCACTCACTGAGTAATAAAAACAAAAATTAATATTGACTGCTTACCCTGTGCCACACACTGTTCAAAACACCATATTTGAATTAACTTCTGTTATCCTTACTACAACACTACCAGAGGTTGAGTGATTTTCTCAAATCTCAAGGGTCACATCCAGAATATCATCTCCAGCATTTTGCTTTCAGAATCCAAGGTAGTGCTTGCTGAACAATACAGACTCTTTATAGAAGATGGCCTATTTCCCTGTACTTTCCTCTTGGGTGCTTATTATTAGAATTGCCACCCTCAATGCTGAAAAATACTTATGTGACCTGGATCTCTAATGCTTCAGTATGCATTACTTTAATTGCTGTCCTCTGATGTAAGGAGACATTCAGGAAAAGGAGGTCCTAGAGTTAGAGGGTCGATTAAGATAGGGTGATTAAAAAAAAAGTCTAGAGCTTCTCAAGATGATCACAGTGTCAAAACTTTCTTATGGCTAGGGGCACTGCTATTTTGTGACAAAGCAGCAGATTATAGTGGGAAGTCTTGCCTAAGTGGCTGGAGACTCAGCCCTGCCGCTTCTCTGCTGTGTTAACTTGGGCAAATTACCTTCCTTCTGAAGACCTTGGGTTTACCCGTGTGATCATCTTTGTTTTCTTCTTGCTCTGTTTTGGATTTTTATTTTTTTAAAAGATTTATTCATTTTAGAGTGAGCTCTGCGGAGGGGCAGAGGAAGAGGGAGAATCCGGAAGCAGGCTCCATCCTGAGCATGGGGCTTGATCCCAGGACCCTGAGATCACGAGCTAAAACAAGAGTCTGCCCCTCAACCGACTGCGACACCCAGGCACCCTGTCTCGGATTTTAAAGGTCGTTTCTCCCACAAGGACCAGTGTTCTAGGAAAGTAGAATAGTTAGCCATCTGCAGATGACAATATGGGCAGGCTTGGACTCTCCCCTGCATGCTCCCAGTGAGCTCTGGTCTTGTTTTTATGTTGAGTCATTTCTGAGTGACAAAGCAGGCAAACTGCCTCTAAGGCAGCTCATTCTAGGCAGGGAATCGTTAGAGCCTGGCATTAATTCTACGTATTTGCTGAATTGCGCTCTAAGTTATGTGAGATTGGGTTCCTCTTTGGCCTATTTGGGTAGGGAAGGTGTGGCAAGTGGAGAGAAGAGGCTACAGAGAATTAGAGCTGTCCCCAGGGCTCTGCACAGCCATGATTGAGGACCTTGGGTTCCCACTTGTGCACCTCTCTTTTTTAAAAAAGGCGGGGGGAGCTACTCCTGAGGCTGAATGCAGAGGTTCTCCATGGGGTAAAAGCATCATCAGCTTGGAAACCATCACTCACCCCCAGGCCTCATCACCAAAGACAAAAACCGTTCCCACTTCCTTCCGTACCTTGCGTGCTGTGCAGGCAGGTACTCCCTCCCTCCCTTCTCCCTATTAATGTTTATGCATTTTTTACTGTCAGATGTCAGGACTGCGGAGTAGATGGAGGATGGAGAGGTGGGCTTGATTGGGGAATTACCTGAAGACTGGGAGAAGAGGGGGAAAGAAGTAGGAATCAGGAACACAGAGATAATCGACCAAAACACCCTTCTTTTCGGTCATAGGAGTGTCCCTCTCCTATTTTCTAAGAAGGATATAGTGCAGAAGAAGCCACAAAAGTGTATTATTTTCAGTGTGTTAAGGATAAATCACCTGGTTGTGCTGAAAGCCCCCTTCCAATGAGGTTGATCTGTGTGTTTCACTGGAGAGCTGTACAGAGAGAAAAAGCGCAAAACCTCAGTTTTCCAGTCAATAGACTAAGAGAAATTCTCCATTTCTTTCTCCTCAGTCTCTGTCATTCGATTCTTCTGGCGTGGATACTTAGGACATGGAATAAGCTCAGTTGATGTTGGTTAGATGGACCTGTGTAATTCTCAACATTGAGAATTTCAAGAAGGGGGTCGGGCAAAAACAACCCGAATATGAGAGTACCATGCAAAAAGCCTCCCCTCCCAACTCCTCAACACACATACATAACACACTGGAAAGTCCACCAAAATTTCATGTTCTAGTGCGCAATTTGGTCAAAGAAATGGAGTGATTGGCTATGAATTTCAACCTGTTCATAGAATTCCCGGACCTGACGCTGCTTTCCGCAGGCGCCGCTGTTTGAAGGTGACGGAGGTGGAAATTTCCATGCATGTGGGCCCCCTGGCCAGCAGATGGCGATGTTTCTTAGTTTTACACTAAGGTGTCGGGCCGGAGGCCATTAGAGATGCAGGGCGTGTTTATCAGATGGCTGTTAAATCAGCTCAAAATCTGTAAAGGCACTGTAGATCAGCTCTTATTTATTTATTTTTACTTAGAGTTGATGAGTTCAGTAAAATTCCATAATGGGCAAATGAACACTGTGTGTGTGTGCTGGGAATGGGAGCAGAGGAAGACCTGAATCTGAGATGGTTGGGTAGGTTGGTTTTATCTCCAGCAGTTGCTTCTTAAAATGAGATTCCTCTTGACGTGCCTTCTGGCAGCCTGGATGTAGTCAGTGTGGGACCAGAGGGCACACGGACATCAGCTTTGTTCATTTCCTTTTACATTTCTTTAGAAGTGGGCTCCTCCTCCAGCCTCAGCTACTTTGGCCCCAGCTCCTGGGGCAAAGACAGAACCTACGTGGGGCTGGGTCAGGGAACCAGAGCAGGGTGGGCCAGGTTAACGGATGGGAAGGGAGATGGAAGGAGAGCTCCTTGGTAGCCTCTCCAGGGCTGCATCCTCAGCTACCCAGAACTGGACACGGACCCACTGCTCCGATGCATTTTAAGTAGAGTGAGAGAAATGTGGGGAGTAAATTGGTTTTAAAACAATACGGCTTGTTTTGTGTGCTGTCTCATTAAGGGAAGTGGTACCACCTGGGAGCCAGGACATTGGGGTTTTTAAGCCTGAAGGTGCCACTGTTCTATGTGATAATGAACTTGTTCATGTGTAGTATGAGCCCTTGGAAGAATACCCCCCCCATACTTAAATTATGTTCTTATGAACTAGAAATCCTGGCTGCACAGGGGTATTTTTAGATGGCAGGGCATCACTCTTGTCCAATTAAATCCGTGTCTAGGGGTACGGTCTCAGCATGTATCTTTTTACTAGCTGCCCAGGTGATTCTAATGTGCAGCCAGGATTGAGAACCATTGATCTAATAGGAGTTCCCAAAGGGGGTGCCTAGAACCAGCAGCGTCAGCCTGTCTTGTGAACTTGCTAGAAATGCAAATTCAGTCCTCTCCATCAGAATCAAAGTTCAAGGGTGGGCCCAGAGATGGGAGTTTCAACAAGCCCTCCAAAGGATTGTGATATACCCACGGTTGCATTTGAGAGAATGAGGCTTCCCCACAATTTTTCCTGGTAGGTGGAGCCAGTGACGACCAGTGGCAATGGGCTGAGAACACAGGTGTTATATGCCCTTTCCTGGCTTAAGGGTTTTTTTGTTGTTTTGTTTTCTTCCTGGCTTAAGCTTTTAATTGCTGGCACTTGACCTTGTATTTTCTCAACCACATAGGCCTGTATTCTAATATAGGAATGAAATACATTGGCCTCTCTAGCTTATATCCCTGAGTTTGCTACATGGAAGTCTTGTGAATGAGATAAACAACTTTGTTAGAATTAAATAACTGAAATTTTGTGGCTGTTTCTTTTTTTAAATTTTTTTATTTTTTATCTATTTATTTGACAGAGAGACACAACGAGAGAGGGAACACAAGCAGGGGGAGTGGGAGAGGGAGAAGCAGGCTCCCCGCCGAGCAGGGAGCCCGATGCGGGGCTCGATCCCAGCACCCCGGGATCATGACCCGAGCCGAAGGCAGACGCTTAACGACTGAGCCACCCAGGCGCCCCTTTGTGGCTGTTTCTGCCTTAGTCTTATACTTTTCTGATAGATGTATAACTATTAATGGAATAGTTCCAACTCTTTGGCTGGATTGGTGCTGATAAAGAAGCTAAAGAAAAAAATCAGCCTTATATTCTGAGGTTTCCAAATATCTATATTTGGTGTTACAGTGTCCAAATATTGGGGGCCAGGTTTGCATCCTTTAAAATTCTTAGTAAAGGTCTTAATTGCCATGGTGATACTAGGAACTTGGTGTACTTCGTTCATTGTAAGAGCCTAAATCGGGGAGGGCGTTCTCCTTCCTTTAGACTCTTTCCAAGCAGACTGCTTCTCTCAATGACAGAAACTGCACGAATATGTGTTCTCTGAGGCAAGTGTCTTTGGGGTTGGTCTCTGTATTAGTCTGCTTGGGCTGTCATAACAAAATACCAAAGACTGGGTAGCTTAAACAAGAGAATCTATTTACTTCTAGTTCTGGAGGCTAGAAGTCCAAGATCAAGGTGCCTGCATGGCTGGTTTCTCCTGGGGCCTTTTTCCTCGGCTCGCAGATGTCCACCATCTCAGTGTGTTTTCAAATGGCCTTTTCTCTGTGTGCGTGCTCCTGGTTTCTCTTCCTCTTTATAAGTGGATGCCAGTCCTTCGGGATTAGGGCCCCACCCTAGGACCTCATTTTAACCTTAATTATTTCCTTAAAGGCCCTATCTTAGGGCTTCAATACGTGAATTTTGGTGGCATACAATTCAGTTTGTAACAAACTTCTTCTCAATTGCTTATTCTTTCATATATTTATAGCTATTGCTGTATCATTACCTGCTTTACAGGTCTGGTTACCTCTAATGCCCGCCTTATTTTTGCTAATAGAAATTTTCCCAGGTCTCTGTTTTATAATATTTATATAATATAATTTGTAATTAAACATCTTTAATATTGTGGTAACCAATGTTTATTGAAACATCCCTATGTTTTTAGGGTTTGAGATCAGTTGACTATATATTTAGGCATCCTGCATCTGACTCCCATTAGCTTGCTCATCTTCTCTGCCTTCTGTATATTACCTTTTTATACTTTTGTGATCTGGAAATACTGCGCTGGGCAAAGAAATGTGCCTTTGATCCTCTATATTTTGCTCATTCCTGTCTTTATCCATTTACTGAAGTTACAGTATTCTCCTTTTGCTTAAGATATGGCCTTCAGTATCTTTGTTTATACACAATAAATGGTCATCTTCCATTCCTCTAGGGATTTCCGGGACTAAGCCCATCATTAAACTTCGAGAGCTCAACAAAAGCTGCTGTTATGTTTGTATGAGTGTTTCCCTCTGGGGTTGGTGTTGAAGATCTCCCAAGAATTCGATCTGATTGGGTCATTAAGATGAATGAAATAACCATATTGACTGTTTAGTGGCCTGGTTATTTCAGTCATCTTAATGAGAGAATTAGATAGACCCTAAGGCACTCCGAATCCTCATTTGATGATTGACCTACAAACAATCAATCTGACCATGTTGCTCTCCAAATCCTCTGCTCCGTTCAATCAGTCTCAGTCCCTACAACCCTTCTACTAAACATGAGCTCTCCAGCCCTCTCTTTGTCAGCTGTGGAGCAGTGGGGGAAGCAAATTCTGACCCTGTACTTCTGTAGCTACAGGATCATTCCACTTTGCTGAGCATGAATTTCCTAACAATTATCTATTTTAAAAAAATGACCACTTGTGATATTTGTAAACCAGAGGTCTCCTACAACTCTGAGGCTGTTTCTTCCTGCCTTTGTTCAAGCTGCATCGCCCATTTACAGTAGCCTCCCCTATTTTCTGTGTGTCCATGTTTTCCCCTTCAACCGGGCCAGCTTCAGTTCTGGCTCCTTGATGACTACTGTATGTTGTGTTTTCTGACTGTGTCTCACCCTTATTCTCTCTCTGGTATGTGGATTTGGAGAATGGTAGACCTGGGAAGGACTTGGTATCTGCTTCATGTCTGTCCTCACTTTCCCTTTTTCTAAAGAAAACCAGTGACTTATACAGAGACACAGATCAGACAGGCTCAAACAGTGAGACGTTCTTCGGACCCAGGAATTAGGTACTGGCTGCAGCCTTTTCCAGAAAATCTCACTGGGTATATGGAGGGAGCGAGGTGACAGGTTTCCCTGAAGCCATGAACTCTGCCAGTGCTGCCGAAGATTGTTGCTGGTGTTAGTTTTATGGAGGAGAGGGAGTAAACCAGGACCTTCTCTTTACTTCCACAGCTTCGTGAACCAAGTGAGAATGAGACATGGGAGTCAGATAGAAGGATATTATCAGGACAGCTCATTTGAAGAATGCAGTACAGACTTAATGGTCAAAGCGGCCTGTCTTTCACAGCTTCCCTCGTGTTGAGGTCCTGGTAGGACTCCTCCACCTCCAAAACACACAATTGGTCTCTGTAAAGGGAGAGTATGGGTGTGCAAAGCAAAAGCTCTTCTGCAGGATCCCTCCTTTCTCCCTGTGAGTCCTGCCAGTGGGGACAGTAAGAGAAGGACCTCCCAACCGTCTGCTAGAAGGCCGACTTGGGCAATTGCCCTGGCGAATTTGCCCAGTAAAGGGCAGAAGTAAAACAGACACCTGTCCAGCTTATGTGCTGGCTCGCGGGAGAGCCCAGGAGATACCGAGCCGGCTCCACTCCATTCCTCCTCCTTAACCTCCCTGGCCACACAAGTCACGCCTCCACCCCCTTGGCAAGGAGTCGCTGAGATGCGATTCTCTTTATAATATTTCTGAAGGTGTGGGAGGTTGCTCCCTTAGAGGCTAAGAGATACACTGTGGGGAGGGGCAGTGGAGCATGGTTCTCTCTGCTGTACTGTGCGGAAGTCAGCCTGCTGGGCCTGTTTGCTTCTTGATCTGCTCATGACTTTGCAGCCTCCCGGTGCCAGACATCCATGAGGGCCAGGAAATAAATGGTGCATCTTCTACAGATGTCTGACAATACTCTGGCTGGACCCAGAATTGAGACTTAGATGTTAATCTGTCTCTTCATTTGATGCTGAGTAATTAACAAAAGGTTTTAGTAATTTTTTTTTTCCCAGGGTATTAGAAGGAAAACACTATTTCCTGAAAGACATAGACTGATTAGTTGCCTGCTTATAATCTAATTAACTTCTGTGGAAGGACCAGTTGGAAAGGTCACCGGGGATTCTGGGCCCTGGGAACTCCGTTCTTTACCTAATCAGGTCCTAGCTCTTGGGTACCAGAGTCCTTGTTGTGTAAAATCGTAGCTTATATTGCAAAACCAACCTTTCCACCTGATGTCCTCTCTGGGGTATGGTATCTGCTTCATGTCTGTCCTCACTTTCCCTTTTTCAGAAGAAAACCAGGGACTTGCACGGGGACACGGATCAGACAGGCTCAAACAGTGAGACGTTCTTTGGACCCAGGGATTAGGTACTGGCTGCTATTTGCAGTTTTATGTGTAAATGTCACAGAATGAGAGCCACAGGAAACCCAGCTCATCCCAGTAGTTATGTATTGGTCTAGTCACTGGCAGAGGATTTTGGGTCTTTGGTACTGAAGGCTGTGAGTAAGATATCTATGAACTAAGAGCCACTATTCTTGTCCGTGTATGTTTTTTGGATACCAGGACCAACACTTTGGGGTATTAGCCAGTCAGATTAAGCCTAGGGAGACCAGGGTTTGGGAGATGTCTTGGATTAGTCTGGTCTTCTACAGTAAGTATTTCTGTCCACCCCACCCTGCCTTCCAGATGCCAATCAATTCACATGTCCTGCATTCTTTAGGCTTGTTGCAATATAAGCTAGCATGCATGGGATGCAGGTCTGCGGGCCTAGTGATTCACAGGAGAGGAACATCTACTAAAAAGTGTAAACTACAGTTAGGAGACCCGAGTTCTGCAGCTAACTGTGTGCTTTTATTGCTTAGGAAAGACATAAATAGCAGCAGCTTTTCTATGCTCTGGTGATCTATATCTGCCTTATGCTAAATATTTCATGTCCAAAGACTGAACTGCTGAACTAGTCATGGTATTTAAGTAAATCCTGTTACTGTGTTTTTAACTTTGTCAGGCACAGTGAGGTTAAGTGTTTTGTCCAATGTCAAATTTGTAATTCATGGCAGAGTCAAGTTCTAAATCCAGCTCCTTACCCTGTACACAAATTTAGTCTTACTGTGCTTCTCTTTATGGCATCGTCTACATCATACACCCGTTCATCTGTCTATCTACTGGGGGATCATATATGTAATGTTTCATTGGACATTTTCTGAAACATCAATATCTGTATCATTAACTCTGTGCCAGATGCTCCTAGCTAGCATCATGCATATATGTCATCATGTAATGGTCTTCTCTGATCCACCTTACGAGGATATGTCTTATATTCCCCAGCTGAGCAGCTCGGATTCAAACTTCCATCTGCGAAGTACAAAACTGACGCTCTTAATCTCTGTTGCACACGAACTGCCACTTACCTGTTCTTCAGATGCTGATGAAGGGCTTATAGGTCAGACCTTGTGTATCAACTGTTAAAAAAAAAAAAAAAATTTCAGGCACCCTTTACAACTTTACCAGGTCCTCCTCGTTAGAAATCCTTTTATGGGGAATGCTGAACAAAGTTCATTTTTGGCTTCCAGAGACCCTGCAGTGGAAGCTGCTCAAATGACGGTGTTTTAAGTACGAGGCTCAGGGAACTACATGGATATGTGGAGATTGATTTGTACTAATTTTCGTGGAAAGCTATGTGATATATATAAAAATATGTGAGGTTCAGATATTTGTCTAACAAAGATTGTTTATAAAGGACCTAGGATTGTGTCCACATAACTACAAATTGTTGGTTAACCAGTGAAATGGGAAAAGTTACTAAAAAGGGGACATTTTAATGACCACAAAAATTGACTCATTCCACTTTCTCCTAGCCCACATTTTGAAAAGCATTTTATTTAAAACATACCCCAACATAGAATAATACAATGAAACTTCTTGCATGTATCCTTGTGCTCAAAGTGTATCAACTCATGGACAGTATTCTGTGCTCTATGTCCAGACCTGCTTCTTCCAAAAGTCGCAGCTCTCCTGTAAATACTTCATTATGCATCTGTAAAAGCTAACTTTTTTTTTTTCAGATTTTATTTATTTATTTGACAGAGAGAGACACAGCGAGAGAGGGAACACAAGCAGGGGGGAGTGGGAGAGGGAGAAGCAGGCTTCCAGCTGAGCAGGGAGCCCCATGCGGGGCTCAATCCCAGGACCCTGGGACCATGACCTGAGCCAAAGGCAGACGCTTAACGACTGAGCCACCCAGGCGCCCCTAAAAGCTAACTTTTAAAAAACATAACCACACTGTTATCACATGTAAAATCAGTTGAAATAGTTTCTCAAAGGCCTTCAATAGCCAGTCAGTATTTAAATTTATAATGGTTTTGTAATTATGGCTTTCCCCCCCCGTTTATTTGAATTAGGATCCAAATAAGGCCATGCATTGTTTCTGATAACCATATTTATTTATTAAAGATTTATTTGAGAGAGAACATGAGCGGGTTGTGGGGGGCAGAGGGAAAGGGAGAGAGAGGGAGAGAAGCAGACTCCCTACTGAGCTCAGGGCCCTATGCAGGGCTTTGATTTCAGGACCCTGAGATCATGACCTGAGTCTAAATCAAGAGTCTGACATTTAACGGTCTGAGCCACCACGTGCCCCTATTGATAACTATATTTAATGAGCACCTTTTTAATCGATAAGTTCTCCTTCCATCTCTCTATTTCCCTTGAATGTTATTTGCAAGAGAGATGGGGTCATTTGTCCTGTAGAATTTCCCACAGTCAAGATTTTGCTGATTGCAACACTGTTACGTCACTTAACACCTTCGTCTTCCTTTCTTGTTCATTTCCTGGATTCAGGTTTAATATTTTTGGTTCCCCTGCGCCCCACCCCCCAAGTAGTGGTGTTTCCTTCCACCAGGAGAAATTTTCTATCTGGCTGTCTCTTTTTATGATGTCTGCAGCCATTGATGCTTATTAACTTGATCCATTAATTCATGTGGAGTTTCACAATAATATATCAGCTAAGGAACTTCTACAAAGAAACACTTCTATTTGGTAACCTAGCGGTTCAGTTGGTATAGGAAAGTCAGATGTTAATTGACCCGTTTTCAAAAGAATGATTCAAACTGCTATCATCTTCTAATGAATTCCAATGAACTAATTTTAAAAATATTAGGAGCTCACACATGTTTTGATCCATTCCAATAGTTTCCCTTATCAATGATCAAAATGGCTTCGTGTCAGCCACTCTTCGGTCAGTTCCTGGTCCTTGTGACAAGACCCTATTTGTCTTTAGTACCATTGCAGCCATTTTTATGACCTTTTTTCTGAGTCCATCTTGCTTAACTTAACATCTTCCTTGGGCTCTTTTGTCCCTTTAATGGAGAATAGTATTTAGAAACCATAGTCTAGGTGCTAGAGGTACTCATGGCTAGAAGGTTGGTTTTTATTTCTAGGTCTTTTCTAAGGACAGAAGTGGGAATATCTTTAAAATCTAAAATGCAGCAATTAAAATTCAGGACTATTGGGATTTTACAGAATTTCATCCATTTTGTATCTGAAATCTCTTAGATTCTAAGACTCCTTAACTTCATCCCACATTATACCAATAATAGTATCAGCATAACAATAGGATTCCTGGACACTGTTTAAGAGTTTTTATTTTGTATTTTGTATTTTTTGTTTTTAGAATCTATCTTAGTAGAGCCATATGGTAAAAATACTGTGTTTTAAAATCTCTTGGAATATTTTCCTATTATGATACTAACTGGATATACATTCTGGCACATTTGTTTAATTTTATTTTCAATTTTTAGGGATTGCTTTTTCAAAATTTAAGTCTGTTGTATTAATATATAGAATATTTACATGTTGCAAAGTCAAATCAACAAAACAAAGTATATTGAAAGAAGATGGGCCTCTGTCACTTCTTCCTGATTCCTTTTTTTTTTTTTAAATAACCATTTCTTAATATTGGGGATTTTAAAATTGCAAACAGATTATATATAACGTGCATTACATATATGTTACATATACTTACATATTTGTATTCCACTCTTTCTTAATAAATTGGAGCATACTTTCTCTCGTTGTTTTCTTACATTATTGCCTGGATAGCATACTGCCTGGTAGCACAAAGAGAATTCTCATTTTTTATTATCACAGCTACACTGTACTCTGTCATGTGGCTGATGTTCTGTGGTTTTTTTCAACCAGTCTCCTATGGGTAGACATTTGCATTGTATCTAGCATCTTGTCTCTTGCTATTACAAATAGGCTAGAAATGAATATCTTACATAAGTCTTTTTGCATTTTTATCAGTGAATTTTGGGTGGGATTCCTGGAATTGAAACTGCTAGGTCAAAAGGTAAAAGCACCTTTTCCCAAATTCTGTCGTGGTTGTGCCTTCCTTCCCACCAGCAATAGATGAGAGTGCATGTTTTCCCCCAGCCTCCCTCACAGAGTGTGCAGTCAACTTTGGATTTTTGGCAACGTAATGTGTCAGAAGTGATACCTGATTGTGGTTTCAAGTTGCATTTCTCTTTATGTGAGCAAGGTTGAGCATCTTTTTGTATGCCTGGAAGCCATTTGAATTTCTGTGGCTATCTGTTCATTTCTCCAGCCCATTTTTCTATAGGGTTGTTGGGCTTTAGAAACTATTAATATTTTATTTCAGGGACATTAATCATTTCTCTGCTATATAAGTTGCAACTCTATTTTCCCAGTTTGTCATTTGTCTTTTTGCCTTTTCATTGCCCTCATTTTATCCCATGATTTTCAGAAACCATCCCACCTACCATGCATGACCACAACTACCTTCTTTAATTATCAGGACCAAAATCACAATAAAGTGGATTATTACAAAAACAGATTCTCAGTTCCCCTTGGGTTCAGATTTGGCAGTATTACAGTCATTTTATTTTTTTCTAGCTCAACAGCTTAAAATAATCATAGCTTTGGTTAGGTTTAGTCAGAACCGCCTCACTGGAAACTTTTTTTTTCTTTTTAGTTCAGCTAAAGGTACAATTTAAAGTGTATTTTTACATTAGAAGTTCAGTAAGTAGATTTTTCAGTTGGGTTCCATACATATCAGTGATGAGATGAACATGTTTGTGTGGTTCTCATTGGGCACACCATCCAACTACTTTGAGAAGTGTATAAACTGGGAATCCTGATCCTAAATTTACCAACCTCACAGGGCTTTGTGCTTATTCAGTGACACATCACTGAAAAAAGCTTTGAAAAGCATAAAGCATTTTAGGAATCAGACAAGTTTAGGAAAGAATGTCCGTATTGACCAAATAACTTCCAGATAATTGGGTTTCTTTGCTTTAGTTTGTCAGTAACTTTCTCAACCTGTTTTATCCAGGTGATGTTCTCCTATCTCAAACTTTGATTCTGCCATGTACTTATATCATTAATTTTTCTGGGGAAAAAAATGTGTGTCTGTATGTACACTTGTGTCTCTGGGCAGAATTTGGGAGTTTGTGGAATATTGGAAAGGCTTGGAGTTTTCATCAGAATGATCCAATTTGGCTGTGAAGTCAGTTGACTGAGCTCAAAGGTCTGGATTGCCTGGCTGAGAATGTAACACGAGGAAGGAAGAGGGAGAGATGTCCAAAAAGATTTTCACTCACGACGTGATGGAGGACAGAAATGCCACTGGCTATGAGACCTGCCTACTGATGTCTCCGTTTCAGAAGCCCTACAGAATTTAAACTACTAAAACAGAGTTGGGATATTTTCTCATCATATAGTTGTCTTGCTTCTATGTGGTTTTGTCCTGTTTCCATTGTCATGTTTTAACATCCTCTTAGCCGAAAAGGCTTTCCTCTATTCCCCACAACCTGTCATTTAGGACATAGGCCATGTCTTCTTTATAA
>NC_058416.1:30824144-30833216 GCF_002201575.2 Neomonachus schauinslandi | reverse complement strand
TGTGCCCTCAATTAATTCAGTTCACCTTAATGCATTTCCTTAACACAACTGAGTTATATCACGGTTTTAATTAAACTGCCTTATGGTGTAATACCAGACAGACCTGTAAATTATGAAGGCGGCAGTGGGGGAAACCTTGGGAGATTATCAAGTTTAAAACCTCATTTCACTTGTGAGGAAGCTGCACTCTAAAAGCTGGAGCCCTCAAAGTTTACACATATTTCTAGCTTGACACAGAACTAAGGAAAGAATCAGGTCCCTTGATCCCAGCCTCGGGCTCCTTCCACTCTACCACTTACTCTTAACTCTTGCTCTGACAGAAACCTGCTTTCTGGCCTCGGGCCGTTCATGTGACCTGTCTTTGCCTTGGCTTTCTTGTTTTAAAAAAATGGGGCTAATATAAATCTGACGCTTTCCATCTCAGATATGCTTTGTGGATCAGAGGAGACCTATGAATTCACATTTATGTGACTGGACCTAAAATCACTTTGATAGAATAAAATTCTATCCAAAGGTAATATATTGCTCCATTGATATAGCCATGGACCAAGCTTATGTGAAGTCAATATTGGTTGACAATAATGACATTGATAATGTGGCGGAGATGTCTGTGTGTATGTCATCCTGGGGCTAGCGAAGCCCCAGGAAGGAATAAAGCTTTAAAATTGGAACATGAGGGCAAAGTAAAAAAAAAAAAAAAAAAAAAAAAAAACTAAAGGAAAAAAAAAACCAATATGAACCTGTACACCCCAGAATGACTCACTAAAGACCTGGGAAATATGTGAGTTAAGGAGATTGCATTAAAGGAAAGTGTGGGACTTGTAAAACAATAGCCAGTATGTGGGAGATTAAACATCTGCTGCAGCCATAAATTGAGTCCCACTTGGAAACAGCCATATCCCCTCTAGAAATAACATTGTTCATAAGAACGTAATATACAGTACAACCCTGGTAAAGAGAATGCACATTAACCCATTAATTTAAAGAGTTTCAATCTCATTTTTATTTATATTTAAGCTTTTAATCCTAGAATAATTAGTCATTACTAGTATTTAATGACGGGCTTGCTAATTGTGTATCCCAGGATGGAGCAGAGAGCAGTTAACACACTCACAAAGTGGTCATTAACTAGTTTTTAATGATCAAATTCTCTGGGATTATGACTATTACAAGATATAATTAACAGTTGATAACCATTATTTTCTTTTTTTTTTCTTTTTCTTTTTAGCGGAAAGAAGAAAGGAACTCTTCCTTGAGCTTCAGACAGGAACAATGAATGCTGGCCTGTGCGGTATTTCTTCTATCAGGAAGAACAGCTTCAGAGGCAAGTTTTGCTTTCTTAATCATTATTACGGCTGAGCAAACTAAATGCTGGTTCTGGCTGGCTGAACAAATAGGCTCTGTCTTCTCATTAGAGTGTCATGGGGGGCTTATTTCGTGGACAGTAAAACCCCCTGACTGCTGGAAAGTTCTTATTTGGTAAAAATAAAAGAATTAAGCATGGTGCTGCTCAAACTTGGGGAGAATTCAGCTCATGGAAAAACTTCTGGGCCTCATAAAAGTTTGCAAAACTTATTGGTGAAATTTGTCTTCTTCACATGGAAGCCCTTCTTTACCATGTGAAGTATTCTATGCCTTCTCATTCTCTCTCCCTTCTCTCAGAAACTGCCTTTCTGGAGTGAAGCTGATGAACATCAGATGTGAATGACACGTCACTAAAGCTTTTAAATTAGTGATAAAGTCTTAGTGGAGGGATTGGCTCCTCACCCTTGGCCTTGGAGACCAGCACTCACCCTGCTAGGGATGAGGGCGGTGCAGGTGGGAAGGTATGGCTTCCTTCTGGAGCATCATCCTCAGGTTAGGACCCCACTGCACACAGGAACCTTTCTATTAGCCCATTGGGGTTCTACCACCTAGAGTTGCTTTGGGCTCTTCTTAAAACAGCTTTTTGCTGGGCATACAATAAAATGAGAGGAAATGAGATAGTTATTTTTAACAAGTCATGATCTTAACTTTGAATAGATCTTTATTTAAACACAAGTATTAGTTTTGTGGTTTTAAATTTTCCTAAAGAACTGTCTTCCAGGACACCTTGGTGGCTGTCAGTTAAGCATCTCCCGTCAGCTCAGGTCATGATCCCAGAGTACTGGGATCAAGTCCTGCATCGGACTCCTTGCTTGGCAGGGAGCCTGCTTCTCCCTCTGCCTCTGCCGCTCCCCCTGCTTGTGCACTCGCGTTCTCTCTCTCTGTCAAATAAATAAATAAAATCTAAAAAAAAAAAAATCTTCTATATAGAAAAATGAGTATTTCCAGGACGTGGAAATCTGATTAGAAATTCCCTATGAGAGCTGAAATTAAGATAGAAAATATAATAGACTTATAAAATTAATGCATATTTAAATTTATGGAATATAAAAAATATATAATGTAAAATGACATATATAACACACAGAAGTGTATAATGAAGGAGACCCTTTGTTTGACATTCACACACACGTGGATTGTCAACTGTGGCCCAGGCACTGCTCTGGGGCTGTGGTCACAGCATGGGCACCTCTCCCATGGTACAGTGCAGGGCATCAGTATCAAGCCATGATGGGCGAAGAAGCCCTGGGTTTTAGGAAGTGTCTGTGGGTGTGAGGGGGAGGGGCAAACTAGTCTGGGGCCCAGAGAAAGACTTCTGGGGGAAATGAGGTCCCAGACACAAGGTGAGCCAACTTTCTCTTATAGTAAAGACCCTTGAGCCCTGAAGGAAGGCAGGGTATTTGCCAAGCAGCCATTCAGTGGTACTTTTCCAACAGAAACAGAGGGTCACGGTATAGCCAGATGCCAGAAACAAGCTTAAAAGTGACTGCAGACATTGGAGGAATGGTGGGGAAAAAGGGAAGAGAATATGTATTTGAGTCATAAAACTACTGTACTCATGTGGCATGAAAATTAGGGCACAATTCTGAAATATTAGACACTCAGTGGGAAGGGTTTTCATGCAGTGTACTTACTACTGGAAAAGAAAGGTTCTTGTTATTGGCCTGTCCTTGCTGCCATCAGAGAAGGAATGACTGATGAAGAGTGCATTGTGTCGTTCATGGCTGTGAGCTTTTGGTAGGGTAATAGGGACCCTGTTGAATTTGACACACTGTAAGGAACATAACAGTTGATGGAAAATGGCCAAGTTCGTTCTTGTGAGACTTGTTACCAGAAGCCTCTCCTTTCCTGGAATTAATTAATTATAAGATTTTTAAATTTATTTATTTGACAGAGACACAGCAAGAGAGGGAACACAAGCAGGGGGAGTGGGAGAGGGAGAAGCAGGCTCCCCACTGAGCAGGGAGCCCGATGTGGGGCTCGATCCCAGGACCCTGGGATCATGACCCGAGCTGAAGGCAGATGCTTAGGATCTGAACCACCCAGGCACCCCTGGAATTTATTTTTTTAATCCAATTATTTTTAATAGTAATTTTTGCACAAATTTTCACTAATAGCTGTGACTTTATTCCTAGGGCATGCTTTATATAGCTTTCTACAGGACATTTTCTTTTAAGGAAAGTGTGTGTGTATGTGTGTGTGGTGTGTTTGTGTTTTGGTGGGGGGATGATGGGGTGCTATCTTAGTGTGTTTTCCTCATGTGCATGGATATCACATGCTCTGACACCTAATTATCTGACTTTTGAAAATAGCTTTTATTTACTGGGCAGTAAAATAGTGAAAGAATCAACTATGGTACCCAATTAAGCAAATCTTTTGCTTTGGTCAGCTGAAGGGAATGGAAAATTTATTTTCTATTATAACTTCTTTTCATCAGTTTGTTGACAAGTGATATGAATAATCTGATGATATATATTTATATAGTCTACATTTCTGTAGTTCTCTTCCTGTATATTCTATATTTCATGGCTTTGCTTTTTACTGCCTTTGTCGTGAGTTAATTCCACATCAAGCTGACTATATAATATGCAAAATGCTGGGATAATGTAAGCTGCTCTTAACAATTGATCACAATTCATTTTAAATTAGTGAATTCATTTAAATGAATTAATTGGGCCATTATTTATACATAGTTGATTTCAAATTTTATTGGGAATTAAGTAATGAAAGAGTTGGCCCTGATAATTTTGGCATCTCCATAACTTAGGACAAGAAATGGTCCATTTTCTCTCTCTCTCCTGTTGTGGCCTCCTAATTTTTCTAATTATCTCTGTAGAAAAATCAACGTGGTGTTGAGTTGTTGGCAAATAAATGAGGGGGTTGAATTGTAGCATTGCGTAGCCCAGAGAAACTGCATTTTATCATGTGGTAAGGGGATACCAATTGTTAGAGTTCAGGATAATGCAAAAATACGTGCCCAGCACAGGAGAGAAGCCCACACTTCTTTGAGAAGATTGGTGCTTGACCTGACTTCCATCATCCTCTGATCACTCCAAATTTTTAGTTCTGTTCGGCTCTGTATTCATAAGGCATTTACTATGTTATTCTTTATTTAGCTTATATGGGTTGGTCTCTATTTCTCTCCCTGCACAAACTCTTTAAGAATAAATATTTAAAAATATTTTCTTCTATCTCTTACAATCAGGCTCAGCTAAAGGTAGGCAAAAGTAGTGGCCAAAGAATTGAATTATCAGCCCATTGTGGCAATGGAACCAGCTCTGGAGGCTCCCAGCTATGTCAGATGTTGACCCTTTAGTTGCTGGATTGTGGCCATGTCCAGGAAGTGCTTGAGTTAGGGCTGGAGTAGCCAAAGACAATTGTGATTTTCCAATCAGTTTGAAGATATTTCAATATCTTACATAGACTTTTTTTTTTTTTTTTAAAGATTTTATTTATTTATTTGACAGAGATACACAGCGAGAGAGGGAACACAAGCAGGGGGAGTGGGAGAGGGAGAAGCAGGCTCTCCGCTGAGCAGGGAGCCCGATGTGGGGCTCGATCCCAGGACCCTGGGATCATGACCCGAGCCGAAGGCAGACGCTTAACGACTGAGCCACCCAGGCGCCCCTTACATAGACTTTTAACCCGAGAAATGGGAAAGCATTATTATTGCTAGAACTCAGATGTCTTAGACTTTAGCTTCTGACTAAAGTCATGTCTCCTTTTGACATCCAAATCTTTATGATACAATCTTCCATGCCTCAATCCTACAAAGATTCAGACTTTGATCACGTTCTTCTCTCCACATGTCTTAGGACATGTCCTGGATGGCTGATGGGTTTGGTTCCATAGATACCTCCAGGTCTTGGTTGCCTCCCACAGACAGCCATTTGCTTCAGACTGCTGTACTGTTCTTCCGTAGTCATTTCTGCTACTGGGAAACCACCTTTCCTTAGCTGCTACTACTTCACCTCTTTACTTAAGGTATAGGCCAGGACCCGCTCATAATTTCCACACAGTAATGACTGAGGACAGCTTCCAATGCTTATGAGGCTTTACAAAAACTTAAAGGAAAAGTGGAGAAACTAAAATTTGGAAAACAGAATTCTTCCCAAAGTCCACTGGCTACAGACTACCTCAATGGAATCTCCAGTGAGTCCCTTATCTCTGGCTTGTTGTAGGGAACCACCACATCCAGTAGGTAGCTTTTGAACAAGGTTCTTTTCAAAATCTAGAACTCATTTGTCTAAAGCCCAGAGGGAGGAAAACACTTTCTTCTTCTCCAGGGCTAGCTTGTCTACCTCCTATTGGCTTCTTCCCACCAACTCTAAGACCTTTTCCAGCTTCCTCAATCTCCCAAGTCAGGACCTCTTCCTTGTGGATTACTCCACAAGCAGGATGCTAGAAGTCCATTCCCCATTACCCTGAAAAAAACCCTGTCAGCCCTTTTTAAGGCTGGAAAGAAGAGAGGATGAAGACTGAATGTACCTCTGCCTTAAAATGGCCTCTCCCAGTTTCTTATTAGCAAATATCAAACAAGAGCCCATGTGTGCACATCTTGAGTGAGAATAATAACCTTTGGTATAGATGAGTCTAAATCCTGATCTGGGTGGAAAATCTAAGCAGATAATATCATTTGCATAATTCTGCACAATTCTGCCCATTTTATAGCACTCTAATAACTAGAACATGATACGAGTCTGAAGTGCCTGTATTCACATCCCTTCATGGCCTTCAGTTATTCTCCAAAATAAGAGAAAGACTGTCATCTTAGATGGGAATAACTAAAACCACCCATCATATTGATCCCAACTAGAAAAAATGGACTGTTAATATTCATTAAAATGGCTATCTTTCCCAGCTTCTAAACCACCCCTCCAACAAACACTAAAGTGTCACTCTTTACCAGGTATTTTGTGACATTGAAGAATTTTATTTGTAATTAAAGCTAGAATTGCGAGGAATTATTACTGGAATTGTCTCCTTGAGTACACAGAACATGAAACTATGGTGTTTATGAGATACAGATGGCCCCCAAGAGTGAACCTGTCAAAGAGCCATGGAGGCTGTATAACCCTGATGGGGCAGTTGTAAACAGGTAATATCAGGCTCTCAGTGTGTAGATAGTATGACAAGCCTTGCTGTTTTACTACCCAGGAGGTATTTCATCACATGTATTGGGATGATATTTTTTTAATATTTTATTTATTTGTGAGAGACAGTGCACACAAGCAGGAGGGTGGCAGGCAGAGGGAGAAGCAGGCTCCCTGTCGAGTAAGGAGCCCGATGTGGGACTTGATCCCAGGACTCTGGGATCATGACCTGAGCCGAAGGCAGACACCCAACTGACTGAGCCAACCAGGTGTCCTGTATTGGGATGGTATTAACAGATAATAACAGGGGTTACTATTGCTGAATTGCTTTAATTCCTTCTCTCTCTTGGCAGCAGGGACAGGTTTCTGTAGGTACTACCCTCAGAGGTATGACCGATATGGTGGACATAAGGAATCGTTGGTCAGCTCTGACTTTATTGAGCCCACAACAGAAACCATGATCTGGAAATTAAAGCTTTCATTTGCAAGAAGGAGGATTTTTGAAATTTAAAAAATAAATATGGAGGTTTCAAAGAGCTGAATCTTGGAGGACTAAACAATGTGTTTGCTTTTACTAAAAGCTAAAGAAACAGGCAAAGAGAACCTAGAAACTATGCATTGGTGCTTCAAATTTCTGTCCAGAAGTAATATAAAAACACTTCTACTCACATCCCGTTGGCCACAGCAAATCATATGATCTTGTAAAATGGGCATAATTTTGCAGAATTATATAAATCATAGTATCTGCTTATTATGCTTTAGAATCTGATTTATACATTGAATGCAATCCCAATCCAAATCCCAGAAAGTTACTTTGTAGATTTCAGCAAATTGATTCTAAAGTTAATATGAAGAGGCAAAAAGCACTGAATAGCCAAGACAATTGGAGAACAAAATGGGAGGGAGGACAGCTACTACTTGCCTTCACGACTTACTATAAAGCTACAGTCATTAAGACAGTGTGGTATTGGCAAAAGAATAGACAAACAGATTAGTGGAACAGAATAGAGAGCCCAGAAATAGACCCACAGAAATATAGTCAATGGAAATATGAAAAAGAAACAAAGGTGATACAATAGAGAAGACAGTCTCTTCAAGAAATGGTACTGGGAAAACTGAGCATCCCCATGGGAAAAAAAAATGAAGACACAGACTCTAAACTCTTCACAAACAAGTGGATCACAGACCTAAAGTAAAACAATACTGTAAAACTGCTACGATATAACATATCTGGACAACTTTGGATGTGGCAATGACTTTTTAGATACAACACCAAGGCCTGATTCATGAAAGAAATAATTGATAAGCTGGACTTAATTAAAATTAAAAAATTCTGGGGCGCCTGGGTGGCTCAGTCGTTAAGCGTCTGCCTTCGGCTCAGGTCATGATCCCAGAGTCCTGGGATTGAGCCCCACATCGGGCTCCCTGCTCCGCGGAGAGTTTGCTTCCCCCTCTCCCGCTCCCCCTGCTTGTGGTCCCTCTCTTGCTCTGTCTTTCTCTCTCAAATAAGTAAATAAAATCTTTAAAAAAAAAAATTAAAAAATTCTGCTCTGCCAAAGACACTGTAAAGAGAATAAAGACAAGCCACACTCTGGCAGAAATATGTATGAAAGACCTCTTTGTTAAAGGACCATTATTTAAACTATACAAAGAACCATTAGAACTCAACAACAAAAAAAGAACAACCTGGTTAAAAAAATGAGCCAAAGACCTTAAAAGACCCCTCACCAGAGAAGATAGAACAATTGCAAATACACATTTGAGAAGATGCTCCTTATCATAGGTCATCAGAGAACTGCAAATTAGAACGCCGAGAGACCACTCTATACCTATCAGAATGGTCAAGACAACTGACAACATCAAATGCTAGTGATGATGTGGATCAACGGCAAGAACTCTCATTCACTGCTGGTGGGAAGGCACAATGGCACCACTGCATTAGAAGACAGTTTGGCTGTTTATTACCAAACTGAACATACTGTTACCCTATTACTCAGCAATTGCTTTCCTTGTTTACTCAGAGGAATTAAAAATACTTATGTCCATACAGAAATAAGTACACAGATGTTTATAGTGGTTTTATTCATTGAATGCCAAAACTTGGAAGCAACCAAAATGTCCTTTAGAAGGTGAATGGATAGCTCAGACAATAGAGGATTATTCAGCACTAAAAAAGAAATGAGCTATCCATTCATGAAAAGACAAGGAAGAACCTTAAATTCATATTATCAAGGGAAGGAAGCCATTCTGAAGAGGCTACATTACATACTTAAGGATTGCAACTCTGACATTCTGGAAAAGGGAAAATGATGGAGACAGCCAAAAGATGAGTGGGTGCCAGAAGTTGAGGGGAAGAAGAGAGGAATAGGCAGAACACAAAAAAGTTTTAGGACAGTGTAAATACTCTATATGATACTAATGGTGGATACATGTCTTTATAAATTGGTCAAAATATATAGAATGTGCAACACGGAGAGCAAACCCTAATATTTCACTAGGGACTTGGTATGCTAATGATGTGTCAATGTAGGTTCATCAGTTGTCACAAATGCCCATTCTGCTGGCGGGTGTGTGTGTGTGTGTGTGTGTGTGTGTGTGTGTGTGTGTGTGTGTG
>NC_058416.1:30776182-30824134 GCF_002201575.2 Neomonachus schauinslandi | reverse complement strand
TGTGTGTGTGTGTGTGTGTGTGTGTGTGTGTGTGTGTGTGTGTGTGTCACTAATGGGGGAAGCTGTGCATGTGTAGGAAAAGGGAGTATATGGGGGATCTGTGTTTTCTGCTCAGTGTTGCTATAAAACTAAAACTGCTCTGAAAACCAAAATTTATTTAAAAAAGAAAAGCTTTTAAATGATCCTCCACAGAGAACAGAATGGGCATGTCCTCACTGATTGCTTGATCCCCCCACACTCAACAGTCGTGTAACTCAGACACAGTGCTTCCTACATGTATTCTGTGTCTGACTTGACCCGCTAGAGCTGATGAAATCACAACCTGTGAGAGTTCTTCTGCAGAGAAATTTCTGGCTGGAACCACATGCAGTCAGCTTCTTTTTCTTTTCTTTAGTCAAGAAGAAAACAACCTGACAAGAGGGGGAGGAAAAAAAACACAAAGTCAAAATGACAGGCAAGGAATGAAAGAATCAGGCCAGTAGTAATGTATGAAATGTCCTACTTTAGATTTCCCATGTAGGAAACACTTAAAATTGATTTTCAATATTTTCATCAATATTCTTAGCCACTACTGTCTATTTCCTGTGACAGGATGGATGTCCCATTTCATTCTAGTCTCCCTCCTCTTTCCTCCCCTCCTTCCTTTCCTGAATAGTTAACACTGGCTGTCCTTTAAGTATATTTATCCCCTCTAAATGCAGTATAAAAAGTAGCCAGTTGGCCTATTAATCGAGCAGCTACAGAAGATATGAAAATGCCTAAGGATGGCAGAGTTTAACACTCAGTGTAACACAGGCCTTTGAATTTTGGACCTTGGTAAAATACGAAATGACATTTCACAGAAGGAGAAAGCTATTTTTACCTTAGTGTTTTAAAGATGGCCCTTTGGAAGAATTGTTGCCGTGTCCCAGGGCTTCCCAGCTGTGTCCTGGGATCCTGTCAGATTAGACAGCCACCCACTGGAAATCTTTCAGGAAGTCAGCCAGCCACTCCCTGGGGCCTTCCTAATTGCCCTCCCTCCCCATCTGGGCTGGTAACTCACTTGGATGCCTTGTGTATGGCAAATTCAGTGGAGCTGATTAGACCAATGCCACGGATTTGATTTTCTTGTTGTCTCAAAGAAAAGTGATTTCCAACTCTTTATCTACTAACTTAAAAATATGTGCTAGTGGGCTGAGGTTGGTAAACTAACACAGTGGGGCTAGAGCTGTACAAACTACCATTTGCCCCTCTCTTCTGAAATACAGCGAATGTTTCAGGATATGTGGTGGGGTCAGGGTTGTCTTTTCCTATTTAAGCGTTAGTTTAAATTTAATAGGATGGGAGATAGAAGAAGAATTTACACCAAGATTTGGCTCACTTCATCTGTGCAGTCTATCAATGGCTAGGTCACTGAGGCATCCATCACTTTGTGGTCCTGATCACTAAATGCAATTGGTAATGGTCCGATTTCTCACTGAACAGTGTTAGCCAAAGCATGTTCTCCTCAGGGTGGCACTGGTTGAGTCATCTGTTTCACCAGGACTACAGACTGTAGTGTGTACCTTCTCTTACTTCATTTGCAGGAGGTTATTTCCCATCATGCAGGCCTTTCTAGCTCTTCCAGAACATGACCTTTGACTCTACACCAACTTTTAGTCAACCCTTTAGAGATGCTCCTTTGGAAACCCTTAGGCCTTGAGAAGTGGTACCATCTGTAAATCACTGCTACCTTCCTCTTTAATGAATGTAACATGTCAAGTTTTGACATTTTTTTTTTTTTAAAGATTTTATTTATTTGAGAGAGAGAATGAGATAGAGCATGAGGGCGGGGAGGGTCAGAGGGAGAAGCAGACTCCCCGCTGAGCAGGGAGCCCAATGCGGGACTCAATCCCGGGACTCCAGGATCATGACCTGAGCCGAAGGCAGTCGCTTAACCAACTGAGCCACCCAGGCACCCAAGTTTTGACAGTTTTATCTGTACCACGAGTGATTTGATTCTAAACCTAGAGTAGGCACAGTCCAAACAACCAGCCAATTTCCTCCCATCACTTCCTATGAAACGATCATACAGGAAATAATGATTACATACTAATTTGCATTGGCAAGGAGGGCTTTGCTGACTTGTTTGTGTTCCCTCACGTTACATTCCTCTTTGTGACCCATGATTGCTGTTATCTATGACCTGGATTTACTGCTAGAAGTGTTATGGTGAAGACTTGTGTCTCAGGGGTTAGGTTCATTTCTCTGGAAGCCAAGGTTACTTTTGAGAGCTCTTCACCAATCTGTTGGCTTTATATACTAGGAAAAAAACTCTATTCTGTGGTTGTAAAACTTCTGGACACAACTGGGTCATTTAATGATATTTGTAGTTGGTCATTATGAGAATGAGTCAAGGGAGTATTAATGCCTTGTCCTGTGCAAGGGTACATTAGGTTAGTGAGTCAAGGGTAAAATATAGTAGTTTAGGAATCAGGGAGTTGAGGGTTTGATGACTCTCACAAATTTCTTTGTGCCTCACTTGTGTAACCTGACTGATGCATAGAATAATTAAAAAATCAGACAAGATGTTTAACTTCTCAGGTATCTTTCTTTTTTAAGGTATCTTTCTTAAAAAGATTCAAAGTACCCTGTAAATGTGAGGTATGATTATGTTTGCACCTTACCGTCAAAGCCTATCTGATCTCACTGGCACTTTTCCCTCAGCAAGTTGTCTTTTACAAGGGGACTGTGCATGCCCCATTGCCCTGTGGGCCTTGTGAGGAGAGAGAAAGTACCTATAGATGTTAGAAACACCAGTCCACGTTTCTTCTTCTTTTCATATTTTCATTAAAGGGGGAGTAAGAGTTTTAAAAGAAAGCTTTTATACAAGCTCTTAGGCTATTTGACTAATTTAATAATTGGTGTATAGTTTAACCTAATTTCCCCTGCTTAAATAATGTTGTGGGTGGTAGCAGTAAGGTGTGAAGGAGTGTGAAGGTAAAAGAAAACAGGAGGCTCTAGCTTGTAGCATCCTCTACAAAGCTTCTAAAACTCCTGGAAGACCTTTCACATCTCCAGAGAATCCTGAATTGAGTAGAATTTTAATGCTTTGATGGACTTTAAAAAATGTCAATCAGCTCTTCAGTGGGACCCCTCTCTATAGCTGTGATGTCCAATCGGATAGCTTAACTAACTGTATGTGGCTATTCAAATTAGAATTTAAAACTCAGTTCCTCAGTTACACTAGTGATATTTCAAGTGCTCAGGAGACGCAAGTGGTTAGTGGCTACAGAACTGGACAGAGAACTTTATTTAACAGTGTTCTATAGAATTTGAGAATCAGAGCCTTTTCTCAGATAAGGGCACATTAAATGACTGCTCAATACTTTCTCTGGAAATACTTACTTTTCTTTTTTCCTGGAAATTAATCAGTCTGTCATTCTATCTATCATCGTCTATCTATCTATAAAGTGTGTGTATATATTTATCTGCTGCTCAGGTGTTTGTGATTATAGAACATGGCAAAGAAATGTTTTTTCATCAAATTGATAATAGAAGTGAGAAAGGGAAGTGTTGATGTTAATGCAATGCTTCCTATATGTTAGACATTGTGTGTTAGGCATATTAACAATCTCACAGAAGTCACCACACTTGAGACACAGCAGACCTATGAGAGATGTTTTATAATTATCTCAGTTTTTACAGGTGGAGAAAAGACCTAGGTCCTACAATTAACAAGTGAAAGAAAACTCAAATTTAGCTTTGTTGTCAGACACCAAAGTTAGTCCCCCCAACCATTACACACACACACACACACACACACAGAGTTATTGTGTCTTAAAATAAATGCTACTTTCATTAGTACTTGCCAGACCCTAAGCATAAAGTATTAGATTTGTTTTTACATGACTTATGTGGACTTAAGAACTAGATTGAAAAGAACTGCTATTAAAGCAGGAATTGAACAAAATTTGCCATCATTAAAACTCCTTTTTCCATTTGGAAAATCCTCCCTTCAGGACAAGATGAGAAACATTTGGTGTAAAATGCATGTAGATTAATACGGTCTTCAAAGAGACTGGGGCAAAAAGTTGTAAAAGGGAAAACAGCCAAAAAAAAAAAAATTCAGCCATTTGCTCTAATTTCCTGGTTACGAGGAGCTTCCCTGTACTTGTCATGCACAGCTTGAGAAATTCAGTTCTCAAACCAGCTGGGACACATGGGGAAGAAAGGCCAGCACATCTCAGATGTGTGTGCAGACTCACTCAGTTTCAAATGATTAAATGGCTGAGATGCAAAGAAGAGAATCATGTAGCTACTCAAGCCCGTTCTTACAGACACGATAATGAAAGAGCCTTTCGCCATAAAATATCAGGCTTAGCTCACCCAGAGGGACTTATTTCTGCAGTGGCAGAGTTTTGAGAGTCTAGATACAGCCTGTTTGATGGCTCGGAAATCATCTGGGGAGCAGTAGAAGCATAATGGTTAGCAACCCTGGCTCTGGAGCCATGCAGACTTGGGTTTGAATCCTGATTCCAGTACATGCTAGTTGTGTGGATTTGGATGAGTGACTCAGCTCCTCAAAGCTTGGGTCTTTCCCCTCCAAAGATGGAGACACTACAGTTTCCACATCACAGGGTGGTGGTAGGAACCAATTGAGATGCTATATGTAAATCATTGGGCACTCTGGCTGTGTGAAATACTCAGGGTTAGCTATTTATTATTACTACTACTATTATCATCAGCAAATCCTTTTTATTGAGGCTGAATTGCCTCATTTAGCCAGATAAAACCTGTTAATCTTGTTTGTCCCTCAGGATTCATAAAGAACAAACTTACTGTAGGATAGTCAACACTTCAATCGGATCTAGGTCTTTCAACGGTTCTTCATGTGACAAGATTCTGTAATGTGATACTAGGTGGGGTAGTACTTGTATTCCTCTTGTGCATTAATGATTAATGTTCATTTAAAAAATGTGATTCTGAAAATAGGGTTTTGCACTTCAGACTCAGTGTTACAGTGTCAGAGTACAATGGGATCATTACTTCCTGGAATTTAGATTCAACGTATTTGTTATAAACCAGATTATTTTAATTCCTTCCAAAGTCCATATGGGGACTTTCCCATTAGGATAGATGGAGCAGACTTCTTTTTCTCTATATCACCCATTAAATAGAATTAAAAGTCTTGGACATTATGTATATGGGTAGCATAAGGAGAGAAGTTAGACCAGCTAGGAAACTGGGGACCCAAAGAAAACCTGCTGAATTGCCTGGTTTTTCTTTTTGGGATTTCATTTATCTCAGATTGGGTTCCAGAGAAGCTGAAAACCCAGACACTTAACTGGGTTGAGACACTTAAATCAAGAGTCAGACCCTTAGCTGACTAAGCTACCCAGGCACCTGGCCACCTTCACTTTGAATTGTCAGCAGAGACTGCACAAGAACCAGTGATGACACACATTTACCCCTTCCAACCAAGAGGTATCATGCATTGAATATAAATTATATAAGTACATCTTTTAGAAGACATTGACAGTGAATTAAGAAAACCTCACCCAGCTATATGCTGTCTACAAGAAACTCACTTTAAATAAAGGTTATAAGCATGTTGAATGTAAAAGGATGGAAAAAATATTATGTAAATATTAAAGTAGGAATAGCTATTAGTACCTGATAAATTAGGTGGTCCATTAAGAAGATACAGCAATTGTAAATTGATTGCACCAAGCAAGTCACAAAATATGTAAAACAAAAACAGAAGAGATAAGCAAATCCACACTTAAAGGAGTGTTGAGATGTGCTACCAAATCAATAACTGGTAGAACAACCAGATAGAAAATCCGTAAGGATATGGAGGAATTCCACAGCGTCATCGACCAACAAGATCTAACTAACATTGATAGAGTACTCCACCCAACAAGAACAGATAAACATTCAACTTTCCATAGAACATACACCCATATAGACTACATCCTGGACCATAAAACAAATCTCAGCAAATTTAAAAGAATTCATATATAGTTGTTCTCTGACCACAGTGGAGTAAAACTAGACATGAGTAACAGGAAAACCTCTGAACATTTGGAAACTAAATTTCTTGCTGAATATTGTATAAAATAAATCTTTACAGAAATAGTATATTGAACTGAATGAAAATGAAAATATAATTTATCAGAATTTATGGGACCATAGCTAAAGCAGTACTGAGAGGAAAAGTCTTAGTCTCAATGTTTATATTAGGAAAGAGGAAAAAAATCTTTAAGCACTCATTTCACAAACCTAGAATAAGGAGAATGAAGTGAATAAGTTCAAAGCAAAAAGGAAGGAAATAAGGAGAATAGCAGAAATCAGTGAAACTGAAAACAGAACAATAGAGGAAGAGCTGCTGCTTGGAGAAGATGAATAAAACTGACAAATGTGTAGCAAGACTGACAGAAGGGGAAAAAAATTACCAGAATCAGGAATGAAACAGGGCATCATGACAGACCATGAAGACCTCAGAAGGGACAGTATGAAATTGCTACGACCAGGTCTATAGATACATATTTGACAACTTAGGTGAGATCCACCATCTTTTCAAAAACAAAAACTACTGACTGACCCAGTATGGGACGGATATTTTGAATAGCCTTTTCATGATCAGGGAAATGAAATTCTAATTAAACAATTACCCAAAAAGAAACCCATAGGCCCATATGGTTTCAATGGAGAATTTTATGAAATATTCAGTGAAGAATAAATGTGAATTTTTTGAAATCTCTTCCAGAAAATAGAAGAAGGAACATGCCAGTATTACCCTGATAACAAACCCATACAAAGCACAAAAAAGAACACTATCTGAAGAGAAAGAGAGCAACATCTCTCATGAACTTAGACACAAAGGTTCTCAATAAAATTTTGACAAATTGAATCCAGTGATTTGATTAGGTGGGATTTATTTCAGGCATCATGCTAGATTCTTTCCTTCACCAATCAGGTCTTGCGTGTCCTCATGCTTCCCCTGTTCCCTCCTTGAAAATCCATCTCTCATCAATGGATGACACTGCTCATGTATTTGGAGGTTGCGTTTATTCTCCCAGTTCAGTTGGTATTTCAGCCATATCTCTAGGAAGAAATAGCTTAGCTCTTTGACAAGGGGACTCAAGAATAAGCGCAGCAAGAGGGAGATGACTTTTGAGCAAGGGCCCATCCTCCCCGGAGTTTCCCCTGGAACTCTGCAATAGGCTGGACCTCCTTGAAGAGACAGCAAAATGGAATGTCCATATTGGCATCCAGAAGCTTCTGGGGGACAGGATTTGTCCACTTCAGTTGCTGAGTCTGTGGTACTTAAAATTGTTTTTCATTACAGTTTGAGGTCTATCCTGATGACCTATTCTTTTTAGTCAACTTTACAGATAAGCTTATGTTGTTTAACTTTCTTCTGTTGTTCATCCATGGTGGCTTATATGAAGGCCACATTTAAAGATAGAGACTAGGGGAAATTCTTCCACTCCTTCCCCTTGCTTTATCCCTTTTACAGAGAACGTCACTTGTGAGCACTTGAGCCTTAGATCAGTGGTATCTCCTACATCTAAAAATCAGAGAAAACTCAATAGTATCACTCTTTGAAGAGGCAGCATTCACTTGAGTGTGATACCTTTTCTTCCAAACATGGGCTATTACTTCCACTGCCAAGAGGTCTCTTACCCAGAAAAGAAAGTGACAGCAGGTAAGCACCTCAATGTCAGCCCTGAAGCACATGCCTGCTTATTCTCCCCAAGCACCAAACTCATCATCTTGTCACCAGCCTCTGGTGCATCACGGGGTAAGTGGAAATCTTTCATCGTGTTTTCCTCTGAGAAGAGAGACTGTCCCTGGCCAGTGACTTCTGTTCTTCATAAAGTCTGACTTGAAAATTAACTGGGTTGTAGAAAATTAACGGGGTTGTAGTAAATTTCTTATCAGGACACAGAATCTGTTTCTTCCAAATTCCTTAAAAACTACAAAAAATGTAGATAAAACCAAATTCATATGGTAGATGAGGGATTTCTGTTTGTATAAATTTCAGGGCTTTTGGGGTAAGCTGAAGAATAATCAGGATTGAAAACAGATTTTGAAGAAAGAAGATGTAGTGTTATGAGGGATCCCTTGATCCACTCCAGGAGCACAGGGGAAGGAGAGCTCTCTGAGGGGCTAATGGGGCAGCAGGCACTGTGTGGGTAAGGGATTACAAAGGAAACCTGTCACATTTCTGTTCTGGAAATATCTGAGATCTGGATTTCAAAGCAGTAGTTAAGGTTTTTATTCTATTGTATTTTATTTTTATTTTCAGTTTTCTTAATATGGACAATTCCTGCTCCCCTCCCCCCAAGAGTACCTAGGTTCTAGAAGCATGAGGCAGAAGAAGCCTGTCGAAGGTTTTTTCTGTTCCTTTTACCTGGAGCAGGGCACAGACATCACCGGGAGTAGGTGGCGTCAGGTCACATGTAATCCTGATCCCGGGGTTGATGGACAGGGTCTGCCCTGCTCCATTTTCACTTTATAGGTGGCATAATAGGCAGATTCAGTCAGGCTCTTTGGGACTCACAAGGAGATAAATTCTCTTGTGGAGTTTCACACGTGAGTGGCTGGAAACTTCTTATCTCTTGACCTGAGAGTTGACTGCTCTGTCAAGTGATAACCAGGAGTTTGGATGATCACTCCCAGCTGTCAGACCCTGACCAGGGGTCTTTCCTTCTACATCTGTCTGTGCAGCCTTCTGCTCATCCTTTTTGGTGCTCTGAGTTCCTTGGATTGAAAGATGGTTTATATTTGATACCATGGATAATTTTAACATTCTGTCATCATTTTGGTAATTTATACAGGTGAACTTTGAGCGATGCACATGCGTACTTACGTATAATAAATAGGTTCTGACTATTAACACAAGCAAGCTTGCATCTGATTCTACACACATTACTTCATACTCAGGTGATTTCTTCAGCACCCTTGACCCAGAGGTGGCAGCCCTAACATGTGTCATGGTTGAAAAAAAAAAAAAAAAAGGAAGCCTGCACAACTTGAGAGTTCTTCCACAATGCCCTCTTAAACACAGCAAAAAAGAAAGTTTGTAAAGTAATTCATGTTTTGGTGTACTACTTTGTAGCTTGTGCAGTGCCTCCAGGTACTTTATATTGACTGTTTTCCATGAAAACTCAGTGTGGGAGGCAGGATGTGTTTACTCATAATTAGGAATGGAATTGAGTTTCAGAGAAATTGAATAGCTAGTCTAAGGTCACATTGTTGGAAATTGCCTAGTTGACACCACTTCTTATTTCACAGTCCAGCATCTCCGTCTACCTCATCTCCACTCCCTTCTTACAGATATATGGTGTCAACACGTGGATGAAGTCAATGTGGGGCCATAATGGAAAGGGCAGGAAGGAGCCACGTGGCCTTGATTTTCATCCTCAGTGAAGGGTTGTTTTTATGTCTGTGCCCTCTTCTATCTTCCCTGAAAGAAAAACAGAAAAGGACAGAATCTTACTCATCTCATGCTTGAGACACAGTAAGAACTCAATTTCAATGCATGAATGATAGCGAATTTATGAGTTACACATTAGGTTTCACAGTAGAGGTGACAGAACAGTGGGGAGACCAGGGTAACTACTGGGCCAGGAAGAAATCCATGTTGGCCGCATGTGTTCTTTCCTGATATCCAATTTATTTGTTCTCTGTAGGTAATATCCAGCTCAGTACAACATGCAGTATAGATCTCCTAAGGAGGAAAAAAACTGTTACAAGAACACACCCATTGTTTGAGTTCATAACACGGTTGCCCCCAGAAGCTCTAACATTGAACTTTGTGTGACCTGCAGATCCTGGGAAAACTAAATTGTTTGACAGGTGAATCTAAAAAATGTTTTACATATTCTAAGTGAAGTAAGTCAGACAGAGAAAGACAAATACTGCCTGATCTCACTTATATGTAGAATCTACAAAAGCCAAACTCCTAGAAATCATAGATGGGTGGTTACCAGGGGTATGGGGAAATTGGACATTTGGTCAAAGGGACAAACTTATGAGATGAGCAAGTTCTGGGGAACTAAAATATAGCATGGTGACTGTAGTTAACAATATTATATTACATGCCTGAAATTTGCTAAGAGTATAGATCTTAAATTTTCTCAACACACACACACAAATGCTCAGATGTGATGGATGTGTTAACCAACCTTTAACCTTTATGTAATTATTTTACAGTGTGTCCATATATCGCATCATCACTGTTGTATACCTTGAACTTATACAATATTATTTGTCAATTACATCCCCATAAAGCTGGGAAGAAAACTAAAAAGCACTTCACAGATTGTAGAACCCTGGAATATACATTAGATACGAATCCAGAGTTTTTGGATTCTAGCTGTTTCTTTTTTACATTAAAAGGTTTAAAAATGAAGTTAATATATGAATACATACTCATTATTAAAAGTTTAAAGATACAGATAAGTATATAGAATCTAAAAGTTAAAATCTTTTTTAAAAGAAATGCCTGTGTAATATTCCACAGTATTGGTGGACCATGATCCAACCATTGAATTTGGCACGATTTTTTCCAAGGTGACAAAGCCTGTGGTAATAGACATTTTCACACATGTCTTTGTGTACATGGAAATATATGTTGGATAGATTTCTAGAGGCAGAATTTCAGGATCGAATAATAAATTCATAAATAATTTTGATAAATATTGCCTCCTAAAAAGTTGTATCCTTTATATAATATCACTCATTTCTCGTATTCCTGTGAATACTGGATTTGCTTTAGAATTTCTTTTAGAATCTTTAAAATTTCTGCCAGGGTAACGCAGTTTGTTACAGCAGTTTTTCTTAAGACCTAGAGTGATGTTTTTTGTTTGATCCTATTAGCAGAATCTACAGAATAGGTTCATTAATCCTACTTCAGGCAAGTTGGGAAGCTCAAAGAGGGAACAAACATGGTGTGATTATTATATATTATTCTGGCAACCCAAAGTAGAATCACACTCACAAACATTGTTTTCAACTCCTTAGAGATGAAATCTTCCTTCATCCAAGTCTGTTCGTGGGGTATGGATTGTAAAGGTTTCAGAAGCATGGAGACCGCATATGCCCCCATCTTCACCCACATTCACTCAGTGATGGACACAGCTTCACAGGGCAGTTGCCAAGGTGGGGACTGCAGCACCTGTCTCAATGTACTCCGATTGCTCCATGTCCTGTAAATGAGCCCCCATTTTCCATATGGAGCTTGCTGAACATCCCGCACTCAGAGTTCTGAATAGGACCATGCAGTCCTCTTTAAGAAATGCTAGAATAGGCTAAAAATGCTGGTGTTAGATGACTGTGCTGCTTATCTGCAGATGGTGGCATTATGTGACCATAGTCCCCAGTGAGGCACATAGCTTACTCTGCAGTTTCATGTAGAAGCCTTCCATGCTATAGAGGATCCTGATGTTCTGCCTCTTCATGGAGGAGGAAGCTGGATGATGGTTGCCGAGGTGCAGTCTGAGGCTGCATTTGCCAATATTTGGGAGCTTTCATGGAGGAGCTCTCTAGCTGTGACCCTTGATATGACAGACGAGGCTGAAGCTCTTGCCCATTTTCTGCCTGGGGGGACCCTAGGAGTGCCCTCTGTTGTTACCCCCTGAAGAGGCTACACAGGAGACAGGAGGTTTTCATGTTAGCCCATCAGCAATTGCTCATAGAGCATCTGATTTGGGACCAATCCTGTGCTAGATGTGGGAGCTGAAGGAAAAGATAAAACACTCCCTACCCCAGGCTATTTAGTGTGAAACGAATGGCAAAGAGCTTAATGTTTTGCTAGAATTTGTCAGAGTTGTTTTTAATCTCTCTCTGGCCTTCAGGTGGCTCCCACTCTAGGTGAAGTGCCAATTTTCTTAAGTTCTTAAACCCAGTTTGCAGTTTCCTTTTACTCTAAAATATACATACTGCCATAGTATTAGTCTCTAGCTAACTTCTGCTCAGAAGCCTTCAGAGTCCACCCAGTTAGGCGTGGTTTAAAGTGCAAATTCTCAACGCTTCTAAACCAAGGGTCGGCATTCTCTTCTCATCACCCTCTAGCCTTGAGCTTTTATTGCTTTTGTACTGACATTTGTTCCTCTTTCCATGTTAGGTTACTTGCAGTTCTGCCAACACTTTCCATTTCATTTTTTCCTGGAGAGTCCTCACCTCAAGCCTCATTAAAAACATTGCCACCTCCATGAAGCCTTTCCTGACTACTTTCAATAGCAATTTGACCTCGTTTCTAAATTCGTACAAACATTGGTTTGCAAGTCCCATGATACCTAACATCATGTTGCCTCATGTAGAAGCACTAGTAGAGGGTAAATATCCAAAGCACAAAGATAAAGTGGTGGTCTTCCTGGTATCTTCTTCCCAATGGTAGTGACTGGTCCATTCTAAAGGGAAATGTTAAATAAGTCAAGGGTCTTTAAAATGTAGGAATTCAGAGGAGGCGGCTGTCAGTATAAATTGAGGTATTTAGGAGAGATGTAAGCATGAGACTGGATTTTTCAGGGTTCCTCATGTGGTCAGCCACCCAGTGTCCATGTTTGTGGGGTTATGTGTGGAGGCATTTGTAGTCTTTCCTAAGTGTGCTTTGAGACAGGTGTAGCCAAAGTCCTTGTCTTCTAAACTTGGCATTTAATATTACAGAATACTGGACGGGTTCTGTTTGTGATTTGTTTGAGGCCACAGCACAGCTGCATAACATTTTATGGATCCATTTTATACAGTGGGGTTTCTCATTTTCAAAGAGACTCATTAAAAATCTTATTAAGCTATTAAGTATCCTCAAGGTGATTGTGTGGCTTAATTACAAAAGCTCTCTTCATGGCAGACTTCTAGGCAGAGGACCATTCCCACCTTCAGAGTAGGTTTTGATTTTATCTTTTCCTCTCAAGTATAACAACCTAAGTTTCAACTTTGCTTTTTTCAGAAGAAAAAAATTCTCATAGTGTTTACTATTTGTGAAGAGGAGAATTTATTTATTTGTGGGAGAATTGCAGCCTCCTATGCATTCCTGAAAGATTTGTACTTTAGTTTACCAGGTTTCAGAGAGGGCAGCTGTGGACTTTCCATATACTCAAGGGTAGGCATTTTCTAGAATGTTTCCAGTGCTGCCCAGAACATCGCTCAAGTCTGTGTTGAACCAATGGCAGCAGCAGAAGGCAAGTCAGGGAACACAGCAACATCTGGCTGAGCTTCTGGCTGTACCTCCAAGCAAGAGCACTTGGAGACATTCCTAGCACACTTCACGCACACTCCTGCCCCTGGGCCTTTGCATTTCCCATTCCTTTGATCTAGGATACTCCTCCTCTTAGATGCCTGTATGGTTTACTTTCTCACTTCATTCTGTGCTGATGTGACCTTACCAGCCAGTGCTCCCCTGAATACATAGAAAGAGATTCACGTCCCACTCTTTACCCCATCCTATTCCCACAACCCCACACTTTATACCATTTACCCTAATTTCACAGTATTCACCATTTGGCATAATATGTATTTACTTATTTATTTTTATTTGTATATTTTTACTATCTTCATCTGTTAGAAGTTAAGCTCCAGCAAAGCAGGTGGCTGTTTTTTTGTTTTCATTTTTTGTTTGTTTTTTGTTGTATTCCTAGGGTTTAGAACAATACCTGGCATGTATTAAGCACTTAATATATATTGAATGAAAAGAAATATATTGAATGAAAGTGTCCTTTAAGACACTAAAGAATAGTATATTATTAGTGGGCAAAGAGCTCTTGGAAATAATTTAGTGTCCCCCTTTCCCTTTACACAGGGGGAAACAAGATCAGGGAGGTGGTGTGACTCCCAAGGTAGCTTGGTGATCAGTCATAAAGCTGGGGCCTGCCCCTGCGGCTCTGACTTGCAGACTGTGCCCTGTACCATGGGACCAATTCCATGTGAGGTGCTTTCTCATATTTTAAACTCTTCGACAAGAAAAGGGGGAAAAAGCCAGGTTCCATTTGAGAGAACAAAATCAAGAAGGGGTGTCAAGGGATTTGATGATTTGCCAGGGCAAAGAGCAGGTCCCACACTCCTGAGGACCCATGGATAAACGTGTATCTCCTCAGTGTATTTAACATATAGTGTTGTTGTTGTAACCAAAGCAATTGAGCAAACAGGAAACATACTGAGAAATCAATATCTCTTGCCGCTTAATAACGACATATCATTTTGTAAAATGGAATGCCGCAGCATGGTGGCAGCTGATGCCATTTGTTCTCGATGGTGACATTCTGTGCGGTGTAACAACACATCATGCATAGTTAGCAGATGTTCTCTGAGTCCCTTCTAACAGGTTGAGAGAAAAGTTTACCAAGAAACATACCCTGTTTTGAATGGCTCAGCGGGATCCGCTCAAATATAAGAAATTGTGACTGTTTCACACAATGGTGTTCTTGGATCTTGTTTGCTTTGATCTAATGGATCTCAGGCTACACCCAGCCTCTGTAGGCCTGATGATGCCTCTGTGTAGCCAGTGACCTGGGGAATCCTTGCATCTGCGCTCTCCTTCCTCTGTGGTTCTGGGAACATTTCCGTGCCTGAAATCATCACCTTCCCTCTTCTCACCAGTTCCTGTCTTTTCTGTCGTCTTTCACAACCCTATTCAAACTCACGCTGGACCATTTTCCTCAAATTGCCTCATCATCATTCCTTCACTCTGCATCTGCATCCTCCGTCACACATTCCATAGCTATTGTGATCCTATTACATTCCTCTCCATGCTTGTTGGTGAATGTTCTTTTGCCTTCATGTCAATATCTACCATGCACGGTGGGGAAAGGTGGAAGGAAGGGGTGAGACAGTGTCCTCTCCAGAGTTGCTGAGCTTCTTGTGAGGGAAGTCTGTGATTCATGAATCCATTAAAGGACCATTAATTGTAAATCATGGAGCATTGACAAAATGTTTCTCTAGCATGCATGTGAAGGAAACATGGAATTTGGTGTCAAAATCTGGACTTAAACCTTTTTCCCACTATTAGCTGTATAACCTTGGATAGATGACTTATTCTAAGAGCTTAATCTTGGCCTCATCCGAAAGACCCTCACTGTTATGGCAGCTCTAGTTAGATCCAGGTTCCCTAAGGGCAGAAGCCCCAGGAAGTTTGCCCAGTTCTTGTTACCATTGGAGATGACATGGGATGATGATGGAGGAACAATTGCTGATCAAGAGCAATCTGAAGGGCACCAGGGAATCCCCCATACTTAAAGTTTTTTCCAGTTGACTCCTGGAAATACACCATAGTCATTGATTCCTTTGACCTGAGCACTTGTTTCATTTTTGAGGATCTTTTTTTAAAATATGTGTTTTTAAAAAAATGAATTAGAGACTCTTCTGTCCATGATACAGATGGCTCTGGCCCTGGCTTGAGGCTTGTTTCCTGCAGGAGGGATGGGATTAGGGGGACCCAGAAAGGCAAAGGAGAAAATCACTCCTGGTTAAAACAGTTTCTCTGAATTCACAATTTTGGCCAAAACTGTTCCTACATATGAAAATTGCTTAAAGAGCCACATGCTCTGCTTTGCCCTTATATTAGAATGAACAAGAAAAAAATGCTTATGTGTATTTGGGGGTTGTGAACTCTTTATTATAGGGATATTTATTTAAAATTTTTCTTAGAAAAGATTTAGGCGTTTTTTCCACGTTACAGAAATGTTAGCCTTGCTCAAATAGAATCCAAAATCGGCACATGACAGAATCACTCCCCTAATATTTACTGAGAGTTCGTCTCTGAAAAATAACTGGCTACTCTCAACGCAGGTGCGGAAATGATCCAAAACAAATTGGGTTTCCTCTCTGTGAAGGTGCGGATGTAATGCAGCATGAAGGATGATGAGGCTCAATCTAGTGTAAAACCAGCACAGGCAAAAGGGCCTGAGAATTTGTTACCAGGGAAAAATGCTGTCACTCCTGATGATTACATTAAAATGACTTGCCTGCCTGCCCCTGTCCTCCTCCAAATACGCTAGAACGTGGGACGGACGCGGAACCAGGTGTTTGGGAAAACAGACACAAATGTGATTTTCTCATAGCGTGGACGTTTCGTTGTACATCTCACAAGGACAGGGATTGCCCCTGCTGGAGCCAGAAGCCCAGTTATCATTTCAAGAGAAGTGGAAGTGAAGGGTTTGTGCCACAGGGCTTTTCCCAACATGCCCTCTCTATGAACTTTGTGTTTTCTTCTCTCAAAAATTTCCCATCAACATCTAACATGGTTACTGGGGCAGGAGAGTGCTTGGCTGGGCCCACAGTGGTCTGGAAATTAAAAAAAAAAAAAAATTCCTTTCATGCTGAAATAATGCTACATGACTCAAATGCTGAATATTCTTCACTGCACTCTCAAATGTGTTTGTCCCAGTGGCTCTGTGAGTTAGCTAGGCTGGAAGGAATTGATAGAATGTGGAAGATAAAGGGGTGAATAGAGATCATCTTCCTTTCCCCCCAACCCCTGTTCCCTCGTCTTATTGACAAAGCGAAAGGAGGCAACCTGCCCAGAGTCACACAGACTGACTGACATCAGATCTCCCAACTTGGACCAGGCTGTTAGCACTGGAAACCGATTGTAGGCAAGCAGAAAAACAAGTAACATATGTATGTAAATATGTTGATCAGTGGCTAATTGGGTAGGGAGAAAGGAGCTGTCTTAGTTCAAAAATACTATATGGGGCACTGATGTGTCTGACTCTTGATTTTGGCTCAGGTCATGGACTCAGGGTTGTGCTCCGCACTCAGCAGGGAGTCTACTTGAGATTCTCTCCCTTTCCCTCTGCCCTTCCCCCTGCTCACATGCCTGAGCTCCCTCTCTCTAAAATAAACCTCTTAAAAACATACTACAGACTGAGGGGCTTAAATAACACATGTTTATTTTTCAGTTCTGGAGGCTGGGAAGTCCAAGATCAAGGCACTGGTAGATCTTGTGCAGGCACTGGTGAGGTCCCACTTCCTGCCTTGTGGATGGCTATGTTCTCATTGTGTCCTCACATGATGGAAAGCAGAGAGAGGAAACCAGCTATTCTGTGACTCTTACAAGGGCACTAATCCCGATCATGGGGATACTCCCCTGATGACCTCATCTAATCCGAATTACCTTCCATGGACCTAATCTCTTAATTTACTGCCACATCAGGAGGTAGCGTTTCAACACTGAATCTAGGTGGAGGGCACAAACATTCAGCCCCTAACAGGTGATTTTGGAATCTCAAACAAGAAGGGTGAGGATAGCTTAACATTTTGAAAAAAGAAATTGCTGGGTGGTTTTAATCCACGTACCCCTCTACCATTGTAGAGAAGGTAACATTTCTTCCTTCTGTATTTTAAAATGTCTATCCCAAAATGTGTAAGGAAAAATGAAGAGATGTGTGTGGTGGTGGGAGAGGAGGGCTCATGGCAATGCCCACTGACCAGGCACCCACACAGTTGCTGGGTAACAGAGGCGTTATGTGATGCTATAGTGACTCTATTTAAGGTAGGTGGAGGTTTGGCTTCGGCTGTCCTACGTGTTTATGGTTTAGGTGAGATAAGGCACATTCTTTCTGGCATTCTCTTTGATTCTCCCTTTCTGATCACTTTACAGGGTAGCCTCCGGGCTTTCCCCCTGGGAGACAGCATGCACCTGCGTAGAGAACTGTGAGGTCTGCAGTGACAAGAGTTGCGTTCTTTTACTGGCCACTTACCAGCTTTATAACCCTGGGCAGGTCACTGTCCTGCAGGGTCTTACTTTTTTCATCTGGAAATTTTGGAGGCTAATACCTTCCTCATTGGCTGGCTTTGAAGAGTACATATGTTCGGTATGTGTAGTAGGTGTGTGTGATATTTGTCATGTTCTGGCTTCCTGGAACTTTTTAACACCTTCACTATGAATGTGTAGTCTTACTAGTGTTTCTTCCCACAGAGGCAGCTAGGAACTCCTACGCCAGTCCTTATGGCAGCAAAAGCACGAGCTCTGTTGTGTGCATTCTTGAGGCTGATTTAGCAAGGAACAACCCGAGGAAGGAGGTTACAGATAGATTCTACTATTTTTGGCAAAGTTAGTTATGGAGCCCAGCTTTGTGTGTCTTTAGTGATTGTAAAGTCAGGCTTCTGGTTTAAAAATGATACTGGTGCTGGTAACATTCGTGGTTCCTGTGGGTGGTTTGTATTAGTGAATATACTGGTTAACCCAGTCTATTCTCTTTTCAAGCCTGGGTGGGTTATATTTTTCGGTTCCCTTGTTCCCTGAAGTGTATGCAAGTATGTGTGAGTGTGTGTATGTGTTTCCTTCTTGAGACCAGGGTCCAGTCCATTTGGGTTTATATCAAAAAGAATATGATGTTGGCTGATTACATTTGATTCTACCCAAAAGGATCCTTGGGCGACCTTGACTTCAACCTAAAGTCTCTGTGGACTTGTCAGTTAGCGCTTTCATTTTCTTGATCATGGCAAATTAGATTTTGGTGGTCTTTCCCATTCTGGCTCTCAAGGTGTTAAGGCTTTCCTTTTAGGATGATTAGTGCTTCTATTCTAATTTGGATCCATTTCACTAAAATTCCTTTACATATTTTATAGCTCTGGTGCCAGGATAGTTTGATTTCTCTGGTTCCATCCACACAGACTTCATTCCTATTGGGGAAAGTCATCTGTTTATCTTAGAAGCCCCTTGATTGAACTCTGTAACAGTGGACTTCAGGAGAAATGTGCCTTTGGAGACTACTGTGATAATCAAAACTGTTCAGATCCCACTTGCGTGTGAGAGAAATTCTTCCCCACCCATCAGCCTGGTGCCACTCAAGGTGGTACCAGTAACAAATCGTTTAAATTTAGCACTTTTTCACATGTCAGATACTGGAATTACAAAATCATGATGCACAGTTTCTTCCATCAAAGAGAGACACAACTAATGTGGCGAGGTAAGTATGCACAGAAGTCCACCTCCTCCCAATATGCAGGAGTGGTAAGATGTCAGTAAAGTCTAAATGGAGGCATAAAAAATAGACTTTTGGCAAGGGGAGAAGGATGGCATGGCAAAGGTAGACCAAGATGGTAGAGTTGGGGGGACCAGGGTGACTCAACATGGAGGTATGAGGTGACATGGTTAGCTAGGCAACTGCAGGCAGTACTAAGGGTTCATGCAGAAGGCAGGGAGCAGTCACATGGGTTGATAGGGAAGATGACAGGGTAGAGGAGGGAAAAGTTTTCCCTGACCCTCTCAGGGCTTCTGACTGGGTCTGAAAATTAAACTGACAAAGACAGATTAAACAGGAAAAGAAGGATACAAGTTGTTTAATATAAGGTGTATGTGACCTGATAGTCTTCATGAGGAAATGAGGACCAAAAGAGATGATTAAACCTGAGTAGGTTTGTGTTAGGTTTGATGAAGAGTGGAAACTTGTGGAAAGAGAAACTAGCACAAAGAGTATGAGCTAAGTGTAATAAACAGGTTGGGGTGGGGGCGTACTCAGCAAGGCCTGTTCATTGAGATTGCGCTCTGTGTCTCTTTGGGGAAATAAAGATGATCCTTCCCTCCAGGTATAGAGAACAAGAATACCTCTCACGTGAGGGTTTTAGAAACTGTTTCAGCCAAAGGTCAGAAAGTTCTTGCTGCATATGTATTTCAGTTTGAAATACTCCGTCTGTCAAGGTGTCCTGTTTTGGGGTAGTGTGTCCTGAATCCCCTCCCCTCAATACAGAGGGTCTTGTTCTTTATGGTGGATGCTAATCCTTTGCTGTGACTGCAGGCCTGAGTAACAGGCCAGGTTAGGGTGGACAGGCCTAGGTGAGGGGCAGAGTTGAGGGGAGGTAGGTATAGTTTACTTCTTGCCCCTGAACTGTGGGGTTGGCCTTGTTTGGAGTTCACTTCTTTTTTGGTTCTCAGGTGCCTCTCTAGACCTCTCTAGACCTGCTGACTCAGAGGGTGTGACTTTGGTGATCTGTACTGTGCGTTTTCTCCTCATTGAGATGAGAAACCCTTAGGGATAAGCCATACCTAAAATCTGCAGCCCTTGTGGGACTTGATCTTTTCTACGCTTGGACATTTACCTCCTGTATTTTTACTCTGAGGATACAAATATTCCTCACCACTTTTGGGGGGTGGGGGAAGTTCTGCTAACATCAGCCACTTTCCCTGTAATCAGTACTGTGATCCCCAACCTTGAGAGCATCTCAATGATTTTTTCATAGTCTCTTCTGACTTGAGGGTCTCCTAATAGGTTATCAAGGGATTGCTACACAATTTATGAAACATTCTGGACTTGAATATTATTGTATGATCTAGGGAACCAAATTTAATCTTTGGACTTCCAAGTCTACTAGGCTAAAAATTAACTTAGCAATTAGAAGCGTGCTTTGACACTGGAATGAGTTCTCACTGCAGGAATGCCTTTGAAAAGCGATCTGGCTCACTATGATTGATCTATTGGGTGGAGCTTCTTAGCAAGCTGCTTCCTTCAGAAGTTGATGGAGGAACATCTGTGTTCAGGGAATCACTGTTTGCTGATCATTGAGGCAATCAGGTATTGCAAATAGGTGAGCTGTGACCAGATGAAGTCATGAATGACAACAGGGGACAGCATGTGACCTCAGTATTTATACTGAGGCACCATGATCACTAAAGCTCTCTCTCTTATTTTAAAGCAGAAGAAACTATCATCAGTGGATAAAACTGGATTTAATAGCAAGCCCCTATAAACTCATGATTTTCTGAATGGAGAATTTTTCTACAGATAACAAGAGGAATAAATACAGCCATGATATTTCTATAGATTTTTTTTTTTTTTACTCTGATACTTTTTTTGAAAAGCAGACCTTAAAGAATAATCCTAGAAAAATGGCTATTGTTACAGGGGAATATACCACTAAAAAAACTTCAACTGTCCATTCTTGGTTTAAAATTTGTCAGTCTTTTCTGATTGTTTTTCTTATTTGTTCCAGATTCCTCAGGTTTGAGAGCTAGAAAGATTATTCAGTAATGACATTTAAGTGGCATTTTAAATAATGGGTTCATAGTATAGGTCAAGATATTATATAATGGTTGTAATTTGGAAGCAGGCACAGACAAATATTAGCCTTGACTTGTGCAATAGCTGGACCAAGAGAACGCTTGTGTCTAAATAGCCCTTCTCTGAAGGAGGAAGAATGGCATAGTCCCCATCCCTTTCTTTGAGTGACTATAAATGACTTTGTACATATGTTAATAAGGCACCCAGTAGTTCAAGGTTCCCTTAGGTTCCTTCACAATTATTCATAAATCTAGACTCTCCTTTTTAAAACCATTTTTGCATATTACCAGTAAATATTCTCACATAGAGGATATACAGAGTATCTCAACCCTTTACAATCATGAACTCAGTGAAATACTAATCCCGAATCCAATTACCTTTACTAGAGCAATCTCACATATGAAAAAATGGAGGCTCAGGGATGCCAATAACTTGTGCCAGGTCAGCCATCTGGTATGTGACTGAGCTAAGGTTCACACACAGCTCTCAGGGACACAAAAGGCTCTCAGGGACACAGAGTACACTGCTGTTCTCCACCAATGTGTTAGTCTCTGCTGTGATGAGTTTTACCTGATTTCTCTTAATTCATTTCTCCCAGGGATTACCTTTAAAATCTGCATGTTTAATAACCAGCTCTAGAATTTTGCCAGCATTGGACCTTAAGCTCCCTGAAAGTAACTGGATATTCTTTCCATGTCTTCTATCCTGGGATTCATTCATTCTTTAGTGAGTGTCCTGCACGTTCTTGTTAGGACGTTGTTTTCTCTAGAGGAAAAAGCATGCTGAAGAATAGGTGTTGAGTGCTGCCTGTTCTGTCTTCTACCCCTCTTCCTGAGTTGGCTGCTGACATCTAGGACCCTTGCATTCCCAGCTTCCACCCTGAACATTACAGGGATTTCTCCACAATCATTCTACTGACATTTGACTTGGCCGGCGAATCTGCTCCAGTTCATAATGAGACTGAGCATCAAGAGTAAACATGGATTTAACACAATAACTTGTATCTGACTAATTTATTTAAAAACAGACATCATAAGCCTGGATTCCATTCCCTCTTTGAAGGAACCCTTCCTGAACAAAGACTGATGCCTTTATTTTCTGAACATATATGCGGTAATATAGGAATGAATGCAGTATTCAGTGGAATGCATTTAATTTTTTCCCCCTTCCCATTTGAAACACAAGTTGAAAATGACATTTGTCACAAGAGGACTTTCATTCTCAGGGCGTTGTGTGTGCATTCATCTTAGGAATATGATGGACTGTGTGAAACCTTACAGTTTAGGGGATAAGGTCCAGTGGGAATCCACAGGGCCATTCATGCAGAAATGCTCTGGAAGACCCATTTAGACCAACCTTGAATACATACTTACTCCTTTAATCCTTGCCAACTGCTCTTTTATGAAGCCCAGCGTTGCTGTTCTCAAAGAGCTTATTATTAAAATTGAGCTACGCACAGCCCCGTATTCACCATCTGTTAGAAGCTGGATCACTGCTGGTGTGTTTACAAACTACCTTACACACTCTTTATCACTGGCACATATTTTGGGATAATGTAGATACATCTTTTCCTGGTTATTTTCATTAAAACATATTGGGTGACAATATGGCATTCTCCTTGGTCAACATTTGGCATAGATGAATCAATAGGAAAAATATTTAAGTTGTGCTGGGTGGCTGATGTGTAGGTATCTTTACAATTTGTAAACAACAGCCAAACTGATTTACTGTTCTTGTATACATCACAGCATTTCAGCAGTCGTGTGTGGTGTGTGGGTTCTAGAAACTTTTGGATCCACCCATATGATGTGCAGGCATTGAGTTTGATGAAAAGTCTAGCCAACAATGCTATATATTTTGTTAATATTATAAAAACATTATGAATAGTAAAAACTTCCATTTTTCCCAGAAATGTGTTTAGGAAAAAGAATATCCCAATCAAGTGAATCTTGTGCTTAACCAGAATTTTCCATTTTATGTTTAGATTACCAATTGCCAGAGAAAGGGGGTATAGTGAAATCAGTGTCCCCTAAAATTCTGTTGAATACCATTGACAACATGTTTAAAAATCTGAAGACCTCCCCAAGCTTTAGGATCACTGTTCTAAACATAAACTTAATTACCCATAATCTGATAGAAACAGGGGAGATGTGGATATTGGGTTGTATTTCCTTATTTTAGGACATATCCTGGAAGTATTTTCCCCCTCAAAATATTCCTCAAATCAGGCTTGTGACTTGATTGTAGAAGCTAAGTTGGGCAAGAACAAAGTTGGATATTTGAATTGTAGTTCAGGCAGAGAAAATGGCATGAGAAAAATTAAGCTTCATTTTAAGATACAGGTGATTTGGTCTATGACCAGAGCCCTCACAACAAAATGTGAGGGGCTATCTTCTTTGATGGCCACAAGTGCTTATGAAGGATAATGAGCACAAAGTTTTCCGATGACAGACACCAAGATGTAAACAAATGTAGCTGTTTCATGCATTATCCATGAGGAAGAGAGACACATTATAATAGGAGATGCTTCTCCAGCTTTCTCCCAGCCGAACTCTTACAAGCCCTTTTAATCAACATTCTCAGATGCTCTGCTTAAATACGTGCCTTATAATGTATTTGAAAGCCTAATATGTCTTTTGGAGTGTCCGTTCTTTGAATTATCACAAACCGTTTTATTTCTAGGAATGGTAATACTTTGACTTTAGAATCCTTTTCCCATCTTTGCTCTCATTTGGTTTTCATAACTATCATGAGATGCTGTGAGATAGTTAGCATTCCTATGCACTGATGGAAGAAAGAGAAAAAAAATCTGAGTCCAAGGCAGGCAGCAAAGAAGTGTTTGAGAATTCACCAGGTGATAAAAAGGCATATTGGCCAACAAGAGCGAAATAATAACATCATTCTCATTTTCTTAATGACCTAGAACAATGATATTGGGCATTAAAATAGAGTATCTGTGGGCATTTTACTTTTTTTTCAACATTTTAATGAACAGATATTATGGGCGCTATTTTCTTCGCTGGAGTGGTCACCCTTGTTGCTCTTTCAGTGGGAGAGCTCTACTCATGCTCATTCTACCAGTGAGTGGCAGCTTGGGCACTTCTCTCCACCATTGTGGGGAGGTAGAGGGGTCCCCATACAAATACGTTTTTTTTTTTTTTTAAAAAGAGGCTTAATTCTCCCTTTTGAATAAAAGAGACTTCTCCCCATCCTTTTTCTTAGAGGATTTACTTTAAGAAACTTGTAAGTTCTTTCTCTGGCTCTTTGAAATGTATGTAAATCTTTTTAGAAACTAAGAATGTTGTCAGCTTTATGACCCCAGGAATGTTGGTCTTAAGCACCTGGGAGCCTTCTCTTTGAAATGTGAAAATAAAAAAAATAGTACCCCTATTTCCCAGTTGATGTGGAAGGTGGAAGCCTCACTTCAGGGCATGCCTGGTCTCCAGGTTACAAAACTACCTCCTAGCAAAAAGATGTGGGAAGTTTATTTTTTTTCCTTTGCATAAAACCAGTTAACTAACATGGATGGGTCACCCTAGTTACCCAGTAAATTTAGGATGAGCTCTATGTGATAAATGGTGCTGCCGGCTCTTCTTACTTGAGTACTAGTTATTATTTATCTAGAGAACACATAGGTGATGGTTTGTATCTGCCTGGCTATATAAAAGGGTAAGATTCTGTTCTGTCTTTGTAATTTCTTAGTGGATTGTCTGGGATATGCATCATATTCTGCTTTAGTGTTTATTCAATAATCAGATATTTTTCTACCACTCTTCTGGAGAGGTTTTTGGAGTTGGGAAGAGAATTTTTTTCCCAGTAGGCTCCATGCCCAACATGGAGCCCAGTGCAGGACTTGAACTCACGACTCTAAGATCAAGACCTAAGCTGAGATCAAGAGTCACATGCCTAACCAACTGAGCCACCCAGGTGCCCAGATTTTGTTTTTAATGATAATTACACGACAATTTAACATGTAACTTAGGGGATTTGTGGGGAAACATCCTCAGTAGATGATCAAATGAGGTGGCGAGAAATCATTCAGGTCAGAGCTGGCACTCTTATTCTGATCAAAATGACTCTTGGCTGAGTAGGAGGTAAGCAAAAATGGTAATGCACGGTAAGAAGTTCTCTTCAGCTCAGTCACTTCCCTGGATGTTTAAAAAATGTCCTTCATATATGCTCTCTATTCCATCTACTTGTCCAGGCATTTCCCAGACTCTATTCCAGGAAAACTTTCTTGGATTGTTTTCCAGACTTCTGGGCTTTTCCGTCTAAGACTAGCACCTACTCTGCTGTGGCCAAATTAACATTCTTCTTTCAATCCTCAAAACATTCCCTTCTTTTCTTCACAGTTGTTTTCACATGGCTTTCATGGTTGATTAAGAGCCAGTATGGTGACTAACATAACACATAACATAATAAAATAAAAAAATAATCATACAAAAAAAAGAGTTGAAACCCAAACCATTAGCAGCACAGGACTTTTTGAGGCTTTGCCTTTCAAAATCCAGTAGGACCATGAAGGTGGTGAGGTGGTGGTAGTGATGGCGTTGGGGTGGTTTCTCCAAGTACAGATTAAATAATGAAAAGAATTAAACAGAATTGAAGTGTTCATGTTTCAAAAAAAAATCCTAATTTTCTAATGCTTTTTCAAGTGCATTTAGATAATTGCTTCACATTATCTGAACCTGCATGGGCCTCCTTTGGAGCAGGATTTGTTTGCTTTGTAATCCACGCAGTCAAGAAACAATTTTCCCTCTGTAACAGTACACCTTGAATTCAAAGTGATCCTCAGAAATTTGGGCATCTCCTTGCCTTGGTGTTCTATTACCCCTCAGTAAAGTTATAGCTAGAACATTAAAAGGCTATAAATTATTTAAGCAATATTTATATCACTTGGGTAAAGTTTCATTTTATCAAATGTTTCTCAGTGCAACTTTTTATTCCTTTCTTCGGCTCCAATGCAGATAATGCCTAACAGGCAGGCGGCTTTCCCCTCTTGGCGTCCACCTCCAGGCTGGCTTCTTCTGGATTTTGCTTTGGTGTTTTCTCAACCATAGAATGACACCTTCTTCTTAAGGTCTTCAGTATTAGCAGCTAGTACTGGAGGAGATGGGTGATGGCCTTCAGTCATGCACTGTTGAATATTCACCTTGACTATCTGCATGTAGCCCTTCTTGTTTCTCCATGTGCTGTAACATCCACCAGTTTGCATTAACACTGTTATTATAACTGGCCATTTTCTGAGCCCTTACTATGTACAAAAAATTTCATGGGCTTTTTATATACATTATTTCATTTCTAAAACCACATGGGATAAGTACTGTGTATATCTCTGTTATCCAGAAAAGAAAACTGAGGGTTAGTAAGTTGAGGTAAGTTGCCCATGGTCACATGGTAAAGCACCCTGTCTTGACTCCAGAGCTGGGCCTTTAACTATATTGCTGGACTGCTGTGAAGTAGGTAGAGTTTGTATTTGGTTACTAATATTAAATTGGTTCAAGATAGCATTTAGGACACAGGAAGCTGAGTCAGTATTGCATGGTAATTAAAGATATAGCTCCATTGTCTGAATGCCTGTGTTGTTTTGATAACATAGTGCTATTATTAACAAATAAGGAAGCTAAAGATACTCCTTAAGTTTGGTGAGGGAACATTTCCAGCTCAGGATGTGGGTTTCCTCACACAGCACTCTTGGTCTAGATTATTGTAATGGAAGGGGGCCATTTTGTTCTTTGGAGGCTGTTAACCACAGAACCATCCCAACTCACCAGGTTCATCCAGGAACTTAAAATCAGTAATCGAGGTAACAGAATGAATTCAGCTTATCTTAAAAAGTGACCAAAATACAAAATGTGTTAAAAATAAGTAAAATTTAGACATTCTGTCATTTCAGTTAACTCATTTGCTTAATATAAGTTTAGGTCTTCAGAACACATTCCAGAGATAGTGTATGGTACTTTCAAATAACTTCAAATAATATTTAAATTCTCAGATTTGAACAATACTGAATAATAAATTTAATGGGTTATTATCAGAATCTGACCGGAGGGATATCAGTCAAAATGAGAAGATGAAAGACAATTTGTACAGTCAATGAAAGCAAGAAATTGACTAACACTCGGGGCCTTTAAACCATCTATTAGCTCTATGAAAAATAACCCCTCTGTTTTGTTGGCCTAATATGATGACCACCCCTTGGCAAAAATGCATGCTGTATTTGAACTGCAAAATCTCTTTAATGCCTTATAGGGCTTTTGTTACATTTCATTTATAAACCTAAAACAGCAAACATACTGGCCTGGAGAAAAGTTCATTTTTAGCAAAGCTGCCTTTTAATTCAGGTATAACATAGTGCCCCAAGACTCTTATAAACTTTTCCTGGTAGATATTTTCAGATCTATTTATCATGGTCACAACATGAAGTAGTTTCTGATTTATGGGGTGAGCTTCAGACTTTTGGTATTTTCTCTCTTGGCCTCAATCCATCAGGAAGCAAGTCTGCATCACATTTAACACCAATACAGCACTGTCGATAATGTCCCAGTACCCAGAGTGCATAACAAGGAGGGCCCTGGCTGAGGTGGAGGGCCCAGAATGTGAGCTGGAAGTTTAAGCAGTCTAAACTGAATGATTTTTCAAATACATAGGAGTTTGTGTGTGTGTATGGCGGGGGGCGGGGGGGGGGGGGTTGTATAATGCATGCTGCTGAATTAGAAAGGCAGAGAAGATATGTGGTAAGTGGAGAATTACAGCAAAACTCCATGGATTTGATATTTGAACAAAAGGGTTTCGGGAGGTTTTGGTGAGAGAAAGGAGTTTTTCAGAAGTCTAGTCAACCATACCATTGACCTCAGTGTTATCAGATTCCTATTATCTGGCACAGAGCCTGCACATTAAAGGTGCTAATAATTATAGGTTGGATATAACTCAAAGTCAAGTTATGCTATAGTTGCTTTGACTCCTAGATTCATAACTTGCACCACACCATCATTTCACACATGTGATTGACTTGAATGATACCTCTAATTTGTCAAACTACCTTCCTATCTAGTTTCTCATTTTGGTAGGGGGGCCATTTTATGTCCAAATTCTAGTTGAAGTCATCTGGGTTGAGAGACATGAAGCAAGTTATGTATTTGTAACTGGGTATAAATCTACTTTCTGAAGCTTAGCCAAATGCTTGGTGTGATATTGCATCGTATCTCGGCACATGCTAGATACTAGATGTTCATTGAATTTGCTGACTGTTTTAGACAGGCATACTGAAAAAGCAGGACTGTCATGTAGATGATAGAGAGTTTGTAACATACACTAGCTAACATTTGTTGATTCAGCAAATATTTACTGAGCACATATTATATGTCAGGCACTGGGCTATATGCTGAAATCCTCTCTTGGCACTGGGAGCTCAGAGTCCATTTTAGTAACACCCAGGTCACGGCCCAGGGTGGTGGAAGCTAGAATGTTAGAGAACACACAGCAAGCAAATGGGGTGGGGATTTGAAAAGAGATTCACAGAAGAGCTAAACAAGACTCAAGGAATTGTTTACTTTTCATTATAAAACTTTATTGTGTAATATACTTAAAGGTGTGTAAAATAAAGATATACTGTATAATGGTTTATTACAAATTGAACATTCACATAAAGCAGTGAACTATCTGTGCTGAAAGACCAGTTTTTTTTCCTAACACACCAGTTTAAGAAAGTAATTGAAATTAAATACTAAAAAATTAAAAGATGAAAATGGATATTTTTGGAAAACCAGTAAAAATGAATTACCAGAAAAATGAAAAACAAAACAGATAAAACCCTTTATATTGCTATGTCAATTTTTAAGTTGGATTAATAGGTAGCAAGGAATTTAGCATTTTCCTTTTTGTGTTTTTTTTTTTTATTGAGGTATAGTTGACATATAACATTAATATTGGGTGTGCAACAGATTGATTCAGAATGTGTATATATTGTGAAATGATTACGGCAGTAAGTCTGGTTAACAGTTGTCACCGTGCATAGTTCCAAAAATTTGTGTGTGTGTGATGAGAACTTTTAAGATCTATGCTTCACAACTTTGAGATAGGTAGTAGAATATCAATTATAGTTACCATGCTGTATATTACATCCCATGACTCAATAAACTGGAAGTTTGTACCTTTTGACCCTCTTCAAAAGACCTAAAATTACTTGGTCAGATAGTTTCTGAATATTTACTCTGTTTCTCTACTTAACTCATATAGACTCATGTATTAATGGTGGCAGTTAGAGTCCAATTACTAAAGAAAAAAAACCTTACTAGGACCCAAAATGGCAGTGCTTAGAAATACACGGAGAAAAGGATACAGTATCAAAGTAAGGCTGTGGATGACGGCCAAAGGCTAGCTCCCAGTAAGGTGTCCAAAGAGGTTAGGTGGAGGCTGCAATGTCTTACAATACAGGGCCTTACTGGACATACTTTCTCTTTTGGACCATCGACCTGTGCATGGAATATTTTGGATCAGGGAGCTCAAAATGGAATTTCAGCTGGTGCTTTTTTTTTTTTTTTTTTTAAGATTTTATTTGACAGAGCAGGAACACAAGCAGGGGAAGTGGGAGAGGGAGAAGCAGACTCCCTGCTGAGCGGGGAGCCGGATGCGGGGCTCTCTCCCCAGGACCCTGGTATCATGACCTGAGATGAAGGCAGATGCTTAATGACTGAGCCACCCAGGTGCCCTTCAGCTGGCGCTTCTTAAACCTGCTAGTCTTACAGGCACATTCACATGTATGTATGTGACCATCTCTAATGGGTGGCATTTCTCTATTATGGAGGAAGTTGAGCATCTTTTCATCCATTTATTGACCATTGAGGTAGAAGCTTCGTCTATTCAAGGTTACTGTCTATTTTTCTATTGATTTCTATTTTTTCTTGCTGATTTATGGCAGTTATTTTTTTGAATTTTTTTTTAAGATTTATTTATTTATTTATTCGACAGAGACAGAGAGAGCAGGAACACAAGCAGGGGGAGTGGGAGAGGGAGAAGCAGGCTTCCCGCGGAGCAGGGAGCCTGACGTGGGGCTCGATCCCAGGACCCTGGGATCATGACCTGAGCCGAAGGCAGACGCTTAACAACTGAGCCACCCAGGCGCCCGAATTTTTTTTATTATTATGTTTAATCACCATACATTACATCATTAGTTTTTGATGTAGTGTTCCATGATTCATTGTTTGCGTGTTAACACCCAGTATGGCAGTTATTTTTATATTCTGGATATAAGTCTTCAGATATATGTGTTGCAAATATATTCTCCCATTGTGTGGATACAGTTTCACTCATTTAAAGGTACTTTTTGGTGAAGATAAATTCTTAATTAAAAAAAATTTTTAATTGGAGTATAGTTGACATACAATAGTAGGTTAGTTTCAGGTGTATTTTCATAATTTAGGTGTATTTTCATGATACAATTATATGTATTATGAAATGCTCACCACAGTAAGTGTATTCAGTATTTTTGACTATATTTCTTATGCTGAACTTTTCTTAATGTAGTACGTTGTGTTGGTATTTTCCTTTTATAGTTAAGAGATAATTTCTCCTATTCAAGACATTGTTTGCCACTCTGAGATCATGAAGATATTCTCTTTATAATCTTATAGAAACCACATTGTTTTACATTTCACATAGAGATATATTTTGTATGATGTGAGACTGGGGTCAAGTTTTATTAATTTTTTCATTTGGATATTTAATTGACCCAGAACCATTTATTGAAAGAGACATTCTTTACCGTTGGTCTAGAGTAGCACCTTTGTCATAAATAAATTATTTAAGTGTGGGTCTCTTTCTGGGCTTTCTATCTTTGACTTTCTATCTTTGTGCCCATATCACACTGTCTCAACTACTATAGTTTTATGGTAACTCTTGCTAACTGGCAAAGTCCTTCTGCCCTTGTTCTTCAGTAATGTCTTGCCTGTTCTTAACACTTTATGTTGCTATGTAAATTTCAGAATTACCTTGACAAGTTTTACATAAAAACCTTTTCAAAATTATGTCATAGAATATATCTCCATTTATTCAGGTTTTCATTTGTTTTACTTAATTATTTTGTATTTATGTGGACTTGCACACATGAATATATTTATTCCCATATGTGTTTGCTGTTCTGTATGTTTTAAAATTTCACTTAGAAACATAAACAACATTTTTGTATTGATCTTGTATACATAACCTTGTTAAACCTAATAATAATTTATCTGTATATCTTTTGGATTTTTATATCCACAGTCACCAATTAAAGTAATGACAGATTTGTTTACCTTATATATCAAAGTTTAGATCTCCCTATAAGATGATATCGAGATAAGGATTCATTGCAAGTGTTTTATTTAAGAGTGATCCCAGGAAACAATGGTTATGGGAGTAAAAAAATGAAAGAAGGTTGATAAGGAATTCCATATCAAGCAAGTCACCTTGAAGGCTTAATTACACTGGAGAATGCATGAATCATTTAGAAAACTTGCCTTAGAGTTATCACATCCAAGGGGTAAGCAAAGTAAAGTACATTTTTTTTTTCTAAGTCCTGTACATATGTAGTTGAGGGATCATCCCAAGGATGAGTTAATTCCCAGGGGCAAATCACTTCTACCCTGCCACGAGAGCAGGTGAAGTGATTCCATCAGTGTAAGAAAGTCCTCAGGAAAGGAGTGAAGGTGCCGCGTAGTTGGCTAGTGTGTATCAAAGTGGTAAAAGTGAGGTGGCCAGGACAAAGCACCAGGAGTACTCATTACATTTTCTGATCTTTGTAGAATTTCTTTCTCTCTCTTGCCTTATTAATGTCCTGGGTTCTAGCCGTATTGAAAAGTGATAGTGGTCATCCTTACATGATTCTTGATCTCAAAGAGGAGGCTTTCACCGTTTTATCATTCGCTAGGATGTTTGCTATGGATTTATTATAAATACTCTTTATCAAATGAAGAAAATTCTCTTCTATTCATTAGTTTGTGTTTAAAATAAAAATGGATGTTTAATTATATCAAACATTTTTCTGCATCTAATGAGATGATGGTATGATTTTTCTCATTTATTTTGTTAATGTGGTGACTTAGACTGATTAATTTTTAAATCCTTAACTAACCTCACATTCCTGGAATAAACCCACCTTGTTTGTTTTGGTTATTATATATTACAGAATTCATTTTGCTAATATTTAGTTTAGGAGTTTTGCATTTATATTACTGTATGAGATTGGTATTCTTTCTCTTGATTTACTTATCAGAATTTCTTATGAAGGTTATGCTGATTTTCTTAAATGATTGGAAAACATTCTTTTTCTGTTCTCTTGAAATTTTTGTATATTATTGGCATTTTTCCTTCCTTAAATGTTAGGGAGAATTTGTTGATAAAAGGTATCTTGCTGGTAAAGAAAGATATAAACTAAGATGCACAAGTTCACTCTATTTCTGATAGTGAAGCAGCCAAAATTCTATCTATACTACACCAAAAGACATAAGCTATTTCTAAATAAAAGGTCATCTTTCATATGGTATGTGTCAAGATGTCATTCTTATTTTGAGCTATTAATCTATCCTCTGTAACCTACACATACTCTAAGACTTAGAGAATATCATGTCTTGCAAAAACAATTCTTTAAAACTCCAGCCCCCTCATATCTGCTTTGAACTTCTGTGCTATTGATGGACAGTTTACCCAATGACTTTTCTCTGCCATTGTGTGTGTGTGAATACCCTCCTGAGCTATAGTATAAATTCTACAAGGGCAAAAGACATGAATTATGAATACATGAATATATATATATATACACACATATATATATGTAAATATTTAAGTGTGCATATTATACATATGAAATGGCAGTCGTATGTTTGGCTGCTACCACTACAAATTTCTACACATTAATTTTGGTGGCACAGTTTGGTCAGGGCTAAGGTTTTACTTTAATGCCTGCAATACCTCTCAAAAGATGAAGACCTCTATTCGTTTTTGTTGGGGAGGGGTTGAGTCTTAAAAATGCCCATACTAAAGAATGGGAGGTGTTCACAGCACATGCACTGCACCAGGGAAAGGCGGGATCATGCAATGCAGGTAAGAATATTTCAAGTGCCGGGCGCCTGGGTGGCTCAGTTGGTTAAGCAACTGCCTTCGGCTCAGGTCATGATCCTGGAGTCCCGGGATCGAGTCCCGCATCGGGCTCCCTGCTCGGCAGGGAGCCTGCTTCTCCCTCGGACCCTCACCCCTCTCATGTGCTCTCTCTCTCTCATTCTCTCTGTCTCAAATAAATAAATAAAATCTTTAAAAAAAAAAAAAAAGAATATTTCAAGTGCCACAAACAACATGCTAACCCATGGCAACCAGGCAGTCTGACCACATGCTAATGCAAGAGATGACTCATGCTGACCCAGCTTCTGTGAAGCTCCCTAGCTCAGGTGGCTCTTGGCCCAGCATATCTCCATTTCTGTGATGGATTAAATATTTGTGTCCCCTCAAAATTCACATTTTGAAGCAGTAAGCCCCAGTGTGATAGTGTTTGGGGGGTGGCTTCTTTGGGAAGTAATTAGGTTTAGATGCAGTCATGAGGGTGGAATTCCCATGAGGGGTTTAGTTCCCTTAGAAAAATAGGCACCAGAAGCTCTCTGCCCCTTTCCACCACATGAAAACACTGAAGGAAGGCGGCCATATACATCCAGGAAAAAAGTCCTCATCGGGAACTGAATTGACTGGCACCTTGATCTTGGAATTCCCGGCCTTCAAAACTGTGAGAAACCTGCGTCTGTTGTTTAATCTATGCAGTCTCTGGTATGTTGTCATAGCAGCCCAGGCTGACTAAGAGATTTCTCAGTACCAATCCTCTGCTAGCCACATAACCATGTTCCTCTGTCCTCATTTCAGTCTTGGTGTCTTTTTTATCTAGGAAATATGCATCTGAAGCTTTTCCTCTCACATGAAAGCCAGAAGCTTTTTAAACTACAGATATTTCTAGCTCTTGTTTATAGTTTATAGTAGGTGATTCATGTCTAAGAGTTTGGTCTGGTGTATAAAAGAGGACTTCCAGAAACACTAAAGGAGGGATATGGAAAGCATGGGGAACACTTAGAAATGTTAATTCACCCCACATATTTATCTACCATCATACTTAGCACTTATTTATTGATGTACTTTGGATGCACTCCTGAGCTCTAATGGTGAATGAGCATAGGAACAGATGCAAACCAATAAAGTTAACAGCCTGTTTAAGGCATTTGTCCCCTGCCCCTAGTCTACAATGCCTCTGGAAGGTTTTATTTTGTTAATTAATAAAGTTGTAATTGGATCATTTTCCTATCCAAGAGCTTCTGGGAAAGTTTTCAGAAAAAAGAAAAAATATGAGATGACATATTTCCCCCCAAATTAAAATACATGAGCTTCACTTTTGGCAGTAGTTGACTAGATAACTTTTATCAGTGCTGTTTCAGAGGACAATTAGACCAGCAAAAGACTTTGAAAATTTGAAAACATCTGCTTGGCGGTATGGAAGAGCTGGCCAGACAGTAAAGAATTATCAAGCCAAAATGAGGAACCTCCTATTTGGGACAGCTCTTCCCCTGAGAGTGACTGAAGGTTGAGTAAAACAAAGCAAAGGTAAACAAAGTAGCAGTAAACAAATAAGATTACCTAATCAATGAAAGAGAACAAACATGAAATAGTGAGGGTCAGTAGGGCCAAATATGGTTCTTTGAGAAGCCCAATAAACTAGATAAAGCCCAGGTGACACTGAGGAAGAAGAAAAAGGTGGGACAGAAATAGCAAATGTGTGTGTAGAAACAGTTTTTATTACAAATATAATAAAAGGTTTTTATGAATTACTTTGTCAATACATTTAAACATTTTAATAAAATGAAAATTAAAGGACAACTTAACAAAATGATGTGAGGAGAAATAAAAAATATGACCTTTCATATCACTATTAAAGAAATTGAATCTGTAATTTTAAATATTTCTGTAGAAAACAATAAAAGTCATAGGCTAAAATGTCCAACAGCACAGAAGTCAAAAGCATACAGATGTGGAAGTGTTTTTGCAAGACGTGATATTCTTTAGATCTTGGAGCATGAATAAGTTATAAATATATGAGAGACAGAACATTAATAGAACAAGATCGGCATTTTGATGTGTACCCAATGAACCTTTTATTCAGAAATAGCTTTTGTCTTTTGGTTTACTATAGATATGACTTACACTGCTTCACTACTAGAAATAGGGTGAACTTACGCATCTCAGTTTAGGTCTTTCACCATATTCTTACTCAGAGTTATTTTAGGTCTAAAGCATGATAAATCTTGAGATTGGAGATTTGGAGGCAGCATGATGACATACTTTTTGCATAGAACATTACCAGAATGGACTACAAAGATCAAATACCTGTTGTCAGGTGAGTTGTCTTGTTGATTTCTCAGTGAGTCATTTGCACCATTGGCCACACTTCATAGATGGGGATTTTCATGACTGACTATGGCTTCAGGAGTTTGGACTTTTATCCCAGGTCAGGAAAGGCAAATCAGTGGCAAAATCAAATCCATTCCCTTCTCCTAGCCTGACCAGTCCTCGCTCTCACTCAGTCTGTAGACCACCTCAAGGGTCATTCTCACTTAAGATGATTGAGGCATTCCCTAAAAATCCATTAGAGCTATGATACAAGTTTAAAACCTAGTAAAAATATCTGTAATTGTTGGGGGCTTCAACCAGCTAAAAGAGACTATGTTGATTAATAGTAGCAAGAACATGCATGTTTAGGGCACCTGGGTGGCTCAGTTGGTTAAGCGACTGCCTTTGGCTCAGGTCATGATTCTGGAGTCCCAGGATGGAGTCCCGCATCGGGCTCCCTGCTCAGTGGGATCTGCTTCTCCCTCTGACCCTCCCCCCTCTCATGCTCTCTCTCTCGTTCTCTCTCTCAAATATATAAATAAAATCTTAAAAAAAAAAACAAACATGTTTAGGCTTTTCATGAGCAGGGGAAATAGGGCATTATGACCCAGGTGATAAGTTTTTTCTTCGTTAATATAGCTCAATGCTAATAATTCAGAGTGAAGCTTTTCAAAGACATTAGTATCGAAGAGGAATTGAAAGGATAGAGTTTGATTGACAGGGTCTCTCACAACAAGGAGTCTTGAAGTGGTGACTCCCTGACTGGCTGATTTAGCAGCTAAACCCCATCAGATCTCTCCTTTCTTTCCTTAGAAGTTCTGTTGGCTTTCCCTTCATGGTTGGAGGATGGTTGATCCAAGCATCATCTCTTCCTACAATAATTTTGAATGCAGGTAGGAAGGGGAGTTAGAGAAGGCTCTCCATTCATTTTACTTTGTATTTATCAGGGAGGAATGTATTTCCAAGAGATCTTAAACAGAATTCCTCTTAGATTTTATTTTTCTTGAGTATAGTTACACACAATGCTAGATTAGTTTCAAGTGTACAACACAGTGATTCAACTTTTCTATATGTTATACTATGCTCATTACAAGTGTAGCTACCATCTGCCACCAGACTATTATATCTCTATGCTGTGTCTTTTATTCCAATGACTTATTCCATAACTGGAAGCCTGTATCTCCCACTTTCACCCATGTTACCCATTACCCATCCCTTCCCTCTGGCAACCACCAGTTTGTTCTCTGTATTTGTAGGTCTGATCTGCTTTTTGTTGTTGTTGTTGTTGTTTTTTTGGTTCCACATAGGAGTGAAGTCATATGGTATTTGTCTTTCTCAGTCTGACTTATTTCATTTAGAATAATACTCTCTAGGTCTACCCATGTTGTTGCAAAAGGCACAGTCTCATTCTTTTTTTTTTTTTTTAAGATTTATTTATTTATTTGAGAGAGCGAGAATGAGAGAGAGTACATGAGAGGGGGGAGGGTCAGAGGGAGAAGCAGGCTCCTCGCTGAGCAGGGAGCCCGATGCGGGACTCCATCCCGGGACTCCAGGATCATGACCTGAGCCGAAGGCAGTTGCTTAACCAACTGAGCCATCCAGGCGCCCAGTCTCATTCTTTTTTTATGGCTGTGTAATACTGTGTGTGTGTGTGTGTATTACATCTCCTTTATCCAACTATTGATAGGCACTTGGGTTGCTTCTATATCTTGACTATTGCAAATAATGCTTCAGTAAACATAAGGTTGTGTATACCTTAAGAAATTAGTGTTTTCATTTTCTTTGGGTAAATGAAATTCGCAGAAGTGGAATTAAGGGATCATATGATAATTGTTTTTAAATTTTTGAGAAGCTTTCATACTGTTTTACACAGCGGTTGTACCAATTTACATTCCTACCAACATGGCATGAGGGTTCCTTTTTCTCCACATCCTTGTCAACAACTTTTTATTTCTTAACTTTTTGATTTTCACTGTCCTGACAGGTGTAAGGTGATAACTCATCTCATTGTGGTTTTGATTTGCTTTTCCCTGATAATGAGTGATGTTGAGCATGTTTTCATGTGTCTGTTGGCTATCTGTATGTCATCTTGGAAAAATACCTATTCAGGTCTTGACCATTTTTTAATTGGAGTGTTGTGTTTTTGTTTTTGTTTTGGTATTCAGCTGTAAAAGTTACAAATTTTGGTTATTAACCCCTTATCAGATATAGCATTTGCAGATGTCTTTTCCCATTCAGTATGTTGCCTTTTTGTTTTGCTGATGGTTTCCTTCACTGTGCAAAAGTTTTTTCTCATGTAGTCCCAATAGTTTATTTTTGCTGTTTTTTCCCTTGCTTTAGGAGAAATGTCTAGAAAAGTGTTGGTGTGGCCAGTGTCAAAGAAATTACTGCCTATGTTCTTTTCTGAAATTTTGATGGTTTCAAGTCTCACAGTTAGGCCTTGAATCCATTTTGAGTTTATTTTTGTGTATGATGTTATAAAATGATCCTGTTCCTTTTTTACATGTAGCTGTTGAGTTTTCCGAGCACCATTTATTAAAGATATTTTTTCCCACTGTATATTCCTGCCTCCTTTGTCATAGCATGGATATAAGTGGGAATTTATTTCTTGGCTCTATATTCTGTTCTACTGATCTGCGTGTCTATTTGGTGCCATTACCATACAGTTTGATTACTACAACGTTTAGTATATCTTGAAATCTGGAATTGTGGTACCTCCAGCTTTGTTCTTAAGTTTGCTTTGGCTATTTGGGGTCTTTTATGGTTCCATACAAATTTTAGTTATTTGTTCTAGTTCTGTGAACAATACTGTTAATATTTTAATAGGGATTGCCTTGACTCTGCAGGTTGCTTTGGGTAATATAGACATTTTAACAATATTCTTCCAATCCATGAGCATGGGATATCTTTCCATTTGTTTAGTGTCATTTTCAATTTCTTTCATCATTGTTTTGTAGTTTTCAGAGTGCATGTCTTTTACCTCCTTGGTTAAGTTTATTCCTAGGTATTTTATTTTTTTAGGTGCAATTGTCAATGGAATTGTCTTCTCTTTCTGCTACTTTGTTATTAGTGTATATAAATGCTACCGATTTCTAGGTATTTTGACAACTTTACTGAATTCATTTATTAGGTGTAATAGTTTTTTGGTGGAGTCTTTAGAGCTTTCTATGTATAGTATCACATTATCTGCAAATAGTAACAGTTTAATTCTTTCTTACTAATATGGATGCTGTTTATTATCTTCTTTGATTGCTATAGCTGGGATTGCCAGTACTATGTTGAATGAAAGTGGTGCGAATGAACGTTCTTGTGTTGTTGCTGATATTAGAGGGAAAGCTCTCAGTTCTTCATAGTTGAGTATGATGTTAACTGTGGGTTTTTCCATATATGGTCTTTATTATGTTTATTTGTTGTGTCTCTAAACCCACTTTGTTGAGATCTTTAATCATGAACAGATGAATTTTGTCAGTGCTTTCTCTGCATTTATTGAGATGATCATATGCTTTTTATCCTTTGTTTTGTTGATGTGGTATATGATGTTGATTGATTTGTGAATACTGAACCATCCTTGCATCCGTGGAATAAATCCCACTTGATTGTGGTGAATGATGCTTTTAATGTATTGAACGTGATTTGCTAATATTTTGTTGAGAATTTTTGCATCTATATTCATCAAGGGTATTGGTCTGTAGTTTTGTTTTGCTTTTGTGGTATCTTTATCTGGCTTTGGTACCTGGATAATGTTGGCCTGGTAGAAAGTGTTAGGAAGTTTCCTTCCTTGTTTATTTTTTGGAATAGTTTGAGGAGAATAGGTAATAACTCTTCCTTAAGTGTCCAGTGGAATTCACCTGTGAATCCATCTGATACTGGATTTTTATTATTTATTTTATTGATGCAATTTTGGTACTAGTAATTGCTCTGTTCAGATATCCTATTTTTTCCTGATTCAGTTTTGGAAGATTTTATGTTTCTAAGAATTTATCTGTGTCTTCTAGGTTGTCCAATTAGTTGGTATAATTTTTCATAGTATTCTCTTAAAATCCTTTTTATTTCTGTGATGTACATTGTTACTTCTCTTTTATTTCTGATTTTATTTATTGGGTTCTTTTTTTTTCTTGCTGAGTCTGGCTAAACATTTCTCAATTTTATCTTTTCAAAGAACCAGCTCTTTGTTTTACTGATTTTTTTTCCTGTTGTTTTTATAGTTTGTCATTTATTTCTGCTCTGGTCTTTATTATTTTCTTCTACTCACCTCGGTTTTGTTTTTCTTTTTTAGTTCCTTTAGGTGTAAGGTTAGATTTTTTTGAGCTTTTCTAGTTTCTTGAAGTAGGCCTGTTTCACTCTAAATTTCCTATTAAAACTACTTTTGCTGTGTCCCAAACACTTTGGAACATTGTGTTTTTATTTTCATTGTCTCTGTGTTTGTTTGTTTGTTTTGACCTTTGATTTCTTCCTTGACCCATTGATTATTTAGTAGCATGTTCTTTAACCTCCACATGTTTGTGTTCTTTCTTGGGATTTTTTCTTGGGATTGATTTCTAGTTTTGTACCATCGTGGTCAGAAAAGATGCATGTTATGATTTCAGTCTTAAATTTATTAAGACTCTTTTCGGGCCTAATATGTGAACTCTTCTGGAGAATGTTCCATGTGCACTTGAAAAGAATGTGTACTCTGTTGTTTTTGGATAGAATGTTTTGTATATATGTTATGTTCATCTGATCTAATGGATCATTCAGAAACACTGCTTCTTTGCTGATTTTCTGCCTGGATGATTTATCCACTGATGTAAATGAAGTATTAAAAGTCTTCTACTATTATATTACCACCAGTTTTGCCTTTTACGTCTGTTAATATTTGCTATATGTATTTAGGTGCTTTGATGTTGGGTGAATAGATATTTACAATTTTTATATCCTTCTGTTAGATTTATGTGGTGTCTTTGTCTCTTGTTACAGTCTTTGTTTTAAAGTCTATTTTAAATGTCTGGTAAATGTATTGCTACCCTGGCTTATTTTTTCTACTTTCATTGGCATTGTAAATGTTTTTCCAACCTTCCACTTCTAGTCAGTAAGTGCCTTTATGTGAGGTGAGTCTCTTGTAGGCAGTATGTAGATGGGCTTGTTTTTTTTAATCCTTTCTGCCACCTTATGTCTTTTGGCATTTAGTCCATTACCTTCAAAGTAATTATTAAGGTATTTACTTTTTCTCATTTTGTTAAGTGTTTTCTGGTTATTTTATTTTTGTACTTCTTCTCAGTTCGTTCTTCTCTTGCTTTTGTTGTACTTGATGAGTTTCTCGTGTTTGGCTTTCATTCTCTCTCTCTCTCTCTCTTTTTTTTTTTTGTATATCTATTATAGGTTTTGGGCTTGTGGTTACCATGATGTTCATACATAACATCCTAAGTATATAGAGTCTATATTAAGTTGGTTGTCATTGAAGTTCAAACATATTCTAAAATAATTTTTTTTTACTCTGTCCTCCACATTTCATGCATATGCTGTTATATTTTCTTTATTTTAATTTGGAATTTTCTTATGTTTAATTATGGCCTCTTCTTTTCCACTTAAAGTAGTCCCTTTAACATTTCTTACAAAGCTGATTTAATGGTGATGAACTCCTTTAACTTTATTTGTATTGGAAACTTTTTCTCTCCTTCAATTTTGAATGATAACCTTGCTAGGTAGCATATTCTCAGTGTTTTGTTTTTTCTTTCAGCACTTTGAATATATCATGCCACTCCCTTCTGGCCAGTAAGTTTCTGCTGAAAAAATCAGCGGATAGACTTAAAGGGTTTTCCTTATATGCAAGTTTTTGCTTCTCTCTTGCTTTTAAAATTCTCTATCTTGGGGCACCTGGGTGGCTCAGTCGTTAAGCGTCTGCCTTTGGCTCAGGTCATGATCTCAGGGTCCTGGGATAGAGCCCCACATCAGGCTCCCTGCTCCGTGGGGAGTCTGCTGTTCCCTCTCTTGCTGTATCTCTCTCTGTCAAATAAATTTAAAAAGAATCTTTAAAAAAAAAAATTCTCTATCTTAACCTTTGACATTTTAATTATGCGTCATGGTGTGGATCTTTTTGGATTCATCTTATTTGTAACTCTCTGTGCTTCTTGAACCTGGATGTCTGTTTCTTTCCCTAGATTAGGGAAATTTGCAGCTACTGTTTCTTCAAATAAGTTTTCTGTCCCTTCCTTTTAGATCTTACTGGATTACATGCCCTTGCCTGGCTGCCAAGCTTGGAGACTACCTATCAGTATATTAGTAGATTAAGGGCATTTCCAACAAGGAAAGAAGTCAAGGGGAATTGCATCCAATAAGTAACTGCCATATTTACCAAGATGAAGATAATATATTTTAATGTTCCTCAGGGCTTTATTTTGGAGGTATCCTATCATAGTCATGAAGAAGTAGAGAAATAAAATGGTTCTAATATCAATGATAATATCAATCATAATACTAATTACTCCCAGTTATTAGCACCTACTGAGTATTAGTGACTATACTACTTAATATTCTTTACATGGATTATTTCATTTAATCCTTACCTCATGAGACAGCAAATATAATTCATCTCAGCTTATACATGAGAGGATTGAGGCTCAGAGAGGTTGGAGTAATTTGTTCTCAAGTGGAGAGGGGAAAACTCACATTCAGACTCAGGCAGTTTTCAGATTATGAATGCCTATTGATTTCCCATTCTACCTTCCTGGGAAATAATTGCATTCCTCCAAGAAATCAGTGGTTCTCTTTTTCTCTGAGAGGATTGGAGCATTCAGAAAGGGTACTGGGATCACACTGACTGCTTGAAGAGCTACTGTGTTTCCACAAGATGTGTCTGAGCTTCTCTATTCCCCAGTGCAAGAAACTGGCAGAAAGATCAGAAATAATCTATGTACAAATCAACTGCTAAGATGTGAGGATCTTTGAAAATCTAAGTTCTTCAAGGGTATAAATTGTCTTTCTTGTTCAAAGTAGTATTATCACCGCCTAGCAGATCACCTGTTAGGCTTCTAACAAATATTTGTCATTTGTTACCAGTGTTGCTACTTCTGCTGACCTCTTACTGCATGCAATGAAAGATGCAAGCGTGTGATTTAAACCTTTTTGCAGTGTATTTAAAAATTGCTAATGATTCTCAAAAATATTGTCAGAAACACATTAAGCCAGCTCTATGTGTAAATTAGCAAACCATAAGTGACACTTAACTATAGGAAACAAACTGAGGGTTGCTGGAGGGGAGGTGAGGGGATGGGGTAATTGGGTGGTGGGCATTAAGGAGGGCGCTTGATGTATTGGGCACTGGGTGTTGTATTCAACTAATGAATCACTAAGTCCTACCCCTGAAACTAATAATACACTATATGTTAACTAAGTTGAATTTAAATAAAATTAAAAAAAAAATTAGTAAATTGGGTCTCTCTGTTTTTGAGACAGTTGAGACTCGATGAGGATATTAGGTAAGGTGGTTATGGGTTGGAAGTAGAGAAATATGAGGATGCTTATATATCAGGTATTATGCAGCAAGACTGAATGAGGATAGAGCCTAAATAGGGTAGGATGGACACACTGAAGCCTTGGGTTAGGAGGGATAGGTGTCTTTGGGAAAAGAGGGAACAGTCATTGTCATCGGTATTATTTCTCCCTGAACCATTAAGATACTAAAACTCATTAAGATGTAGTGGGAAGAATTTCAGATAAAAGTAAAAGACCCTTAATTTTAGAAGTAATTTCACCAGTGATGTTGTGACTTTGGTAACTTTTCTGTTGAACTGGAATTTAAATCTCTCTTTTGGCTATGTAAGAAGTTTTAACTTACAGCTTTAATATTCCATGATCCTGTGAGAGAATGATCAAATTTGCCACTTCTCAATAGCCAAGGATGTCAAACTTGTGGCAGATACACACACCACCATTCCTAGCCTCACTTTTATTGAAGATATCACTAATCAAGAGGTACACTATGTCCCATTAAATCAGGGTATGGCTTAAGGAATCGTCAACACAGCATGCCAACAAGCTTTTACTCTTCAATCTAAACTGGCATGTAAGTCATAATATCAATGTTATACCAGTTTCATAGCTGATAAAATGTTATTTGAATGCTGATATTATCATTTAGGTATTTTTAGTGCTATTTTAATTTCCTATTGCTGCTATAACAAATCGCCACAAATGTAGTAGCTTATAACAACACAGACATATTACTTTATATTTCTGGAGGTCAGAAGTCCTAAAATCAGGGTACCAGCAGAGTTGTGTTCATCTTTGAGTGTGTAGAGGCTACCTGAACTCATTGGTAGTGGCCTCTTCTTCCATGTTCAAGGCTAGCAATATAACATTTCCAAATCGGTCTTTTTAAAAAATTTTTTATTCTGTTAATCACCATACATTACATCATTAGTTTTTGATGTAGTGTTCCATGATTCACTGTTTGTGTATAACACCCAGTGCTCCATGCAGAATGTGCCCTCTTTAATACCCATCACCAGGCTAACCCATCCTCCCACCCCCCTCCCCTCTAGAACCCTCAGTTTGTTTTTCAGAGTCCATAGTCTCTCATGGTTCGTCTCCCCCTCCGATTTCCCATGCTTCATTCTTCCCCTCCTGCTATCTTCTTATTTTTTTTTCTTAACATATATTACATTATTTGTTTCAGAGGTACAGATCTGTGATTCAACAGTCTTGCACAATTCACAGTGCTCACCATAGCCCATACCCTCCCCAGTGTCTATCACCCAGCCACTCCATCTCTCCCAGCTCCCCCCCTCTGACAGCAACCCTCAGTTTGTTTCCTGAGATTAAGAATTCCTCATATCAGTGAGGTCATATGATACATGTCTTTCTCTGACTGGCTTATTTCGCTCAGCATAACACCTTCCAGTTCCATCCACGTCGTTGCAAATGGGAAGATCTCATTCCTTTTGATGGCTGCATAATATTCCATTGTGTGTGTGTGTGTGTGTGTGTGTGTGTGTGTGTGTATAGATATATATATATACACCACATCTTCTTTATCCATTCATCTGTCGATGGACATCTTGGCTCTTTCCATAGTTTGGCTATTGTAGATATTGCTGCTATAAACATTGGGGTGCATGTACCCCTTCGGATCCCTACATTTGTATCTTTGGGGTAAATACCCAGTAGTGAAATTGCTGGATCATATGGTAGCTCTATTTTCAACTTTTTGAGGAAACTCCATACTGTTTTCCAGAGTGGCTGCACCAGCTTGCATTCCCACCAACAGTGTAGGAGGGTTCCCCTTTCTCCGCATCCCCGCCAACATCTGTCGTTTCCTGACTTGTTAATTTTAGCCATTCTGACTGGTGTGAGGGGGTATCTCATTGAGGTTTTGATTTGGATTTCCCTGATGCCGAGCGATGTTGAGCACTTTTTCATGTGTCTGTTGGCCATTTGGATGTCTTCTTTGGAAAAATGTCTGTTCATGTCTTCTGCCCATTTCTTGATTGGATTCTTTGTTCTTTGGGTGTTGAGTTTGATAAGTTCTTTATAGATTTTGGATACTAGCCCTTTATCTGATATGTCATTTGCAAATATCTTCTCCCATTCTGTTGGTTGTCTTTTGGTTTTGTTGACTGTTTCTTTTGCTGTGCAAAAGCTTTTTATCTTGATGAACTCCCAATAGTTCATTTTTGCCCTTGCTTCCCTTGCCTTTGGCGATGTTTCTAGGAAGAAGTTGCTGCGGCTGAGGCCGAAGAGGTTGCTGCCTGTGTTCTCCTCTAGGATTTTAATGGACTCCTGTCTCACATTGAGGTCTTTCAACCATTTTGAGTCTATTTTTGTGTGTGGTGTAAGGAAATGGTCTAGTTTCATTCTTCTGCATGTGGCTGTCCAATTTTCCCAACACCATTTGTTGAAGAGACTGTCTTTTTTCCATTGCACATTCTTTCCTGCTTTGTCAAAGATGAGTTGACCATAGAGTTGAGGGTCCATTTCTGGGCTCTCTATTCTGTTCCATTGATCTATGTGTCTGTTTTTGTGCCAGTACCATGCTGTCTTGATGATGACAGCTTTGTAGTAGAGCTGGAAGTCCGGAATTGTGATGCCGCCGGCTTTGCTTTTCTTTTTCAACATTCCTCTGGCTATTGGGGGTCTTTTCTGGTTCCATACAAATTTTAGGATTATTTGTTCCATTTCTTTGAAAAAAGTGGATGGTATTTTGATGGGGATTGCATTGAATGTGTAGATTGCTCTAGGTAGCATTGACATCTTCACAATATTTGTTCTTCCAATCCATGAGCATGGAACGTTTTTCCATTTCTTTGTGTCTTCCTCAATTTCTTTCATGAGTATTTTCTAGTTTCTGAGTACAGATCCTTTGCCTCTTTGGTTAGATTTATTGCTAGGTATCTTATGGTTTTGGGTGCAATTGTAAATGGGATCGACTCCTTAATTTCTCTTTCTTCTGTCTTGTTGTTGGTGTATAGGAATGCCACCGATTTCTGTGCATTGATTTTATATCCTGCCACTTTACTGAATTCCTGTATGAGTTCTAGCAGTTTTGGGGTGGAGTCTCTTGGGTTTTCCACATAAAATATCATATCATCTGCAAGCAGTGAGAGTTTGACTTCTTCTTTGCCAATTTGGATGCCTTTGATTTCTTTTTGTTGTCTGATTGCTGTGGCTAGGACTTCCAATACTATGTTGAATAGCAGTGGTGATAGTGGACATCCCTGCCGTGTTCCTGACCTTAGAGGGAAAGCTCTCAGTTTTTCCCCATTGAGCATGATATTTGCTGTAGGCTTTTCATAGATGGCTTTTATGATATTGAGGTATGTACCCTCTATGCCTATACTCTGAAGAGTTTTGATCAAGAAAGGATGCTGTACTTTGTCAAATGCTTTTTCTGCATCTATTGAGAGGATCATATGATTCTTGTTCTTTCTTTTGTTAATGTATTGTATCACATTGATTGATTTGCGGATGTTGAACCAACCTTGCAGTCCAGGGATAAATCCCACTTGGTCGTGGTGAATAATCCTTTTAATGTACTGTTGGTTCCTATTGGCTAGTATTTTGGTGAGAATTTTTGCATCCATGTTCATCAGGGATATTGGTCTGTAATTCTCCTTTTTGATGGGGTCTTTGTCTGGTTTTGGGATCAAGGTAATGGTGGCCTCATAAAATGAGTTGGGAAGTTTTCCTTCCATTTCTATTTTTTGGAACAGTTTCAGAAGAATAGGTATTAATTCTTCTTGAAATGTTTGGTAGAATTCCCCTGGGAAGGCATCTGGCCCTGGGCTTTTGTTTGTTGGGAGATTTTTGATGACTGCTTCAATTTCCTTAGTGGTTATAGGTCTGTTCAGGTTTTCTATTTCATCCTGATTCAGTTTTGGTAGTTGATACATCTCTAGGAATGCATCCATTTCTTCCAGGTTATGTAATTTGCTGGCATATTGTTGCTCATTCTGTCTGACTTCTTTTATCATCACATCTACTTTTCTGATTCTGCCTCCATTTTCTAATGACCCTCATGATTATACTCGGCTCACTGAGATAATCCAGGATAATCAGCTCATCTCATGATCCTTAATCCTATCTGCAAAGTCCCCTTTTTCATGTGAGGTAGCATATTCACAAGTCCTAAAGATTGTAACATGAATATCTTTGGGAGGGTATTATTGTTCCTACCACAGGTGCTTAATGAGTTTTGCCAAAGTACCTCTTTTATATGTTCTTTATTTTTCATGATACATTCTTTTAAATATCTTCAATAATAGAAATATATGCCATGTTACCATTCAAATGTTTTTTATCAACAGGTTTGATAATCAAGCTGAGCAAAACTATTTTGGGTCAAAAATAATATTTTCCTGCAAAATAATGAGACAGATTTTCTTTTGGAGCTACTAATCTGATTCTGAAATCATTTAATAAAGAGGTGACCCAGAAATGTAGGAAAGAGCAGTGCTGTTATAAATGTACAATTTGCCAGACTGAATGTTCTGAGTGGTATATTGATGTAGATGTGTGTGTTACCACTCCAAGGGGGGTAATGCCTGTGTTTAGGGAGGTTGTACTGCTATTTACAGTAGCGCTTAGCATAGGGCCTGACTCATGCATACACACCAAATGATTGAATGGATAAGATAATGGTGTAGACACCCAATATATGTAGAAATGACAGATGTAAAATTTTATAAAAATGGAAAATATTTTAAGGGACATCTCAGAGTCTTAGAGAAGGCCATGATATCAATATACAAGCATATGAATCCTATCTGAAGTATTTCCATAGTACCTTGTCATCTTAAGAAATGAAAATAGGGATGGCCTAACTTCTGTTGTCTGTTTTACTATTTTAATCAGATTTAACAGTAAGAAAAATAGAGGGGGAATAATGAGTGCCATCCCTGGTGATTTTAATCACTTCTTAGCTCCTTTCCTGAGAGCCCCATCTGCCCTTCTAGTCCATCTGCTAGTTGTTAACACTTAGTCAGTCACTTGACAAAGGCAACATCTGAACTGAGAAGGGGGTGGGGGGTGTGAGATTATGGTTTCTGATGATTAGATGTTGTGATTCACACACACACACACACACACACACACACACACACACACACACACACAC
>NC_058416.1:30523141-30776172 GCF_002201575.2 Neomonachus schauinslandi | reverse complement strand
CACACACCCCCTAAGATGCTTCTGTTCAGGCTTAGCTTGAGTAGGACCTAGAGCCAGTTTGATCCATAAAGATGATGTCAGAATGGCTAAGGGAAATGTACTGAGGCAGATGTTCATGGTTTTGCCAGGCATTCATTTCTTCAAGAATCAACTTTGCTTTGTAATAGCAGCTGATGATCAAATTACTTAATTGTTTAATCACCAATACAATAAAAAGACAAAATCTCCAGTTTCCCGTTGGAGGAAAACAAGGCTGTTGGAAATCTTAGACTAATTTGTTCAATACTAGTATCCATCAACATTCAGAACAAATTATTTAACAGATGGCTTGAATGTACTTAGAAAAGGAAAGACAGTAGGAGGGACAGACTCTAGAGTCTTGTATTCAAAAGATTGTGTAGTAACTGTCCAGGTGGGTGTTTGTTATATTAGAGGCAAGAAAACCAAAGTAGAGCAAGGTGAAGGGATTACTGGGGGGCATTTGTAATGCGTATCAAACACTGTTTACACAGCAGCCTTTGGGCTGGTAGAGAATTTCCTTTCAAGTTATCCTCTAACCTTCTTGCAGTCCATGCTTCTGAGCTCTGAGAACTCCACATAGTTCTCCCCTGATGCCCCTCTCCAGTAGACAAATTTTCACTCCACTTTGAAAATTTTAGTAATGAGATGCCTATCAACTTCACTTAGAACATAATCAATGACAAGGTAGTCTCTTGGTTGGGACGGAGAGGGTGGAGGTATGGGTGTATAGTACATTTTGCTAGATGGTTTTAATTGTCACAAGTCATTTAGAGTAAACTTTTTTTAAGATTTTTTATTTATTTGAGAAAGAGAGAATGAGAGAAAGAGCACGAGAGGGAAGAGGGTCAGAGGGAGAAGCAGACTCCCTGCTGAGCAGGGAGCCTGATGTGGGACTTGATCCCGGGACTCCAGGATCATGACCTGAACTGAAGTCAGTCGCTTAACCAACTGAGCCACCCAGGCGCCCCTAGAGTAAACTTTTTAAGATTTTATTTATTTATTTGAAAGAGTGTGCATGAGAACATGAGTAGGGGAAGGGGCAGAGGGAGAAGCAGACCCCCAGCTGAGCAGGGAGCCCAATGCGGGACTCTATCCCAGGACCCTGGGATCATGACCTGAGCTAAAGGCAGAAAGTTAACTGACTGAGCCACCCAGGTGCCATAATTTTTTTTTTTTCATTTAAATCCAACTCTTTTTTTTTTTTTTTTTTCCATCTGGAGATACACAGAATACATTTCATTTCCTTTCTAAGTGTCAGTCTTCTAAATCTAAGGACAAGTTACAATTCATTAGAAGAAAATCCCTACTTTCATATCCACATTTTCAACATTTCTCAAACAGGGAAAAATAATTCCAATGCAACATCTTCTCACCCTTTGAAAGTTGACTAGAAAAAGATTAGGAGACCAAAAGCAACAAGTTTCCATGTAAGTTCAAGATGCAGACACGGAAGTGAAAAGTAATTGATGTGGAAAATATCTGTAGATATTTCTTTAATTTGAGCCAAGGTTCTGCTGTGATGTTAAATAACAAACTTAGACTTGGTTACTTGTGATATAGTGTCAAGATGAAGCAAATTAGCTGTCCACTGAAACATGCATTGATGGGATTACATTTAGAGTACTGTGCTTTGATTGGATTGGCCACAATAAGGAAAAAACATTGATAAATAGCTAAGAAGCCAAAAGAATGACTAGGGTATTTAAAAACCATGTTACATGAAGAATAATAGAATTAGAAATATTTGACAAGAAAGAAGAAAATTTTCAGAGAGACATGGAAACTTCAAGTAAATATAGTACTATCAGTTTAAATTAGTTGGACTTAGTTTATGTCACTTCAGAGAACAAAACTAAGTCCCTGAGTTGAAAGGTGCTGGAAAGCAGCATTTGTCTTGGTATAAATCAGAAAGAATTTCTTAAGAAGTATATCTGCCAGCAATGGAATGTTGGAAGTGCTTCCACTAAAAGCTGGAATGCCTGGCATGACAAGGCAGATGAAAAGATGTCTTTTGAGGAAAGACGTCCTTTAGGTTTCACCCAGTGTACGTGCTAAAATAAGGAGCTGCCAAGGATCTACTATGGAAAATGTGCTGATAGATTGCATGGGCTTTTTTCTTTTTTCTTGTTTTAAGATTTTATTTGAGAGAGAGAAAGAGAAAAAGAGAGCACAAGCAGGGGAGGGGCAGACGGAGAAGGAAAAGCAGTCTCCTGGCTGAACAGGGAGCCTGATGTGGGGCTCGATCCCAGGACTCTGGGATCATGACCTGAGCCAAAGGCAGATACTTAATCGACTGAGCCACCCAGGTGCCCCGGATTGCATGGGTTTTCTAAAAGGGTGTACAACAAAGTTTCTTTCTTAAAAATACTTATACCCTAGTTCAGAAGTCAATATAAAAACACATCTACTGTATTATAATCCTTTTGGAGAATGCATGATATCCAGTTAGGAGGATGGGATAATCACAAAGAGTAGGAAGAGCGCAAAAAATAACTCATGGGAAAGACATGAGGGGAAAAATGAATGGTAAGAGAAATGGGAACTATGAAGGCAGACAAAGGGTGGAGGTGTGAATACACATGCTGTGACCAGAGATAATTTTGTCCAAGTTATCATGTCGTTCATGACTATAATATGGAAAGTTGATTGTGAATAGACTGCATTATTGCTTGAAAGGCATATTTTGGAGTTTGACCTTTATTTTAACACAGTTGGGCACCATTTTGTGCCTTTGCTTGACAGAGGAATGGTATAATGAAAATGGTACTGAAAGAAAAAAGCCTGGATGTGCTTGAATAAGGAGAATCGGCACATAGTGAGCACAGTGAGACAGACTGTTCTTGGGGTGGGGAATATGCCGTAGGTCGCTTCAACCACTTCAGGCCTCAACAATTGCCTTGACACTCATTTAGCAACTTGTCTATGTCAAATGATGAGAGTTACCACTTTAGAGCCTTTAGCAACCTAGCAACCACAGAACCATAACAATGTTGTTTATCATCTCCTTGTCCAGCCTAATGATGCATGTGTCTGTTGTTTCTTAGACGGAATTGGAAAAAAAAATCTGCAATACACAGGAATATTAAATATTTCAAAACAGACCAGGGTATTAGCCTCCTAAGTCTGAAAACTTGTTTTCATTAATAGTTTTTGGAATTGTCAGAGAACATGTGTCTTGTCCCCCTGCTATATGTAGGGACTTGGGAAATTTTACAAGGCCAGGAATAATATAATATAATATAACATAATATATAAAACACACATATATAATTTTTATATTATACATGCATACATACATATAATTTCTTTATGCTCATCATAATTTCTAAGCATAGGTAAATAAATAGGATTTAATTACATTTACAGTTGCTGTGGAGATACAATGTCAGAAATAGTTTTCTATCTTGGTCAAATCATAACCTTAACCATAATGCAGCTCTTTCTTGCTTGGAAAATGGTTTTTCACTTTTTAATTTCATGTAAAATTTCCTATATTTTTAACTCCCTCTCATAGACTGGGTGAGGACAAACCTGAAATATGATAAATGGTAATCTTTTAGATTCCTGAGCCCTATTTTCCTCTACAGGACCTGCCAGCAATATTAATGACTGATTAACTACATTCCAATAAGTATTCTGCATAGTCTGAATTAATTTGGTTGTAATGTTTGTTTAATTACAGCACTTAACTTAAATTTTATAGTTGGTTATTCAAAGTGCAAGCTTGTTTGATTTTAATTTAAAAAGGAGAGAGAATATTGTTCAGTTGACTTCTCTTGTAGCCATTATGATTACATAGCAAGACAACTGGTTGATGCAATTTCCCAGAAGGTCCAGTGGCCTAACCAAAAATTCTGTGCTTCGTTGCCTCTTATGATAACTGAAGTGCTGTCATTAATCATTCATGAATTTTTGCTCTTTTCATAGTAATTCAATAATAATTTTGGCCACTGGATGTGCCCGGCTCTTTACTAGGAGTGATCTTTGAGGTATGAGGGTGGGAATGGAACACAATATAGATAAGATAGAGATCTTGACGTTGAGTAGCTCATATTAAATGTGACCCATAGAAATGTAAATTTTCAATTACACAGGAATATAGTGAGTTGCATAATAGACTTATGTGAACAGTTAAGTAGTAGTGTAAGGGAAGAATCAGCTCACATTGCCTGGGGGACATTGGAAGACTTCCCAGCTAAGGTAGGAGGAGAGGTTTGAGAGAAAAAATTTCCCTTGTACGATTTCCCTCATCAAGTGGCAGAGTCAGGTATATTCAATGAATGGCAAATGGCTCTTGGTAGAGAAGGAAATCAAGGTGGGGGTTGGGGTGTGGAGAGCCGGGGAGTTTTGCTAAATGGATTTGAGTTCAGCTTGTGGAAGCCTTGAATATCATGACAAGATGAGTTTGATTTTTTTTTGGCTGGAGAAGGAGAAAGATGCCTCTAGAAAGAAAGGAAAGACGCACAAGAGTGGATTTAATTGAGGAACAATATGCCTGAAGAGGTATAATCTAGTTCCAGTTATGAAAATGGAGTAGGGGAGACAGCAAGGAAAGAGAAGAGGTAAAGCTGAATAGAGAAAAGGATGAATTTGAGGTTATAATAGGAAGAGATGATTAATTTTTATGTTCTTCAGTAACACTTTAGCAAAAGGCAAATCCTCTTTGGATAAAACAGGAAGCTCTTTTCAACTAATAAACCAGAGATTCAGTTAGCAACAGCTAAAAGCAAGGCCCTTGAGGATGGTGGATAGGACAATTAACTGTAGCTGGAAGGGTGACAGGGAACTGGTGCTGGGATAATGCAGGCAGATGAGAGAGGAACCTGGAAGGAAAACTTGGAGGACTTGAATGATAAAATTTACGTCTTAAAAACCTCTTTCTTAAAGAGCTGGTTCTAGTTTATAAGATGCAAGATTGCCTACCAACTGCTCAGGAAATCTATATACTTGTGTGCTCATTGTTGTCAGCTTCTCTGAAGTGTGATTGGCCCATTAAGCCCAACTGAATGGTAGGAAGTCCTTCAAGATGGTCAGACCCTGAGTTCTGTATGGCCACCTTGCCTCAAATGTGATTTTTATTGATATGGGGCCTTTAGAGGATTGCACTGTGGTTGGGAAGCCATTGCAAAAGTATTTTGGGGTTTTGATGCAACTTGCATTGTTACAGAAATATGAACAAACAGGATGTAAGGGATTCCAAGGGCCCTCTATATCTGTGAATTCTCAGGACTTCAAGTCAAAGAAGAAAAATTCTCACACAGTATCAAGAGAGGAACAGTTAGCATCAACAGGATAAGTGTGGTGAATTTTCAAGAGTACTCTACATTAACCACAAGGTCTGAATTGGTAGCCTACTTTTTTCAATTGTAGTCCTTTAATTTTTTTTTTTTTTTGAAGTAGTTAGAACCAAGTAAGATAATGTATCTGGGAAAAAAAAGCTTTGTAAACATCAGAGTTGTACATACATGACACATTAGTAGTAGCACCATTTTTGTTTGTGAGACACTTAAATATCACGTGCCATGTCTAACACATAAGTGCTAGAAATTGTTGATCCCAGACTTAAAAACAAACAGAATTCATATTTCATATTTAAAAAATCAAGTTTATTTTTATTATAAAAATAATGCCTGCTTATTATAGAGAGTTTACTATATAAAAAATAGACCAAAAAAGTCATGTTTCTGTCACTCAAAACCAACACATTCTGATGTGTTTTTCTGTAGAAAACATTATCCTGTGAAAATGTGTAATTTGTTTGTTTCACATAGTTGTGATCATACTTTATAAAATGTTGAATTGGACTTTTTCATTTAGCATTGAAACATAAGGATAGTCTCATGTTATTTTAACCTTAAAGAGAGATCATTTTTAGCAACTTTGTAGAATCCTAACCATGGGATATGTCTGCTTGAGTCTTGTAAAAAATGTCAGGGTCTGTGGTTTCTTCCAATATAACTTACTTTAATGTTAGCATATTTTAATTTGTTCTTATGTTAGGGTATATCTGACTTAAAAGCACAAAACTCAGAATGAGGTAGATAATTATGGGAAAGGCATGAAAAACGAGGCTCATCACAAATACTTTTGCTCTTATCTTGGTAATGTAGAAGAATTATCTAGATCGGGGGTCCACAAATTTTGTAAAAGGCCAATGAGTAAACATTTTAGGCTTTGCAGGTCATAAAACCTCTACGTAAAAGCAGCCATAAGTACCTCACATCAACAAAAGAAAGCATAAAAAACCATATGAGCATTTCAATAGATGGAGAAAAAGCATTTTGCAAAGTCCAACATCTCCTCATGATAAAAACGTTTAACGAAGTATCTTTAGAGGGACCATACCTCGACATAATAAAGGCCACATATGAAAATCCACAGCTGACATTATAATCAATATGAAAAACTGAGAACTTTTCTCCTAAGGTCAGGGACAAGACAAGGATGTCCATTCTCACCACTTTTATTCAACATAATACTAGAATTCCTAGACACAGCAATCAGACAAGAAAAAGCATCCAAATTCGTAAGTAAAATTCTCACTATTTGTAGATGACATGATACTATATAGAAAACCTTGAATGACTCCACCAAAAAATACTAGAACTGACAAATGAATTTAGTAAGGTCACAGAATACAAAATCAATATACATAGGGGCACCTGGGTGGCTCAGTTGGTTAAGCATCTGACTTCAGCTCAGGTCCTGATCTCAGGGTACTGGGATTGAGCCCTATGCTGGGCTCCCCACTCAGCTGGGAGTCTGCTTCTCCCTCTTCTTCTCCCCCCCTCCATGTTCTTTCTCTCAAATAAATAAATAAAATCTTTTAAAAAATCAACATACAAAAGTATGTTGCACTTCTGTACACTAATGAAGCAGAAGAAAGAGAAATTAAGAAAACAATCCCATTTACAATTGTGTCAAAAATACTAATATACCTAGGGATGAACTTAACCAAAGAAAGACCCATGCTCTAAAAACTATAAAACACTGATGAAAGAAATTGAAGATAACACAAACAAATGGAAAGTTACTCCGTGCTCATGGGTTGGAAGAACAAACATGGGTAAAAAATTCCATACTACCCAAAGTAATCTACACTTGTAATGCAATCCCTGTCAAAATACCAATAGCATTTTCACAGAACTAGAGCAAACAGTCCTAAAATTTGTATGGAACCATGAAAGACCCCAAATAGCCAAAGCAGTCTTGAAAAAGAAAAACAAAACTGGCAGTATCACAATTCCAGATCTCAAGATACACTTCAAAGCTGTAGTAATCAAAACAGTATGGTACTGGCACAAAAATAGACACACAGATCAATGGAACAAAATAGCCCCCAAATAAATCCATGATTTTATAGTCAATCTTCAACAAAGGAGGCAAGAATATCCAATGGGAAAAAGCCTTTTCAAACGGTCTTTGGAAAAGTGGACAGCAAAAGAATGAAACTGGACCACTTTCTTAAACACAAAAAATCAAGATAGATTAAGAAACCTGAATGTGAGATCTGAAACCATAAAAATCCTAGAAAAGAGCACAGGCAGTAATTTCTCTGACATTGGCCATAACATTTTTCTAGATATGCCTCCTCAGGCAAGGGAAACAAAAGTAAAAATAAACAATTGGGACTACATCAAAATAAAAAGCTGCTGTGCAGCAAAGGAAACAGGAAAACTAAAAGACAATCTGCAGAATGGGAGAAGATATTTGCAAATGACATGTCTGATAAAGGGTTAGTATCCAATGTATATAAAGAACTTAACATCCAGAAAAACAATCCAATTTAAAAATGGGCAGAAGACATGAACAGCCATTTCTCCAAAGAAGACATCTGGATGGCCAACAGACTGCATAAAAAGATGCTCAACATCACTCATCATCAGGGAAATGCAAATCAAAACCACAATGATATATCATCTCACCCCTGTCAGAATGGCTAAAATCCAAAACACAAAAAACAACAAGTGTTGATGAGAATGTGGAGAAGATGGAACACTCATGCACTTTTGGAAGGAATACCAACTAGTGCAGCCACTATAGAAGACCGTATAGAGTTTCTTCAAAAACCAAAAATAGAATTACCATATTATCCAGTAATTCTACAACTGGGTATTTACCCAGAGGATATAAAAACACTAATTGAAAAAGATATATGCACCCCTGTGTTTATAGCAGCATTATTTACAATAGCCAAAATATGGAAGCAACCCAAGTGTCCATTAACTGGTGAATGATAAAGATGTGGTATATACATACAACAGTCTATTACTCCATCATAATAAAGAATGAATTTTTGCTATTTGCAACAATATGGATGGATCTAGAGGGTATAATATCAAGTGAAAAGTCAGAGAAAGATAAACATATGATTTCACTCCTGTGTGGAATTTAAGGAACAAACGAACAAAGAAAAAGACAAATCAAAACACAGACTTCGAACTGTAGAGAAAAAACTGATGGTTACCAGAGGGGAGGTGCATAGAAGGATGGGTGAGAGAGATGAAGGGGATTGAGCACACTTATCATGATGAACCCTGAGTAATGTGTAGAATTGTCTAATCACTCTGTTGTACACCTTGAACTAATATACTTTATGTAAACTACACTAGAATTAAAAGAAAAAATTTTAAAGCAGCCACAAATACTATGTAAATAAATAGGTGTGACTGTGTTTCAATAAAACTTTATTTACAAAAAGAGTGTGCTGAATTTGGTCCCTGTGAAGTAGTCTGTTGGACTCATGCTCCTGATTATGTTTCCAGTTACCTATATGTAGCATGTACCGGCGTGAGGAGGGGAGGCATCCTCCCATATTATTCCATATAACAAATACTTAAATAGTCCTTTTTATATGCCAGGTACAGTTCTAATTTCTTTAAATATATTTATTCAATGAAACTTTAATAAAACTGTGGAGTTTTTCTAATGTCAGGTTTACTCATCTATTACATTCCTTGAAAATTCTTCCTCCCCTCTTGGAATACCCAGTGTACTAATTGTCCCCTGGTTTTCCAAAACTAGGCTGCTGTTAAGAGAGGATAACACAGGTCATTTATATCACATGAGTGTTAATATCATCAGAAAATAGTATCCCAAAGCATACTTTGCCACTCAGGAGAGATTGGGAACCCTCTCTTTGTCCCTTATTCTCGTATCTAAAATGGGGGACTTCAATGGTTTTACTGCTCACTGTAAGTCAAAATCACCATGGGGGTTTTAAAATCTCTCTACTTTGTGTGTGTCGTTAGGGCTGGGCTTTAGGTATGTACGCTTACCAAACTAAATGGATTCTCATAAAGTGGGCCGAGTGGTCCTCCACCTTGTTGCACGCTGAAATCACCCGAGAAGCTTTCATAGCTACTGATATTTCCAGTCACACCTCTAGAGATTTTTATTTCACTGGCCTGTGATATGATCTTGGCATTAGTATTCTTGAAAGCTGCTCAGATGATCCTACTGTGCAGTCACTGAACTCTATGGTCATCCTTGTGCAGGGGCCACGCTAATCTTGTCTGTATTCCAGTTTTGGTGTATGTGCTGCTGAAACGAGCACCACTGAGCTGTACTCAAGGTAGACCTCTGACTAGTGTTTGCAGATGGGTTTGGGTGGATGTGAAGATCTTTTTTCTTAACTTTGCTAAGAATCCATGATTTCACATTTATTAGACATGCTTCAGTGGAATATGGCATTTAGGTTATAGAAAACCCTGGTTATCTTAGGTCATGTTCAAGTTGTTATTTCTGGGTCACAGTATTCAAACTTACTTAAATTATTTTGGGAATGCTGCATGGGGACCTTAAACTACTCTGAAAAACATTTGCAGCCTAATAGAAATCATGCACAACCTTCTCATAAAAAATCAAAATGTAATCGGAGCATATTATATAACTATTTTTAGAGCAACTGAAGTAATGTCCTAAGACCATATTGAAGAGATGAGTATGCTGCTGCTTATTTGAATGGAATTCAGTTAGAAGATTTGTGTTTGTGCACTTGAGGCTTTAAGATTCAATGATCAATCTATCATAAAACTAATTTATATCCTACACTGGTGTAAGATAGGCACTCTTCTCTGCTATGGAGGATAGTAAACTGAAGAAAATAAAATCCTTCTCTTTCAGTAATTTATAATCTTACTTGATGAAAAAACTTAAACATGAAACATAAGGCCGTCAACAACAAGTGCCTGCTGCTGTGGATTCAGAATAGCAAGGCTGATCTGTGTGCAAGGGGTAATTAGAGATGGCATGGATGGAACAGAGCTGTTGTGTGCAGTGTGGGCCACCTTTATAAGGACACCTGGAGTGTGTGTTAAGAACTCAGATTCCTAGGACACACCCAGGCCTACTCAGTCTCTCTGGGCTAGAGCCTGGGAATCTGCCCTTTAAACAGAGTTTTCAAACCTTTACTGTGTACACAAAGTTTTGATGCAGTAGATGCAAAATAAGCTAGGCCTTATATGATGGGTTGGAGTTAGGGAATAGTAATGAGTAGTTCACATGTATTGAAAGCTAGACACTTTTTAAAATTTATTTTTAATTTTTATTTCTTAAAGATTTTATTTATTTGAGAGAGAGAATCTTAAGCAGATTCTGCACTGAGTGTGGAGCCTGATGAGGGGCTCTATCTCACGACCCTGAGATCATAACCTGAGCCGAAGCCATGTTGGATGCTTAACCAACTGCCCCACCCAGGCGCCCCTAGACACTGTTTCAAATGGTTTACGTGTACTACCTCCTTTAAACTCCCCAGAACAAACAAAAACTATGAGTCAAGTTTTGTTATTATCCCCATTTGATATATGAGGAAACTGAGGCACAGGGAACTTGAGCAGCTTGCTCAAAGTCACACAGCTACTCAGTGGCAGAGGCAAGACCTGGGGACAGGCAGTCTCTCTCCTGACCCTATACTCCAAATGACTTTTTCTCTAAGCCAGAAGGAAGGAAGAACACATTAATTCTGACAAACTCATAGATTCATTTGAACACAGGGATGAATTACATATAAAGAGAACTTATAAATGGTCTGAAAAATAGTGAAGTTTCTGTTAAGAGCAGGTGAGAATTACAGTACAGTCCCAGGCACAAAAATAGAGTTGAGCTGACCCTGGGTTGTCACTGAGGGATGAAGGAAACATTATGAAGAGGTTGTAGTTCAAGGCCCTGATCCCATGTAAAACTTCCCAGGAATACAGAGATTAGCAGGATTGCTGCAAAGGATCCTGAGTCCCAGGAATACTTAATAAGACCATCAGTTCTCGAGAGGCCATTGCTCCCCGTATGACCAGCTTTGATACATTTACAGTGGAATCAAGTGGGAGAACCCAGACTTTTGCTCCAAACCAGAACAATTCAATTAGGCACTCTTCCCTCTCTCGTTTGGAGCTGGAGTCAGGTAAATTTATGGTAAAGAAAGTGAAATTTTCTTCAGAGGATAGAAAATCAGTATTTTGGGGGTATCTTTGACTTGACCAAATATTCTTGTGGGCATTCTGGGCATCATCGTGGGAAACCGTGAGGGGCTGGTACAGGCAGAGCAGGAGCAGAGTCTTGACGATGTGTGGGACCCAGCTGCAGCTGGTGGCAGAAGTAGTACGAGGGCTTTGACAGCTGGATGAGCCCTGCTCGCTTCCTGTGCTGTGTAGCAGGCTGGAGCACCAGTCACAAAAGTAATTTTTTTTTTTTTAAAGATTTTATTTATTTATTTGAGAGAGAGAGCATGAGGGGGAGAGGGTCAGAGGGAGAAGCAGACTCCTCGCTGAGCAAGGAGCCCGATGCGGGACTCGATCCCGGGACTCCAGGATCATGACCTGAGCCAAAGGCAGTCGCTTAACCAACTGAGCCACCCAGGCGCCCCACAAAAGTAATTTCTGAACAGGCAAATGCACCAAAGGTGAGACAGAACCAATTAGCCTTGGCAGTGTAGCAGACACATTAAAACCTTTAATTCATTGGTTTTCGGGGACCCTTCTTTCTTCTTAAATATTACCATTGACCTCTCAAATAAACCTATCTCAACATCGAAGAAAAAAGCTGTTAGAAAGTCCATATGAAATATGTAGCACATCAAACAGGAATTCGATAGTTAACATGACAGGTGGCACTGCTGCTTGCTTGAACTTGTCTACTCCCGACTCATCAACAGGTGCTATCTGCAGCCATATATTGTTTTAAAATGTAAGGCTACAGATGATGAGAGGATTGCCATTGAGGAGACAGTTTGTGACTCCCAGTTTGTGAGAGGAGGGGGTACACCACACCACACAGGGCCATCCATAGGAGGAGGCACCAGGGTGGGTCAGGAGGCAGAGAGAGCCAGGGGGAAACATGGGCACGAACCTTCATTCTGGTGTTAGAGGGAAGGAATGGGTGAGGCAAGGTAAACTGGTTTAGGATTGAATAAGTGAATATTTTCAGCAGGCCATAGTGCATAGAGCATGTTCCTAATTGCCTGATACTTGGTCCTGAGGTGTTTAGGGCAGGGGAATATCGATTCTACAGTATAAGATCTCCGCAGAGGAGGGTTGGGGGTGGGCTTCAGGTTGGTTAGTTTGCATATGAAAAGTATGTTCCTAGGGCGAATGTTTACTGTAGGAATTAGCTAGGCCTGGAGGAAGCAGTCTCTCCATAATCAGGGCTCCAGATGTCATAACATCAGACAGGAAAAGAAGATTAACACACACATGGTGGATGCTTTATTTTAGGACCTAATACCAACAGTACAATTATTTGTTGAGAATACTGAACCTAATGAACGTCACAGTAGAACTTGGCTTTCTGCCTGGATTTTGAATCAAGTTAGAGAAAGGACAGTTTTGTCCTATCTGCAGACTTCAGTGGCAAAGCATCACTGACCACCCACCATCCACATTTCTTTCTGTTTCTTCACATGCAGTACTGTTGGAAGAACCTGGATAAATCCCAGATGTTGAATTTCATCCTACTGTATGCTCCAAGTTGTCACTGCTTGAGTTTCTTGATAATAAACATTTATTTCGAGTCCTAGAGCACTGATGTAGTATGGCTTTTTGTGTTCAAAATGCATTTTACTAACTTTAAAGCCCAAGTAGAGTTATCAAGGATCTAAGGGAGCCACTTAAGTTTTTTTGTGTGATAATCAATAATATTATGAGGAAAATTAAATGCCTAGACTATTTTAAAATTTCCAAATCTTCTGTTGTCCCGGGACGTATCCTCTGAGAATATCAAGTATCTACTATCTATAGGTTTTACTACCCAGTAACCTTAAGAATCATTTTATAAAACAGACTGCATGGGCGCCTGGGTGGCTCAGTTGGTTGAGCGACTGCCTTCGGCTCAGGTCATGATCCTGGAGTCCCTGGATCGGGTCCCGCATCGGGCCCCCTGCTCGGCGGGGAGTCTGCTTCTCCCTCTGACCCTCCCCCCTCTCATGTGCTCTCTCTCATTCTCTCTCTCTCAAATAAATAAATAAAATCTTTAAAAAAAAAAAAAAGACTGCAAATACTGTAATGTGGGGTTCCCTTTTAGAAATCCTAATTTGAATTGTATTACAAAAGAAATAACTACTGTGCATAGAAAATATTGACAAATAAAACAAATCCCAAAGAAAATTACTTCTGAAAAATTTGAAATGTATAGTTTCAGATATAAAACATTTTTAGAGAAACTGAATCACTCCATGGGTGCTTCTATTTATAACTTAAATATTTCTTTTGTAAGTTGTGAATATATTTTCACTTCTAAAAATAGTTAACTACATGACAATGGCTAGTACCCCATTATATTTTTACACTTAAGATTTATTTAAGCAATCCCTATTTTAGGGTGTTTCAGTTATTAAATATGTTGTAATTTCCTTAGGTTAAATTATTAGAACTGGTAATGATAATTCAAAGAGAATTCATGTTTTCAATTCTTTTAATACATAAGACAAAAATAACTCCCAGAGAAGTTGATAAAATTTACACTCTTCACAAGTATAGAAGTATCAGTTTGATAGCCAAGAGGTTATTCATTGTTTTCATTTACATTTCTTTCATTACTTATATGCTGTACCATTTTTTTTACGTGTCTATTGTTAGTTTGTATTAATTCTTTGAAATAAGGCCTGTTTATTTCTTTCACCTTCTGTCTTTGGTGGGTCTATAATTTTTTTTAACTTACTTCCTAGAACTCACTGTGTTTATAGCACACTGACTGTAGCAAATTCATCCTCTGCCCTGCATCACATATCCTTGACTTACCTCTGATCTCAGCCGCAGCTGTGGACAGTAGTTCTCCACAAGGTCAGATTCTCTGACATGCACTTTATATCTTTTTACCTTCTATTTTAGGGAATTCCTCAAAGCCTCACAGCCTTCTTGGATGAGAAGCAGTGGGGCAGAGCTCCGGCCTCCTTATTCTGGGTGGTTAATTCTAGACAGCATGTTGTATAGTTTTCAGAGGTCCTAGTGGCTACCCTGGCCTTCAGCGATGACCTTACTTTTTGTTTCCTCTTCCTCTCCACTTTCACTTTTCCCTGCTCTCCCACTTCTCTTCCCTGGTATCACTTCATACATAAGCACTCAAGTCCTTGTCTCAGGCTCTGCGTTTAAGGGACTTCAAGTGAAGACATTAACTCTCTTCATTTAGGCACTGGTATTTTAAATTTCTCTCCAGCTTGGGCCAACAGAATTGTCTTTTATCTAAATTGACCTTTCACATTTGTTATTTTTGTCTAGGGCTCCAGCTGTTTTTGTTCTGTGCCAAGCATATTGGTTTCCCCTTGTTGCTGTAACAAATTGCCACACATTTGGTGGTTTAAAACAACACAAATTTATTTTCTTATAATTCTGGAGGTCAGAAATCTAAAATGGGTCTTCCTGGGTTTAAAATACAAGTGTTGGCAGAGCTGTATTACTTTTTGGAGGCTCTAGGGGAAAATCCATTCCCTGCCTTTTTCATTGTAGAGAAGCCACCGTCATTCCTTGGCTGATGGCCCCTGACTACATGTTCAAAGCTAACAGCAACGCATTTCCCAATCTTTAACTCTGACCCTTATGTCTCCTTCTCATAAGGACCCTTGTGATTACATCAGCCACATCCATATAACCAGAATGACTTCCTGTCTCAAGACCCTTAATTTAATCAACCTGCAAAAACTGTTCTGTCATGTAAGGTAACATAGTCACAAGTTCTGGGGATCAGGATGTAGACATATTTGGGGAGCCATTATTGTGACTATCAAGGTATGCTGAAATTTTACTTTTTGGTATCAAATTCTAGATCACAATTAGTAAGAAATTTCTAATTAGTGTATCTCCAATTGCCAAAATTTATGGAGTTCTTTCACATGATATTCTGAGAGATCCCTTGATCATTTCAACATGCTCAGCAAAGTGCCTATCACTGGTTGTGGAGACGGTATGTGGGACTCCACCCTACCGCCCAGTTCTGCTCTGGGCTGCGTCATTTAGTGGTCTTTTATATTCTGTGGTAGTTTTTAAAATTCACTCCCTTTGGAGGAAAAGCTAACATCTTCATTAGGGTCCAAAGTGGAAAGGTATGCTTCACGGGTGGAATAGCGGATGCCACGAAACTTTGTGAAAAACTCCAAGATCCTTTCTGGATGCTTCATCTAAGGGTTTTTCAGCTTAAATATTTCATATCCACATCCAATGCACTTTAGTGATGGACTAGTGTAGGTATCACTTGCTGACTCAGTTTCCTGAAGAAAGTTACAGTTACCAGTTTTATAAGGTTAGGTGCTGTTCTACCTTAGTACAATATGCTTAGTGTATGGAAGATTCAAGTCAGTAACAGATTTAGATGGGCTGGAGTCTTAGGAAAAGAACATCTTTGGAGTGAGAGATGAGATTGAAGTCTAATTCTTGTACCTACTGTCTGTGTGTCCTTGGGTAATGTACTTAACCTCTCTGAATTGTCTAGTAATTAGATATGTACAATAAACTATTTCCTGGGGAACAGGCAATTAGGGAATGCATGAAACAAGGATATGCAATATATAGTCTAGCATCTGACATATTGTATGGGCTCAGCAAATATTTGCCATTTTAAAATAATTACTCAGCATTTCTCCCTTTTCCTTCCTGCATCATAATTTTTTCTTCTCTACCATGTCATTTATTTTTAAAAAAAAATATTTTATTTCAGAGAGAGAGTGCAAGCATGAGTGAGGGGTGGGGCAGAGGGAGAAGCAGACTCCCTGCTGAGCAGGGAGTCTGATGCAGAGCTGGATCCCAGGACCATGACTTGAGCCAAAGGCAGATGCATAACCAACAGCCACCCAGGTGTCCCTGCACTGTGTCATTTAAAATCGCAGACAAAATCACATTGTTTCTTCCATCTAAAAAATGCTCTCATTAGAGCCCCACTTTCTTCTTAAGATATCATCCATTTCTTCTTTTCCCATTCATGGTGACATTCTCCAAAGACTAGCCCATCACTGTCTCCACCTGCTCTTGTCTCTGTTTCTCCTTTATTGAGGCACAATTTATATATCAATAATTGGCCCATTTTATATATACAATTCTATGATTTTACTGGATAAAGACTCATGGAATGATGCTTTTAAGTGATGTAGGGGACTCTTATTGTCTGCTCAGATCGTGTCTAGTCCCTTTTAGCAGATCTGTGAGCCCACCTCCCTGCTTCACCTCTCAGGTTGCTGCTAGCAGCTGGTACCTATGACCTTGAGAGAGTTAGCCATGGGTATTGGAAACACCTTGCTTCTGTGAAGAGCAGGAAGTGTCTGGGCATTCATATCACCACCCCAATCCTGAAACCTGGGCCATCATAGCCAGTGGCTGGATCCTGTGGGAGTCGTAACACCCAGTTCCTTGATCTCACAGTGGGACAAACTCTGACATGTGATTTATACTCCAGAGCTGCCCACAGGATCAGGCTGAAACTGAGATGTGCTTGACTTCTTCCTCTTCCTTATCCTGATCCTTCCACTCCCTTACTGCCAACTCCTGAGGACACTGGCTTAATAAATCACTTCCATTTAAACCCTTGGCTATGGGTCAGCTTCTGGGAGAACCTGACCTCGACAGGTGGCCAAATGTAAGAACTTGTCACAGCCACAGGCAAGATTTATGTTACAGGCATGGAAGGAGCAGGCACTCATCACAGCAGGCCTGGAAGGAAAGTTAGAGTCTGAATCATGATGACATCCTAAAGTGAGAAAAATTCAGGGAGAGATGGGAAGACCAGGGTCTGCAGCAGGTGGTGTGGATAGTTCCTCTGAACAGTCATTGAAATAGATGACCACTGGCCCTGCATATCATCCAGGTCCACCTTCTTCCCCTATACCCATTGTTTTTGTCTCCAGGGCCAGCCTCTGTTAGTGCGTGTCTGGGTCACTGATGTTAGGTGTTCTGCCCTGACCTGTCCAGACACAACTTGAGTTTGTGTTTGGGTCTCCCCAAGAACCGTGTTTTGGCAATATGGAGGGGAGACCTTTGAGTTCTTAGAAATTCTTTATTAAAGACCTTTTCCCTCCCCCAAGGCCTATACTCCCTGACTGTGGCCTTACCAGTTACCTAGTTTCAGGTAACTTAGAAGTAATTTGTGAGATCCGTAGTTCAACCTTGTATTTCATGAGACCGTACACAGAATGGAAGAGGAAGAACACTTCTGGGAGAAGCACAACCAGGAGGGGGCAGTTGGGGAAAGAATATATGCCCACAGAGGAGGCTGGGCCCTGCCCATCTCCATAACTCATGAGGGTCATCCTGACTATAACTCCATAGAGGTCAGGTAGGGCTAAGATAGGTATAGTAGGTTCTGTTAAACATGGTAGGACAGCATATGCCTTTGAAGCATTGCCAACAAAATTGGATGCGTAGGTATTTAAAGTGTTAAAATTCAGTTTTATATAACACTTATTCATGGGGCAGAATGAATTCTGTTATGATTTTTGCCGTTTTCTATCCATTGAGCTATCCCCCAAAGTACATAAACTCTCTTTAGGGGGTTTATATTTTTGATTTCCTGCACTATCCTGTTTGCCTTTCATAGTTACTCATTATATCCTTATTATTCTGCCTGTGTAAAAGTAGCATCTTGTGTTCATAAATTGCCGACCTTTAGAGGCAGGGCCCTATCTGTAGTCTCTGACTGGCCAGTTAATAATTATTTGTAAGGATTTATCTGCACTATTTTCAAATTAATGACTAATCCTTGTTATCTTACTTTGATACTTACCCCCCCCCTCCCCCAGTAAGGGGGGACATGGGCAAGCTGGTACATGACACAGTGCTAGATTGAATCCTAGCCGCTGGTTTTAATCAAGAGTCCAACATGGCAACCACCAAGTACTGTCCTCCCTGATATTTTCCCTGCTGTGCCTTTGGATTACTGGCTGATAGCGCCTGCAGCAATGCTGGCCACCTCTTCATTGTGGGGCCAGGGCCTGAGGTGTCTTCTTGACAGACTAGGGCTTAGCAATTGCGAACAGAGTGTCCTCTGAGCTCCAAACCTCCTTTCTGTGTCACAGTATCTTTCCGGATCCTAGAGAGTGTGTTGTGAATGGGGCAGACATTTCTGACAAAGTCAGGGCCAAGGGGAGAGAGGGGGTGCATCTTGGTGTTGCTGTTGTATAAGTAAGGAGTCCTGAAAGGCCAGTGCCCTTGTTAGTGGTGCGAAGTGTCAGAAGGCCCTTGGCTGCTTCCTCTTGAACCTCAGCAGTACCCTCTTCCAATGGCAGGGGTTACAGTGGTTCCCACTTATCTGGCATTTCCCTTTCCATGGTTTCAGTTACCTGTGATCAACTATGGTCCAGAAGCAGGTGATCCTCTTTCTGACTTACTGTCAGAAGGTCAGTGGTAGTCTAACACTACGTCACAGTGCCTACATCATTCACCTCACTTCCTCTCCTCATGTGGGCTTTTTATCATCTCAAATAATCACAAGAAGGGTGAGCATAGCACCATAACCATAGACCACATTCACATAACTTTTATTACAGTACGTTGTTGTAATTGTTCTCTTTTATCAGTTATTGTTGTTAATTCCTTGCTGTGCCCATTTTATAAATTAAACTTTAATACAAGTATGTATGCATTGAAAAATGTAGCATATATGGGGTTTTATACTGTCTGAGTTTGAGGCATCCACTGGGGGTCTTGGAATGCATCCCGCATGAATAGGGAGGCACTGCCATATTTGTTTTATTGCACTGGCTGTTCGTTGTCTGTCAAAGGCTGTGCTTCTCTCCTCCCCATCATATCCCCTCTCTCTTTTTATGTTGTTTTTGTCCTTTCTTGGCAATCATCTCCCATGTTGTCTGAACTCTGACGGGTGTAGGGAAGGAACATAAGTGAGCTAGAGCAGAAATAGGACTCTTGTTTTTGACAGTCAGGGAAAAGTGGAGGAGGGGAGTCTGTATTTGATACACCTACGTGTTGCAAACTCTGCTAAAATTTTACATAGGTCAACTCATCTAGTCTTCATAATAGGTAGTTATTATTTACTCCAGTATTATGGGCAAATAAACCATGGTAAGTATTTTGTCTGTGACCATACAACCGTATGTCTTTTTGATTGCAAAGGCCCTACTGACCTACTCTTTCTTGGCTTCTTCTGTGTTCATCTTTCGTCCAGTCTTGAGTAGAGGGATTCCCTGTCTGATTCTCAGGCAGCTTTGGGGGGGATGCTTTCTGTCACAGCAGCAGAAAGGACCTAGAATGAGAAAATTTGGGTTGGAATTCCAGCTCCTGCATTTATTAATTGTGTGACACTGGATAAGATAAACAAGTTAAATCTGAAAGCAGTGAGCATGTGTAAGAAAAATTAAAATAATCTCTGCCTGTATTGCACTGGGTAAGTCTTTTCCCAGCCTTAGTTTCAGTGCCATCATTAGGACAGTGAAGCTAGTTTTATTCCTGAGCAAACTGAGGCTCAGAGGTGCTTGGATGCTTAGCCTTTGGCCTTCAGCAGGACTGTATGGGGGGAGAAATTGGATGTGAACTTTTCCCCTCTCCCTCTCTGATTTTGACATCCTAAGGACCCAAAGACCCATGCCCTCTTTCTTATCTCTTAGAAAAATTTAGATTTAGTACTTTAAGTCCTGTGAAAGCTTGACTTCTTCCAAGGATTATGCATTTGAGCAAGGGTTATTGTGAAGAAGTATGTCAATCTCTAACAGCCGGTGGAAAAATGCTCTTGGGAGCAGCAGGCTTTTCTTGGTTTCTCCATGATTCCAGGGGATTCAGTATCATGTGTAAGACTGAATCTTAATGGTCACTATTTTTGATGTCAGGCTAAGGACCATCCTGAGCTGAATAATGACAATGCCTAACCCTTCTATGGTGTCTACTGTGTGCTAGACAAGGACTTCACCCAAGTAGCCCCAGTGTGTGTTGTTTATACTCTGCCCTTCTGTCTCTGGATAAACCAGGCTTAGTAAAATCATTGTATTGAAATTTTAAATGTATTTTTGTCATCAACCAAGAATAGTGATAGGAACACCAAAGAAAGGGATACCTAAAAGCGGGCAATTTCCCTTAAAAAATTGTAATACAATATTCTCCCTTTGTTCATCATCCATTCCAGAGTATTAAGAATAAATATAGCTTCACAATCTCTTATCTCTGGTGCCAAAATCTAAAAACTTCCCCAAACCAGAAGTTTTTCTAAGTCTTGGGTTTGATGAGCCTCATTTAACAGCCTAACCTGATTTGAACTTGAATGAAACAGTAGTTTTTATACTTTTCAGTGTGAACATTTGTATATTTTGTTGCTGAAAAATTAATATGCTTGACTGAATTACTGCCCCAAATCAAACAGTATATTAGGTATGCATGGTATTGTCTTTCTAAAATCATCAGAATTTGAAACTTTAGTGGCCCAAGGAGTTCAAAAAAGGGCCAGTAGATTTGTATAAAGTAGCATAAATAATACTGGCTAAAGGAATGCATTGCTTGCTGTGTGATGCTGAGGAGATTTTAGTGTATTTTGTCCTTGCCTGCAACAAAGTGGCCTGGCTTGGAATCACTGATCAGATTGTATTAGAGAATGATGCTTACAGTTGACAACAACCTTTATGGAGTTGCTGAAATGGCAGATGGAAAATGTTGGTAGCATCTGTAGTAAAATTGGGAAGATTCTCTGAGAGTTTCTTTTTATTCACAAAACCATTTTTAAATCATTTCTTCTAAAATTTACTAAGAGTGGATGTCCAACTCAGGAATGTGTAACTTGGACTTTCCCTTTTTATAAATTTGTACATTTACCTCTACTTTTCTCAGTTATTTCCTCTTTCCTGCTTCCATCTGTCCTTATTGCCTCCTTGACTCTTACTCCCTTCTACCAACTCCTTCCCTCTTTCCAGTCTGGGAGGGTGCGGAGAGAAAAATCTAGAACCCAGAGGTAAGAGAGAGGCTAGTTCCAGGACAGACTAGGGGCCACAGGTAAGAGATTAAGTAGTACCCAAGACCCAGAATGGGAGAGAGCATCACCTTGGCCCACACTTCCTCTCAGCATCCTGTCTTTTAAGTTAATTCCCTAATTCCTTTCCAGCAGAATGGAAACATGGATACAGAATGACAGACGCAGAGGTTTATTAGAGATTGGGTATGAGCACAAGAGAATTTGGCAACAGGAAATCACAGACGAAATAAGTCAAATTTCCACAGAGAAAGAAAGATCCTGGCTGGTCGGAAGGCAGAAGATGGAGCACCATGCTTTTTTGGAATCCTTCAGAGTGGTGGTCTTTAGGGGTGTATTCAGCCCTCCTCCGCTGCTCTTCTTTATACCCAACACATGCATCTCCCCAGAGAACCTCTCACTTACCTGCATGTGGTCTCTTCTATATAGGCCCTGGTATCTTGCTTCCCTCAATGTTGTGAGTTGGGGTTCATCTATATGCTTTGCTTCATGCACAGGCAAGCATGCAGTCATGTGTATATGAGTCCTGATTTTTATATCTGGCTAATACAAATCAGAGGCTACTGTTAGTTGGCTATATCTGGATTATAAGCCCAGTTATGTTTGTTCTGTATAAATTTGGGAAAAAAGGCACGACATGTTATTTTATGAGTACCTGTGGATGAAATGATCTGTTGGCTCTCTATGTGGGTCTTCATTTAGGTAAGTTCAGTTTCTACTCAGGCATTCTGATCTGAAGAATGAGGGTGAGTAGTAAACTCAGGATATGATACTTGAGTGTATTTTTTTCAGATAAATGTAATAGGCAGAGAATACCACAACTTTCTAGGTACAGACTGGCTTCCCTTATCAGATGCAGGAATTGGGAGACTCAGATCCCAGGCTTTTAGCTGAACTAACAAAACCAGAAAGACTTTGATCTTTGCGATTTTGCAGAGTTCTACAGTTGTTAATAAAGTTTTTTCCCCTTTTTAGCTTCATTGACAAAAATGGAAGGATGAAGCTATTTGAGCTCTGAAGATCTCTGTTTTGCTTATTCTAATATTCTAACACAAAGCGCTTGGAACCCAATCTGTCAGTCTTCTGGCAAAATTAAAGTTCTACCTAGCCTCTTCATCACTATGGTCACCATAGACCTTGCTTTGCCTGGGGCAGTCCTGATGGATGTCTGCTGTGCTAGGATAATTATTAATGGAGCTCCTTTTACTCTATTTAAATGATAATATACATGGTCATCTTACTGAAAGCAGACACTGTTCCTAGACACATACTCTTTATATCCCTCATGAATGTTGTCTAAATAAGGGCATGTTATGGAGGCTCTGCTAAGTCCTGTAGGCAATTTGGTTCCCTTTTCCTTCCTTCCCTGACAGGTGATAGATAAATAAAACAAATAGCCTCTCAGGAGCTGTTGTCAACTTTGCTCCTATCCAGCCCCAATTTGAGGTGTTTTTTTGTTCCTGTCTCCATCACTCAGACCTTGAAAGCTGATAGATTTCTGATTTCTTCCTTGAAACGTGACATGATAAATAAGACTGCACACTTTACTGCAAGGGCCAAGGGAGAGAACGATAAAAAAGGACTGTCCCATACAATGGGACATTATTTAACAGGTTTGTCCTTTTGATGGGGGAGAAGTAGGGGCCTCCCTATAGTATGATTTCAGGAGTTCAGGGAAATTTTCTTCTTCATAGGTCTGATGGATGGATAGCCTATTTAGCATCTTTTGAACTAAGGACAAAACAGTTAGTTCCGTAATAAGAGAATGGTTTGAATTAGAAACAGTTCTGGGGGGTGGATTTCAGTGACATCCAAACTGAGCCTTTGCCCACAGCAGTGTGGGTCCCATAAATACAAATAGAGTGCTCATATCTGGGAAGGTAACAGTTCCTCTGTGCTCTGAGCCAGTTAGGGACACATCTGAAATATTGTGGCCAATTCTGGGTGTCTCCTTAAAGTACTAAAAATGCCCAACACCAATGTGTTACTGTTTACAATGTCATCTCTTTATTACGGTGTGCTTGTTTTAGTTTTTTTAGTTTTATTGCTCCAGATGCTTCTCTCTCATCGCCTAGCTGATCTCAGCTAGGTGGGAGGTGAGGACCATGGAGTTTTTGAAGAAGCCCTGTGTGTGTGTGGGGGGGGGTGGAGGGGTAAGGATTAGGGTAAGGATGCGCATGTTAGTTTGAGTCTTGAAACACTGGCAGAGGGTTTGCTAAACTCTAAGGACAGCAGTTGGTGGTCTGTAGTAACTCAAAGTAGGGCCCAGTCAAGTATGCACACTCTCCTCCTCTCACCTTGATGAATTTTGAGTCTATCCACTTTTCTCTCCATTGCCTCAACCCTAATAATAAATTGATTGAACATTTTACATGTAAAATTTAGTTCTCATAAAAACCCTAGAAGGGAAACTGCCCACATGTTATAGATGATTAACGTGAAGCTTTGACAGGTAAGTAACTTGCTAACTTGCTCAAGATCATACAGCTAATATGTGGGAAAGCCAGGAGTCAAACCCACACTTTTTTTTTCCTGCCTTCTGTTATTATTATTTTTTCTGTTACCTTTTTATTTTCACCTTGTTTTGAACTTACAGAAAAATTGGAGGGGGAAAAAAGTCCCATATACCCTTCACACAGATTTCCCAACTGCGAACATGTTGGCATATTTGGTTTATCATTTTTGTTTCCTCTCTGTATTGTGGACATGTGGTCTTTTTACTCTGAAATATCAGGTGTGTTTTGTAGAAATAAGGAATTTGCTTACATACCCCTAGTACATTCATTAAGATCAGGATATTAACATTGTTAAAATAATATTATCTATAAACCTTAGAATTTTTTTGAACCAATAATGTCCTTTATAGTCAAAGAAAATCCTGGATTATGTATCACATTTCACTTCTGTTTCTTTAGTCTCCTTTAATTTGAATCAGTTCTACAGTCTTTTTATTTCATGAAAATAACTTTTAAATGTCATGAAGTAACATTTTGTATTTTGAAAAAATAATACAAAAAAATTTTAAAAAATACAGGTCAGTTTTCTTGTAGATTGCCCTCCAATTTGGGTTTGTTTGATGTTCCCTCATACTTAGATTCAGGTTATGCATTTTGTGCAGGAATACTGCAGAAGTAAGCTTGTGTTCTTAGTGCATTAGATCAGGAGGCACATGATGTGGATCTGTCCCATGACTGCTAATATTAACTTTTATCGCTCAAGATGGCGTCTTCTAGGTGATTCCACTGTAAAGTTACTATCTTTTAGTTAATAATCAGTAAGTATCTTGTCAGAAGATATTTTGAGGCTATAAAAAGTCTGGGTACTCATCAAATTTCACCCTACTAGGTGAAATGTCTAGCCTTCACTGATGATTCTTGCCTGAAACAATTATTATTAAAGTGATTACAAAATGTTAATTTTCTAATTCCAACATTCTTTCTACATTTTTTAGCTAGTCAGTCTATAAGGAAGAAACTTCTTTCTCTGTCTTCCCTTTCCCTTCTTTTCCTTTCTTTCCTTAGTAATAAAATTGGACTTATGGATCCTTATTTAAGGAGTTATAATCCCTTTTCCCAGCCTCAGCCCTGGAATCCACCATTCTACAAAGAGCTCTTATTCTTCCTAGTGGACAATGCATTTAAAACCTGTATTTGGGCATTAGGATTGTAGGGTTTGGGCTTAAAACTTTAACACTGTGATAACAGTGTCACCAAAACATTCTTGTTTGTCTTCTGGACTCTGATAGCACACTGATAATGTCCTGGTATTGACCTGACTTCAATTTGTCTTCCATACTGTAGCATGAGTGGTTGGTTGGTTGGGGTTCATTCATTCATTCATTCATTTTGATGTTGCCATGATCTTGTAAACCATGTGCTTTTTTTAAAGGACTGTTTGAGAGCAAGGGAGAGTAGCAGACTCCCCGCTGAGTGCAGAGCCTAACATGGGGCTCAGTCTCACGACCCTGGGATCATGACCTGAACCAAAATCAAGAGTAGGATACTCAACCGACAGAGCCGCCCAGGCGCCCCTGCCACGTGCTTCTAAGATTTCTCTATGGTGTGCCTTTGCAATAGAAACTGAAACATCCTTAACCTACTTCTTGAAGTCTCTCTAGCCACTTCTTACTCTGCTCTCTTCCTTACTGTCTGTCCTCCAGGATCCTTTGTCTTTTATTTCCCTAAAAAAGTCCCCATTCCTCCTGGTTTAGGGCTTGCCTATGCCCACCCCTCTATCTGAAATGCCTTCAGTCCCAAGCCTCTGGCCTGTCTCCATCCTCAGATCTGTGCTCAGCTGTCAGTTTTTGAGACTTCAGTCTAGAGCGGTCTCTCATCAGGCTCTATTTCTTTATCTCTGTTTGTAATTATGGCCTTAATACTGTGATACTTTGTTTGAAGTCTCTCTTCTTCTCTTCCCTGCAAACTCCATTCTTACCATTACATCCCTAAAAACCAGGACAGGGCCTGGCTCCTAGTAAGAGTTCAATATAAATTTGGTGAATAAAGTATGTACTTTTGACATGGAAGCATGGGTTGATTTCAATACTTTTGCATTGGTGATACTCCAGTTTAGTCTCTCTTCATGTTTTTGTAATTGTCTTGAAATGATCATATAGTGGTTGTGATGAGTAGTTGTAGAAATATAAATGTAATATTTTTAAAAAAGATTTATTTAAGAGAGAGAGAACACGGGGTGGAGGGATGTTGCAGGGTGGTGGGTCGAGGGAGAGAGAATCCAAGCAGACTTCCTGCTGAGCGCAGAGCCCATCGCAGGGCTCAATCCCATGACCCTGAGATCATGACCTGAGTCAAAATCAAGAGTTGGACGCTTAACCAACTGAGCTACCCGGCTGCCCCCTCAAAATGTAATATTTATATCAATAAATACAGTGAAATATGATGTTGCATGTTTTGAATAATAAGGCAACAGTAATTTGGACTTAAGCAGAAAAAGATTGGTATTGTAAGTGACAGATCTTTGAGGAAACAGTGGTTCTAAAATGAAGTTTATGATGGAAATAACTTGTGTATCTTTTTTGAAACATAGTTGAAGATAGTACTTTGGCTGTCATTGATGTTTGATTCTCAGAATAATTGTTAGATCCTAGTTTTTGAATCAATAGCAGTGAATAGAGTAATGGTATTACATTAATATAACATATCAAATTATAGTATTGATAAGATTATATTAATATAGTATATTATTAGTTATTAATATATATTAAATGTTAATAGTATAATAGTTACACTATTAATAATCTCAAGGGTATAGTATTTTTTTTTTAAAGATTTTATTTATTTATTTGAGAGAGAGAATGAGAGAGAGAGCACATGAGAGGGGGGAGGGTCAGAGGGAGAAGCAGACCCCCTGCTAAGCAAGGAGCCCGATATGGGACTCGATCCCGGGACTCCAGGATCATGACCTGAGCCGAAGGCAGTCGCTTAACCAACTGAGCCACCCAGGCGCCCTAAGGGTATAGTATTCTAAGCAACATCAGTGTCCAAAAATCATTGTGATCTCTCCAGGTGATTTTTCCCATGATAAAATAGTTATCAGGCTATATTTATCCTTTAAGACTCATTTGTTCATTCTACTACCTTGTTCAGTCTGGTACCTTGCCTAGAGATTATGCCAAATGATTGTTGTCTGTTCAGTTTTACCTTAAAAATGATAGGAGAGAGGGTGGGAAGTTTGTACTAAAAAAGTTGTCTTTTTCTTCTTCTTTTTTTTTTTTTTAAGAAAACTTATTCTGGTACTTTCTCTTTCTAAGGATTTTTAATTTTCTTCTAGACTAATTTTTAATAGACTAGCAATCCACAGATGAGAAATAAAAACCCATACAAAAGGTGATTAAAATATAATGGAACATTATTCATTTTCACAAGTATCCTGAATTCCCATGGCAAATTACCAAATTTTACAGTTTTAAAATAGGGAAATGGAGATTCAGTGAGTAAAGAAAAATTTGCATTGGTGATAAAAGTTATACATATGCATAATACCCATAAGAAATACAATTACTGCAGCCTTACTCGTTGACCAGTGGGCATTTGTCTGATATGCACTTATGTTCTGTGGAAAAACCTGACTCATTAGCCAAATGCCATCTGATGAAGGCAATTGAAGATTAGGAGTGTGTTGAGACATTTGTTGTCAGGCATGCTGACCAGGGTCTTTGCCTTTAAGAGCGTTGGAATTACTTTCCCTAAGTTGGGACTTGGGCCTCCAAAGGAAGCCCCAAAGCAAAGATGGGAAGGGAATGTGGATTCTACTCAGTTCCTGTGTTTAGAATTACTGTCACCTTCAGATGGTTGTTGAAAATTGTGTCATAACAGTGTGTGGTGTGCATAGTAAAGTACATAAAGTACACAAATATTATGGGTAAAACTCAATGAATTTTTACATATATACACCTGGGTAATTAGAAGTTGAGGCACGTTTCTAGTACCCAGAAGACTTTTGCATGCTCCTTTCCCATGGGTAACCTTCTCACCCACCCCACCCCTGCCCCAGATCAACTGCTCTGGCTTCTTTCATATAATGCTATCATACAGTATACATCTTATGTGTCTAGATTCTTTCTTTCAACATACTGTGCATAAAAGTCATCTATGTTATTGAATGTATCTGTTTTTTTTACTATATAAAATTCCATTGTATGAAAATACTACCATTTATATGTCCATTTTCTTTTTGACATTTGGATTACTTCCTGGTTTTGGTTATTTTAAATAAAGCTGTTACGAGTGTTGTGTATGTCCTTTGGTGGCCAAATGAATTCATTTTTCTTGGGTATATGTCTAGGAGTGGGATTTCTATGTCAAAGAGTATGTTAATGTTTAGTAGATACTGACATAGTCTTCCAACTTAGTTATACCCTATTACATTACTGTAGACAATATATGAGAGTTTGTTACTTCAAGCTTTGCTGACATTTGGTAGTGACTGTCATTTTCATTGTAGCCATTTGTGTATGTAATGGATTTTTTGGGGTAACCTTTAGTTTTAGATTTTCACATAGTCTCTGACTCTGTCATTTTCATTATCAGATATAGCACCTTGCTTTTCATATCTAGTCCTGGCCACCTTTTTGGATGTCACTTTTTCCAGTGTACTCCAGTATATGTTTGTTTGGAACTGTGTTCTGCCTATACTTATTTTTATCTCTCTTCCTAGGCACTAAAAGCTTTTAGTTATTCAGATATACCTCAAAAATAAGGTAGGACGACTAAAATGTATAATAAACATAAACATTATCACTGCTCACTTCTTTAATTAAAAGGTCATATATAGGGGCACCTGGGTGGCTCAGTCAGTTAAGCATCTGCCTTCAGCTCAGATTATGATCCCAGGGTCCTGGGATCGAGTCCCACATCGGGCTCCCTGCTGGGCAGGGAGCCTGCTTCTCCCTCTCCCTCTGCCTGCCGCTCCCCCTGCTTGTGCTCTCTCTCTCTCTCAAATAAATAAAACTCTTTAAAAAAAGGTCATATATTAAAAAAAAAAATAGAAAAAGCACATAGAGTAAAAAAAAAAAAAAAAGTGCTACTCTATGCCAGTACCTAAACATTGATGCCAATTTGAGATCACTAGAAAGAGTTAGGTTGATGTTATCTATATAGCTCCTTGTAGACTAGGAGATGGTCCTTAAGTGATAGGCTTTGTGTCACTGATCCAAAAGCTCATCCCAATAAAAGGAGGTGGGACTGCTTTGGTATTTTCAGTTCTAGTAGCCAAGTTAGGAAAAGAAAATAGGAATGGCAGTAAAGATTCAGTTAAGCAGGACCTATAGGTAGTGGTAATATCATCAGTTACAGCTCTTGGGAAATGAAGAATCTGAACCAGATTAACACATTTTTGTCAGACTTTCTTGTTGGGCATTGTCTTTGTGTCCACATTTGTTTTATGTCTCAGTAAGGAGAGCATATTGAACATGATTGACTTTGTCTCTGCAGACGAGGGATCTTAGAGCCTTGGCGACATCTTAATGGCTATGAATTCTCAGTGTTCTGTACTAAAGATAGAGACAGAAAATGAAGAGTTCACACTGAATTCATAATGACTCGAGGATTTGCACTGGATTTTTGAAGTAAAATTGCTCCATTTGGTTTTCTTTCTGCTTTTTTCTCTTAACCCACTGAATTGAAGAAAATACTGTTTGTTAGCTCTGATTATTTCAATTCCAGTTAATTGAAGCTTTACCGTCATTTGCTAATGACTGTACTGAAGGTGGGAGACAGCTTAGAAAAACAGATGAATATTATAAAATCACACAAGAATACACAAAATCCATATCTTATCATGACTCAGTGAAGTCTACTTTATTAGGGAAAAGCAGCAAGTTCTGAACTTATCCCAGGACTGAAAGAATTGGTTTGTGGGAGTGATATGTTGGTGAGAAAATAACAAGCTTTTAAATCCAAAGGCCAGAGTCCAAACTTCAGATTGCAACATTGAGTATGGCATTAACTTGTTTTTGTGAACCAATTTCTTCAGCCTAAAAATGGGAAAAAAGTAATAATACATACAGGTTATTATGATCAAATTGGAAGATGCACGTTAAGACTTGGGTGATGTGTGAAAACTTAGGACAATGGGGGATGTATTAATCCAGGGTATCAAATGGAAAGAAACATGGAGAGCATGAGAGGATGGGATGGGATGGGGGTGCTGTGTCCTTACTGTGCTCTTGGGACTGATCATATATAGAGAGATGAGATGGTGTGTCTTTCAGTAATTAGTGAGTTACTCAAAGTCTCCTTGAGCTGTTTGATGGGGGGCAGCTGGGCTCACCTTCCCACTTGCCATCCTAATTGCTTTGGTTATAATAAATTGAAGCTCACCTGTTTAGGGGTTATATCTGGTGAGGGAAACATTATCTTTAAGTTATCTGATTAAGCATAATTTGAGTGAGAAAAACTGTCTATCAGTGACTTGTTCCAAGGACTGGGGGAAGCCCCTTGGTTATGCTTATAGCCTGAAACAGATGAAGATGAGAATATTGCAGATTTCTGGGGCGCCTGGGTGGATCAGTCGTTAAGCGTCTGCCTTCGGCTCAGGTCATGAGCCCAGAGCCCTGGGATCGAGCCCAACATCGGGCTCCCTGCTCAGCGGGAAGCCTGCTTCTCCCACTCCCACTCCCCCTGCTTGTCTTCCCTCTCTCGCTGTCTCTCTGTCAAATAAATAAATAAAATCTTTAAAAAAAAAAAAAAGAATATTGCAGATTTCTAGGAGAGTGGAGAAGAAGACTTGGTGCATTGGAAAAGAATACTGGCCTGCAAATCCAGACATCTGGATTTAAGCAGCAAGGATGTAGGTGACCTTGGCAAAGTGGTTTCTCATCTTTGGACATCATTCTTTTGTGTGAAATGGGTGGGTGGTCCTCACATTCTTCATCCTTGTCTACTCCCCCAGTACCTAGTGCCCTTAGGATGTCTTACTGTCCCTTACTCAGATTACCCAGGAAAGAATTAAAAGCGGTGCACATGAAGGTACAAATAACAGATGGGGTTTCCATTATAAAGGCAATGGGAGTTTAAAAGAATGAAGCACCAGCTGTAGAATTCCAGGCATGAATCAAAAGGTGGGGAAGTTATTTTGGAAGCAAAAAGGAACTTTCTGGTAGCCTCCAATCATAACTTGGCAGTAGCTATGCTTCGTATGCTGTCATCTGGTACAAGTGGAAAGATAAATAAGGGAGAGGCAATGGGCCTGGGTAGTTAATCACAGGCAGTCCCTGTATGGATGCCAAAAGGGGCAGATGAGCACTAGGGGAGAAGGATCCCTCTCCCTGCCCTGCTTGTCCAGTTTGTGTCCCACTCCCTCTCTGTGGGTTCTTTAATAAAGGGTACTTTATTTAGGCTCAACAACCATATCCCTTATTATTATACACTGTAATTAAAAAGAACTGTACAATTCTAAAAGAAAAGAGGCTTGCCTGAGTGCCTTTAGTCTCTGGACCACTTAGAAGCTTACCAGAAATGCAGAGTCTCTGACTCACTGGGTCAGGATCTGCATTTTAACAAGCTCCCTAGGTGATTTGTGTGCATATGAAAGTTTGAGAATCACTGAACTCATATATCGGGACATTTATTCCCCAGTAATTAAAATCCCTGGTGAGTGTCACCAAAGGCCCTTTCCCTAGTTTAAGTGGTTCTTCTTGCAATGCTGTTTTCATCCTCTGGCTACTAATACACAGTTGTCAGATCCCCCAGGCCCACTCTGAATCGCTGTGGAGCTCAGCTATACATATTTAGTTCTTTTAATGTTGGCTCATAAATCAAGTCCTACATCTCCTTAATCAATCCAGCAACTCTCCACTGAATTTGCAGCAATTTGTCAACATCTTTCTATATCTGAGAAGCTCTAGGCCTGAATGTAATTTTCTATGAGGGGACACAGGTATTATTTACAGGATTTAAAAGTCCTTTAAGATATGTGATCAAGGCTAATCATCAAACACAGTGAAGGCAGTATATGTGCGAAGACTCAACGATCAGTTGGAAACCCATCCGATAGTAGCATCATCATGTTGGTGGTCATCGTCATAAACTACAATTAGAAAGATAGCCCTTCAACATGGACCATGTAGCCTAAATCCCAAGGATACAAAGAGGTGTAGGACAGGACCACATTTCTTGGAGAAGTGTGAGTCCAGTTGGAGAGAAAGGTTTGCAACAAGTAATAGAAAGCTAGAAAGGAGTATATACCATGTATAAAATAAGTGATTGAGACCCAGTAGAGGGAGAGAGGTGACTGTGGACCAGGGCTCTTAGGAAACATCTCAGAAGGGCTTTAAGAACATGTGAAGATGTCGACTAATGGAGAAAAGCAGAAAGGATATTCTAGGAAGAGTGAACAGAGTAAAAGTACGATTCTAAACAAACAAAATTTTGACTTTTTTCTTCATAGATCTCTACCCGCCTGTTCTGAGATTCAACATTTTTCTCTCTCTGTTTTCTGTACCTGCCAAATGTTCTTTAGTTAGATGTGTTACTTTAAAAAAATGATGCCTTATAAATCAGAAGAAAAAAATACTTTGTTTCTTTAAATCATACCTCATAGATCCCAAAAAAGGAAGAACCCTGAAAAACATTGTGTGTAGAGGAAAAAACAAGGTCTCCTTTGCTGCCTTTGTCTCCTCTTCAGTTTGGCTTCAGGAAGGGAGAGGGGTAGCACAAATGGCCTCCAACATTTTCTAGCAAAAAAATTTAAGACTCAGGTGACCTGAGTTCTTAGACCTGAATCCTACTGTGACCAAATTGTAGAACATTGGGTGTCACTCTCTCATCTGCCTAACAGGGATTATATTACAATTAACCTGTACTTCGTAAGGGCCTTTATTGGGTATTAAGACCTTCATTTGGGACTTCTAATATCCTGATTTAAAATTGATATATGCTGTTATCAAATAACCATATAACTTATTGTTCAAGTCCAGACTTTTGAGGATAAAAGGGGTCTCTATTAATATTAACACCAGAACAACTGGAATCAACTGGGACTGTCTCAGACCATCAGGCTGTCTGGTCAACTCAGGTAAAGTAGACCAGACCATCGCTAAAACTCTGTTTTGGGGGAAAGAGGAGGAATTCTACATAGGAACAGATTTTTTGGCTTTGTGAGACTGAGAATTTTATTCTCTGGTTGAAGCAGTTCTGTCTGGAAGCCATGTTTGTGTGAAGGACACCTTAGTGTGCAGGGTGAGAGATGGGGATTTGCTGGATATAACGATTTTCCTGTCTCTCCCTCTCACCTCTGCTCTCACAGATTGAGTTAGAACTGCTCTCAAGGCCACAGAATAGATTGATGCATATTCTAATTCCTAATGCCTGCAGGGCAATAACTCAGGCCCATTCCTTCAGCTACAATAACAAGGTTTATTTTATTGCAGTTTGAAGGCTGTTTGGGGCCTCAATAGGAGAGCTTCTCCCTTGGCTCAAATAGGCTAAACATCTGCTAAGTTCTCCCCCAACTTTCTCCTTAACTTTGCTTTTATTATTATTACCCTCAGGAGGCCACTAAGCAGGAGTTGGTAGGAGGAAGAATGGAAGTGACATTTGTATCATTATTCAGCACATTTAGGCAGTTTATTATCTGGGAACTCATTCTTCCACACCCCCCCAAGGAACTTAATATGAAATAATGTTAACACATTAAGTACATAATGTGAGGCTGCATTAATTAATATAGTGTTCTGATCTCCTGCAAACTGTAGTCCAACTGTGCTGCTTTTACTGAGCTCGAACGTGGAGGGGGTGCCAGTGTGAGAGAGAACATGGTGGTCCAGGGGGTGACGAAGCATATGAGATGCCGAAAAACCACCTCATTCAGTGTGGTGAATAGGAGACACGTGGAGGTCATTTTCTAGAATTGGAGAGCCTGCTACAGGAAAAAGGAGTGCATTTGTATTATTGATGATCCAGAAGACACAATGGAAGCAACATAAAACATAGCTTCCTGACAAGTACACCTGAGGCCAGCAGATACATATGTAAGGTATTTTAGAAGAGGCTGGTTATTAGAGGGGGAGGAGCTTTGTACTGGGTGAGTGCAGATTTGTAAGGAAACGAGTTACAGGATCTGTAAATTGTAGATGGACCCAAAGTTACCTAGTTCTCAGCTGAACACTTTTTTTTTTTTAAAGATTTTATTTATTTATTTGAGAGAGAGAGAATGAGAGAGAGCAAGCACATGAGAGGGGGGAGGGTCAGAGGGAGAAGCAGACTCTCCGCTGAGCAGGGAGCCTGATGCGGGACTCGATCCAGGGACTCCAGGATCATGACCTGAGCCGAAGGCAGTCGCTTAACCAACTGAGCCACCCAGGCGCCCTGGAAACACATTTGAACTACAGAATTTCCTTGTTCCAACTGTTCGGTTACTATTCTCTACATATGTACTCTCTACCTATAGGGTAGTAGTACATTATTTTATATACTCAACAGTGATCTCTTTCAAATTTTAAGAACATTTATTTTCATTATAACAAACATCCATTTCCTTCTCCCTGACAAAGGTCTAATTTTCCTCAGGGTTCTATCTCTTTGTGCAGTTTTGCTGTTCAAGAAAAGCAAAATCTACCCTCAGTTTCAAAGATGAGCTCCAATTAAACTGCTCAAGGTGACTGATCTCTTGTCCATCATTGGTGTGGGAATATACGTGAGACTCAAGGAGAAAATGGTTGGAGGCTTTTGCAAAGATTATTGCTCTTATGAGGAAGGAAGAATCTGTTTCTCCTCTTTTCTCAGAAAGCACATGAAGAAGGTTGGTTTCAGTGACTGTTAGCCCCCATTATAAGGTCATGAAAAAATCCAGCCTGAAGAGCATCCATACTGAGAGGAGGAAAGAAGAACAGAAATAAAGCAGACATCCCCATTGGACCAAGCCAGAAGGCCACCTACCTGTGAACTTCCGTGAAGTGAATAAAACTCCTCCTTAGGATAATTTAAGTTGGATTTGCTTGCCTCTAAGAGCATTCTGATAATCTAGTCCTTTAGGAATTGATGACCAGGAACTGCATTCACTACCCATCTTTACTTGTTATTCTACCTTTATTTTGGATTAGTTTTAGATTGACAGAAGAGTTAACAAAAATGGTAGAGTTCTCAAACTCCTTACCCACTTTTCCCTAATAACATTTTACATAACTGTAGTCCAATTAGCAAAAACAGGAAATTGGGCACCTGGGTGGCTCAGTTGGTTAAGTGACCACCTTTGGCTCAGGTCATGATCTCGGGGTTCTGGGATCGAATCCCACATCGGGCTTCCCAGCTCTGTGGGGAGCTTGCTTCTCCTCCCTCTGCCTGCCACTCCCCCTGCTTGTGCGCTCTCTCTCTCTCTTGCAAATAAATAATCTTTAAAAAAAAAAAACAAAAACAAACCAAAACAGGAAATTAACTTTGATACAATACTATTAATAAATTACAGACCATGGGGTGCCTGGGTGGCTCAGTCGGTTGGGCCTCTGCCTTCAGTTCAGGTAATGATCCCAGGGTCTTGGGATCGAGCCCCATGTCGGGCTTCCTGCTTAGTGGGGGGTTTGCTTCTCTCTCTCTCTCTCTCTCTCTCCCCCTCTGATCCCCCCACTGTTCGTTCTGTGTGTCTCAAATCTTTAAAAAAAAAATAAACTACAGACCTTTTTGAATTCCATCACTTTTTTTTTTTCCCACTAATATCTTTTTTTTCTCTTTCAGGATCTTACCCAAAATCCCACATTGCATTTAGTTACAATTTCTCCTTAGTTTTCTTCCAATCTGTAATAGGTCCTTAGTCCTTTTTTTATCTTTCACGGTCTTCATGTTTTTGGAAAGTGCTGATCAGTTATTTTTCATGATCACTGGTTACAGCTCTTTAGCTCTGGTTTTCAAACTGAAGAGTCTTGCCATTTTTGGTGTATTCACAAGTATGTTATTCAGTGTTTGGGGATTCTCTGTTATTCAGTGTTAGTAGCCTCTCCTGGAAACATTGTCCCTTAAAACAAGAGTGGCAATCAACACAGTACAAGAGCTCACTTAGGAATACCTTCTAGTTTTTTTTTTTTTTTTTAAGATTTATTTATTATTTTAGACAGAGCAGGGGGGAAGGGCAGAGGGAGAGGGAGAGGGAGTGAAAGAATCTCAAACAGATTGAGCCACCCAGGTGCCCCAGGAATACCTTCTAGTTTTATAAGCAAAAGAGATGTCATCTTAATTATTTTTTGGTCTTCAATGGTCTTTTGAAGTTTTCAGGATGTTGTTGGATTTTAGGCCATAAAGGTCACATTCTGCAAATACATGTTAAATATTTACTATGAGCAAGAAATTGTACTTCTTGTGAAGGACATTTGATGATATGACAGAGCCCCTGCTTTCAAGAGAAACAGAATGTTGAGCTGTCTCTTCAGAGGACAGTAAACACTGATCCATAGGTGTCTTAGTAGTTGTGGCCAAAAGTCTATAGTCTGTTATTGTAGTCAGCATGTGATATGTCTGGGCCAGTTGCTTAGAGAGGAAATATGAGTCCTGGAAGGGGGAAGTGTGTTCTTTTCTTCATTCTAGAAAAATACGTAAGACAGAACAAGTATCTCTTGCGTCAGCAGAACCAAGGGAGATTTGCCTAATGTAGAAGATTCAAGCAGATGAAAATTCTTGCATGTAAACTCTCCAAGTCTTGAAAATTTGCTATCTGATGGCTGAACTGTCAGACTTTAAGACCATTTACTCTGAGTCCTCCCCCAAACCGTAGAAATAAATGTGGAATCCCCATTATTATAGCTTTTGCAAAGGTAAGGCAGTGAAATACACCTTACCATAATGTTGAACATTGTAATTAATAATAATTAAAGTGAACAATCTATTTTCCTAGAAACAATTGTCACTCTCTGAAGCTCAAAAAATATTGTGATTACAAAAATTGCAATTTGCTCTGAAATAGCTAAAATGTGTGAAGCTTAATCTGTAATGCCTTGTAGCCAATGAAGCTGTGTTGGGTTGTTGCCATTGATTAAATGTAGTAGCAGAGCTGGAGCATTTAATCAATCATGAAAGCCACTTTAATGCATTGTATCACTCCAAAGCTGGAGCGATTAGAGCAGTTGCACTGTTGGCCGGAATATAAAATGTGGAACAAAAAAAAAGGAAGGCAAAAAGAATGACTTTCTTCTACATTCAGGTCTTCGTGTCTCAAAATGTGCAAAATGGGTAAAGTTTTGTATGCATTATGTGGATCATTTTAGCTGCATAGATGGGACAAAACAACCATCATTTGCAATGTATAGAGCTATGCCCACACATGTGAGCATAAACAAGTGTAGTAGTTTGAGATAGAAAATAATAGTGGGTTTTTGAAGAATAATGGATATTGTATGAGGTGTCACTTCTCTTGAAAATTACTTATTTCTGCCTAAATGAGGATTTCTGATATTGTTCATTCAATAGCTACAGCAAAGAAAAGAAGCTATTGCCAGAATAAGAAGGAAGAGGAGGAAAGAAAGGGGTGGTAGGGGAAGGGCAGAGAAGAGAAGAAAAAGGAGGCAGAACTGAGACCTGTTACTGGTTTTCAGATCTGATAGAAGAAAATGATCAGGCCTGTGAATCACAGTGGGACATGGAATGATCTGGGAGCAGGAGAAGTAATGATGACATGGAATTATATGACAAAAGAAAATAGGGGTCGTCAATTTGGATAGGTGGATGAAGGTTTTTTTTGGTCCATTTTGAGGAAAAATTCTAGTTAGTGCTGTAACTATATAGTACTCATCAATTACAATTACCTACATAGGTAACATATACATGGGCGTATGTATATCTTTAGTTAAGAATAAATCTAGGGGCACCTGGGTGGCTCAGTCAGTTAAGCGTCTGCCTTCAGCTTAGGTCATGATCTCAGGGTCCTGGGATCAAACCCTGCATCTGGCACCCTGCTCAGCAGGGAGTCTGCTTCTCCCTCTCCCTCTGCCCCCAACTTGTTCTTGCTCACTCTCTCAAATACATAAAAATATTTTTAAAAAAAGAAACTGTGGATCCTGGAACTTACGGAATAGGCAAATAATACCCCTGCCAGTGGTCTCTTCTTGTATCATTCTGCACTGTTCACTGCCAAAATGTTGACTCATCTGCAGAACTAGACTGAAGGGGAGTCTGAGTTCTCACTGTTACCTGAAGCCTTCATGTTGCCTTCACTCTGTGCTCAATGTTCCTCCTCTGGCTCACCTTTTAGCCTTAGTGTTTTGGGATACAGTTCTTTTTTTTTTTTAACATTTTATTTATTTATTTCACAGAGAGAGAGAATGAGCAAGGGCAGAGGCAGAGAGAGAGGAAGAAGCAGGCTTCCCGATGAGCAGGGAGCCCAATGCGGGACTCGATCCCAGGACTTTGAGATCATGACCTGAGCCGAAGGCAGACACCTGAAGAACTGAGCCACCCAGGCGCCCTGGGATACAATTCTTGATTATTTTTACAAGTAATCAAGTTGTGGTTCTTGATTATTTTTAAAAACCACTTTGAGGTATGATTGATGTACACAAAACTGTACTGACTTAATGTCTACAACTTGATGACTTTGGACATAAATATACTTTTTTAAAAGAGTTATTTATTTGAGAGGGGGAGAGGCAGAGGGAGAGCGAGTCCTAAGCGGACTCCCTGCTGAGCACGGAGCCCAACACAGGGCTCCATCTCACAACCCTGAGATCACAACCTGAGTTGAAACCAAGAATCTGACACTTAGCCAACTGGGCCACCCAGGTGCCCTGGACATAAATATACTTCTATAAAATCATCACCACAGTCTATGCCATCAACAATCCATCACCTCCAAGAGGCTTTTTTTTTTTTTTATGGATGTTCGTTTTGATTGCACAATGATAGTCATACAATAAGCACCTTTTGAATGCTTTTAAAAAGTCAATTCATCTGGTTTGAAGTTTTGAGCTGTAGTGAGCCTGATGAATGGCCACTGTCCTCAAGGAATTCATAATATTGAGAAGGCACTGTTAATACACATGATGTTACATGATGTGAACAGCTTGTGTATGAGAGCATGGAAGTGTAAATTGGGATAAAATTCCTGTGAGAGCTGAGAGAAGTTCAAAGGAAAATACAGTCAGCAAGACCTAAAGTGGTCTGGGAAAACTTCAGGGAGGAGGTGGGTTTAAACTTGGGCCATCATGATGGTTTTGATTAATTGAAATAAAGGGAAAGTTTGAGAGGATCCACTGAGGCCTCATGAGCTAAAGAAGTTACCTGAAGTCTCCTGTGAAATAGTGGAGGGAGCAGAGATTTTTAGGGGTGATTGGCAACATTCGAGGAGGCAGTGCCCCAAGTGTAACTGCCCCAGAGGCCATTCTTTTTTGAAAAAGTTTCAAGATGAGTATTCATGGTACAGTGTCCGCCAACGCATTTCCTGTTAATGACACAGGGTAGCCATGCTAAGGAAAAGCACAAGAAAGTGGGCCAGAGGAACAGTTTGTTTTAAAAGACAAACTAAGGAGTGGCTCTGAGGGCACAGTGTTGGAGGACAGTGCGGGGGTCATGGGGTTGGCCTGGAGAAGGATTCAGGATACTGGAAGACTAATACTCCTTCCTCAGTACTTTACAGCAGGTTCTGGATGTCCATATGCATGGCAGCAAGGGCTGTATTTCTTCCAGTTTCTATTCTCTGTTTTTTCTTTTCAGAATTAGAACCTCTACATTTTAGCTAGCTAGATGGCCGCCCAAAATAAACACTAAAATTTCCAGACTTGCTTGTAGTTAGGTGCAGCCATTTGTCTAAGACTTGTCCAATGGGATGTGAGCAAATTCGTGTGTTGAATTTCTAGGCCGTGCCCTTAAAAGAGAGTAGGCACGACCTCTGTATCCCCTTGTTCTTCTTTTCTGTGGACTGGAACATAGATGTGATGAGCTATCTTGGATCACAGGGACGAGGTAACACCCCGGAAAGGATAGAGCCACAAGATGGAAGGAGTCTGAATCTCCACCTCTGTGGTGTCAGCATGCCGGGCCCAGACTGACCAACTTCTCTTTAGGAGAGAAATGTACTACTTTTTGACTTAAGCCGCTATATTTCAGGAGTTTATTTTACATTGTGATTGTTGTCAAGAAGTTCACATTTTGGTGTATGCTTCCTAAAGTCTTACCGATAATACTTGAGTGAATTCTGGAAAGATGTTTCAGTATACCTGCATAGCATGTGATCTGATAACTTGTGAAGAATCTGGTTTTGTTCTTGGCCTCAGACATAATTCACTCTGTAGGAAGGATGGCAGCTTCAGGGCCCCATCTATATTTTTCCCTTGTTTATTCATGTTGATGCTGGAGTAAGGTACCATAAATACATGGCTTGCTGTTTCAGACTGTTATGTGTCACTGTTGGAGTTAACTAGAATATAGTTGCTTATTTTATAATCTTTATTCTGGAAGGTCTTGGAAATTGGGTGTTAAAATATGGAGGCATAGAACCTCATTACGAGGGTTACAATATCTCTACTTTGAACTTTCAAAAGACTAGGAGGACTCTTCATTTGCCAGCAGCTTCTGCATGGGGTCATTCATGTCAGCCAGCTTATCACACATGGTGGCACGGAGGCTTGTTCTTGGCTGGGTTGCATTAATTTCATTTCTCTGACTTCATTAACACTGAGTAATTGATGAATGCAGCCTTTGAGAAGATACAGGTGTGGATATCAGTGAAGTACAGGGCTGCACGGTGTTCTTAAGGGAACAAATACTTTTCAGAAGGCACTTGGTGTTCGCTCCTGCTTTGTTTCCTCTGCTTCTCCCACCCTCTCGTCCTGAAGTCACTTCTGACAGGAGCCAAGGTTAGCAACCTTGCAATAGTGCCCTTCCAGGTCTGCAGGGAAAGGTTTCCGGATGGCCCTGGACCCTGAAGGAGAGAAGTGTGGTGTCACTCAGGTTGTAAAACCACAGCCTCTGAGCCAGTCAGGAGTGACCCAGTTACTGGGTCATCAAATACGATCAGAAGCAAGAGCAATGGCTCTAAACACTGGTTTAATATAAACAAATTCAAAATTCCCCATCTTTCCACTTCCTTTCACTGAGTTGATCAATGCACTTTTACTTCTGTTTATTTCATTTTTTTTCCCCTTTCCTATCTTTCATTATTCCTCCTTCCTTTTGCTGAAGAAATAGCACTTGCAAAGTTATACAGGGCTAACAGGGTGTGAGAAATGCAGGTTTAGTAATCCCAGAACCCCGCGGAGTAGAGGAGGTAGCTAAGTGTGTCTGGGGGGCCACTGTTCTTTCTGCCTCAGAAGCAGCCCTGTTCAATCTCACCAGCCAGGTGCCCAGCAGAAATTCAGTGACATGCAAATATAGCAAGCTGATTTCCTAATTTATGTCTGTGGGATTTGCAAACTTCACTATAATGTATTCTGAAAATTTTGCATCCTTTCAACAAGATGTATTGAATCTCAGGCCCTGGGTTGTGATTGATCCCAATGCTGGGGTAATATGTTAAGATTGTCACACTGACCTGACAGGCCTTTATTATGGATTTTAAAAGGCAGGTATCCTGGGTGAAAATCCTCAAAGGTCATTCCTGGGGAAAATAATTTTAGGATTTGTAGTGGGTGTGAAATGGAGAAATGTTTGGGGCGCCTGGGTGGCTCAGTCGTTAAGCATCTGCCTTCGGCTCAGGTCACGATCCCAGGGTCCTGGGATCAAGTCCCGCATTGGGCTCCCTGCTCAGCGGGGGGCCTGCTTCTCCCTCCCCCACTCCTCCTGCTTGTGTTCCCTCTCGCGCCGTGTCTCTCTCCGTCAAATAAATAAATAAAATCTTAAAAAAAAAAAAAAGAAATGGAGAAATGTTTCCATTCACCATGTGGGTGATGCTAAATACATGCTATTAGTTTCAGCTTGTGCATCAAGGTGTGGTTTGTCCGGAGAATTGCCCTAACCCAAGGTCGTGACCATCATTCCCAAGTAGGAGAGACTGATTTTCTTGAGCCTGTTACATAGCTTTAGAGTGCCTGCAACCTAGACGAGTTTATTCCAAATAAATACCCTTGGGATCAAGAGGACCCCAGAGGAGTGTTGGTATTGCCATATCATCATAGGCATCCCTTTGAAAAATTGGGAAGTCAGTGAAACCTAAACTTTGCCTGTCTTTCCACTCAAATTCCTTACTCAAGTTTCTATCTAAGGTTTCAAGCTTAAGAATCTCCGCAAATGATACTGGTAATAACACAGTTTGTGACTGCTAACAGAGGTTTAATCAATGTCTTGAGGATTAAAAGCCCCAAACCTCAAAGGAATAAAGCTGTAATGATTGAATGAAAGCCTATTTGGCTAATGTTGGAGGAGAGAAACTAGGACACGGGCCCCATAAATCAAATTGTTGACAGGCTTATGTACAGCCTGGCTGACCCATTTCCTCCCCTGGGGTAAAGAAAACAAAACACTGATAGCAGATCAAGAGTTCTCAGCTGCATGCAAGGACATCATATGTATCAAATTATTTTAGGGTAGCTGTCCTGGGTCCTTTCACAGACCTGCTGAGTCACTGTAGAAGCAGTATTTCCTCATTGGTTCCAAGAGGAAGTTAGGATAAATGATTTCATTTTGCAGCTTGAAGGTGCTTTGTTTAGTCTCAGGCTCCTGTGGCCCAGGGAAAGCAGTGAAAGAATGGGGATGGTGGAAAATGTAGAAGCCCTGGTGAGCTTTCTCTAGCACCCAGCCTGTCTTTGTGAGAGAAAAAGGTGTCTTAACTCAAGAAGAGTTACAGGGAGATGTTGTCTTCAACACTCTTGAATCAAGGACATTCCCACTCATTACTTCAGCAGAGCTGATTCTAATTTTGCGCTTTGGATACTGTTTTGTGGAACTATTGCAAAGTGTTATTATTTGTAACAGATGGCTTTCCAGGTATGTGGCAAAATTACTCTATTTTATTTGGGCATCAATCAAATTTTAGGAGGGTAAAATGAAATGATTTGGAACAAATATGCTACTTCCCCCCACTCTGTCAGGTGCAAACTTTTAAAAATAAAGTTACTTGCTGGAAAATATACTTATGTAAACTCCAGATTACATACTCCTACTTTCAGAAGGGGAGAAGTAGCACAAAGCTAAGCAGGGATGTCATTGTTCAGTCCGGAAGGGGAAGATGTCAGGACGCAGGACTAGAGCTACCAGTTGTAGGGTATAAAGGAAACCAGCTTCTTTCTCTCTGGTATGATTTGAGAGGAGAAGGTCAGGCCCCTTCTGGACCAAGAGAATTTGTGAGTTGCAGGATGGAAAGAGTACAAGAATCCAGTTGAGTTTTAATCAGGGATCGTGGTATGACATAAAACGCATGAAAATACCTTAGAACACTGCTGGACACATTCAATCCATTTTAACTTTCCTCATTATCATTATAGTTATGTCCACAGTATTTCCTTGTGTGCGTGTCACCCTTTGCACTTCCCATAATATTTTATCACTATTGACTTGTGTGCTTTTTTTTTTTTTTAAGATTTTATTTATTTATTTGACAGAGAGAGACACAGCGAGAGAGGGGACACAAGCAGGGGAAGTGGGAGAGGGAGAAGCAGGCTTCCCGCGGAGCAGGGAGCCCGATGTGGGGCTCGATCCCAGGACCCTGGGATCACGACCTGAGCCGAAGGCAGACGCTTAACGACTGAGCCACCCAGGCACCCCAACTTGGATGCTTTTCTTATTTGACTGCAGATCCACGATGGTAGGGACTGAGCTTCAGTCAGCCATGTCTTAGCATTCTGTGCTTGTCTAAACTTGGATATTAGATATAAAAACGTAAAGCAAGTTTTGCATGTGGAAAATCTCCTCAGCAGATGTTTTTCTACCTTCCGAGAAAAATAGCAGCCATGGCAAACCTACTCCAGGTTCAACTAGTAAGTAGGTTCTGTCTTCAGCTGTTTCATGGATCAAAAGTCACCACACAAAGGTAAACGTGACTATGGCAGCTTCTGAAGATAGGTTCACTCCGCTCCACACCAACCTTCTTGGGGCGTGTATGTGTTTCCTGTAGTGTCATGCTTCATTTCCTGGCCTCCTGGAGCTCAGATGGTTATGATCTGGTTCGGCCAACTAGATGCACCTGGCTGAGTCCTTAAAGGCAGATGTAAACATCAGAACATAATGATGTGCAGCTTTTATGGACAGTACATTTATGGAATCCCTTCCTCTGTTTTTCTTCGTAGCAGTTGTATTGGAGGTTCTGATGTCTAGTCCCTAGGGTTTTGAATGTTAAGCAGTGGGTGGCACTATCGGTGGGATTTCTGCTGGAACACTCTGTGGTGTGGATGGACATCTTTTTTTTGTTACATTAAGAGTAGATTCTGGGGCATCTGGGTGGCTCAGTCGGTTAAGCATCTGCCTTCGGCTCGGGTCGTGATCCCAGGGTGCTGGGATCGAGCCCTGCATCGGGCTCCCTGCTCAGCGGGAGCCTGCTTCTCCCTCTCCCTGTGCCTGCCGCTCTGCTTATCTGTGCTCTCTCTCTATGTCTCTGTCAAATAAATAAATAAAATCTTTAAGAAAAAAAAAGAATAGATTCTGTTGCCTGCAATAGTCCCACAGAGTAATTGGGACCTGAAGTGGTCGCACATTCTCAAAGGGGAACGTGGGATGGGCTCTCTGATTTGAGTGGGGAAAGATCCAGTTACCATTAAGAATGGGGCACTAGTATTATTCCATACCACCCAGTGCAAACTGTTAACACTTATCACTTGGGGCCACTCGGACTGAAGGAGTGGTTTTGACAGAAAAAAAAAAAAACTACCACCACCAAAAACCTGTGGGAGAACATTGTAGAAAGCACAGTTATAGGGGAAAAGACTGGCTGCTTCTAATTACACTGAAGTGCCGAACAACGGCAGACTCAGGGTCTTAAATCCTAGGCTCAGAGAACAGAGGCATTTCAGGGCCTCACCTAAAACAATGTCCTATAGCTTCAGGACTGATGTGTGCAAAAACAGCCACAGGATCTGTCCTTGTAGGGTAGGGTGCGGGATTAAAACATTAGGCTGAAGTCATAGCTCTACCCGGTCTCTCTAATAAAAGGTAGGACATTGGTTGGAAAAGAAGTGGACCCTGGAAGAATGGAATTGGAACATTTAGGAGAATTTGATTAAGTCCAGATTCCCTGAACATCCTAGGGCAGCAGAATCTATCCCTCTCTCCTGTTAATGTGGCTGATTCTGTGATGCTTGAGGCATAGTGATGACTTCACAGAATAAGATGCCAGGTTTCCCCCTGCCTCACTCGACCAAATCTGGCATCTGGAGTTAGATCCCAGTATGCTCTTGGGGATCAGTTACAAATCAAACCTAGGTGTTGACTTAACCATTTCAATATTTTACATCAACAAAAAATCTTGGGAAAAACCAGTGGGAATTGATCCTAAGGGTGCAAGACCAGTGAGGGAGAAATCTATTTTAGATGCATTTGAGTTTGCAGTTCTGGTGCATTTACAAGAGATACCGGATTCATTGTGCTACATCATATGAACTCATGTAATTGGACGCGAATTTGATTATTATCTGGAATTGTTGAGTAAAACTGGACTCAGTAGTCACCTTTGCCAAATGAAGTGAAAATGACAGGAATGCCTTGGGTTTAATGTAAAGCAAGGAATCTAGAGTCTTAGGAAGACATGGGATTTAGAATGGATTTATCACATACAACTGGCTCATTCTTCCAAAACATGTCCTGCAGGAGACTTAGATGATACTCACTTGATCTCACTGATGAGGGAAGCACCAGAGACTTTAAAAATTACTTCACTGGCTGTTCTCTCTAGGCTTGGATAAAAGTGGGAAAAGCAACTATTTAAGTGGCTTCCGGATTTCGATGAAAATGTTGGGTACTCAGTATCAGAGGCAAATTATTACCATCAATTGCCAGAAGCAAGATAAACATGTTACCATTAAAGGCAGCAAAGTGTAAGTGGTAACCAAAATAATTTGATCTACGTGGAATTTTGGAAATGGCTAATTGATCATAGTTTCCTAGAACTGAAATGGACATCCCATTAAAATTCTGCTTGATTTGTATGCCCCAAAATAGATACATATATATAAATAATTCAGACTTAGTGAATAGAAGCCTGACTTGAACAACACTAGAGACACTCTCCGACCCTCAGCCAACTTATAAACCTGACCTAGCACCATTGACGTGAAGGAGAAGTTGGTCATGCTTAAGGAAGGATCTTGTATATAACTTTCCAAGTTATCTTGTAAATCTTCCTCCTAGCCTTTCCCAAACAGACCTGTGGCAAATTCAAGTTTAATTATTTGCTGACCATTAGGAAATATCTAGTTTTGGGGGGAAATTATTGGACTTTGTCTCTATGAAAACATTACTCTCTGGTGACTCAGGACAGTACTGTGATCCAGAGGTCAGAACTGATTTATGAATGCCAGGTGGTAAAGAGAATTTAGGTCTGACCTTATGTAATAGTGGGTCCAGTGGGTCCACAGACCCACTATGGTCACTGGTGCATAGATGGAAAGGATATATCCTCAGAAACAGGCAGGATTCTTATGTTAGTCTCCTGACTTGTGGAATAGTAACTATTAAAAGCCAAGTGGAAATCCTCGGAACTAAAGGAAATATATACCTAGAATAATTGCAGAGATTAGTCCATCTTTTATGGACTTGCAAGATTCAAAGATGGTTAATTTTTGTTATGTCCTAGTTAATTCTCCTGTAGGGTCTGTAGTGTGACAGAAGAATCTTGGGAAATGACATTAGATTATTATGCTACATGTAATTAAGTAATGGCTCCAATTGTAAGCACTGTTCTAGATGTGTTTTTGATTATTAGATAATCGCTACTATTGGCTTCTGTTCTTCAGCTGTTTAGCTTGAAACTTTTGGTCCCTTCCCCACATCCTAATAAACAACACCAGAAATAGTTTCTTTTCGTCCGGAAGTACAGGAGTGTACCATAACTAACTTGATCTGGCCTATGCCAGTCACTCTTTGCTTTAATTTATTCCTCAGGAACATTCATCACACAATTCTTCAGGACAACATGCTAGTCTCTCAAAATGACATCATGCTGGTAGGACCAAAGAAGCAGGAAGTAGCAGGTATCCTGAATAGTTCAATGAGATACATGTGTGTGGGCTGCCTCCATGAAGATGTTGGGGATGTATCCTTGAGCATATGAGGATATGTCTGCCAAAAGGAAATACAGGTTGCAGCCCATGGTATCACCTCCCATTAAGAAAGAGGCAGAATGTTTAATGGGTCTCTTTTGATTTTGGAGACAACGTAAAGCATATTATTCCCAACTTATTTGCCTATCATGCTTATAGCCTTGAGCAAGAGAGGGGTTTACAGGTGGTCCAACTAGTAATACAAGCAACACTGCCTTTTGGGTCTCATGAGCCAGAGAATTCAGTGGTGCCAAAACACCTGAAACAGAACAAGGTGCTCTATGGACCTGTCATAAATTCAGTAGGATAAATACCTAGTAGTGCAATTGCTGGATCATAGGGTAGTTCTATTTTTAACTTTTTGAGGAAACTTCATACTGTTTTCCAGAATGGCTGCACCAGTTTGGATTCCCACCAGTAGTGTAGGAGGGCTCCCCTTTCCTCACATCCTTGCCAACACCCATTGTTTCTTGTGTTGTTGATTTTAGCCATTCTGACAGGTGTGCGGTGATATCACATTATAATTTTCATTTGAATTTCCCTGATTATCAGTGATATTGAGCACCTTTTCATGTGTTGGCCATTTGGATGTGTTCTTTAGAAAAATGTCTATTCATATCTTCTACCCATTTTTTAATTGGATTATTCATCTTTTGGGTGTTGAGTTTTATAAGTTCCTTATGTATTTTGGATACTAACTAGGTATTTGCCCAATGAATATGAAAATACTAATTCAGAAGGATACATGCACCCCAGTGTTTATAGCAGCGTTATCTACAATAGCCAAACTATGGAAACAGCCCAAGTCTCCATTGACCAATGAATGGATAAAGAAGATGGTATATATATATATATACAATGGAGTATTAGTCTAAAAAGGAAAAAAAGATCTTGCCATTTTGAATGAAACAGATGGAGCTAGAGAGTACTATGCTTAGTGAAATAAGATAAAGACAAATACCATATGATTTCACTCATATCTGGAATTTAAGAAACAAAATGAGCATGGGGGTGGGGGAAGAGAGGCAAACCAAGAAACAGACTCAACTATAGAGAACAAACTGATGGTTACCAGAAGGGAGTGGGTACCATCGGGAGATGGGTCAAATAGGTGATGGGGATTAAGGAGTACATTTGTTGTGACGAGCACCGAGTGTTGTATGGAAGTATTGAATCACTAAACTGTATGCCTGAAAGTAGTGTTACACTGTGTTAACTAAGTGGAATTAAAAAAAAGAAACTCAATAGGAAATCATAGTTGAGGTCTCTAGACTTTTGAAGCAAAGCTAAGGCCTCCTCTTCAGAAACAAATAATTGCCTTTTGAGAAATAGTTTTTAGCTTGGCAGTGCATTCTAACAGAGAAGGAATCAAGGAACACCCGGTTACATTCGACTTTAGCTGCTTATTTTAAACTGGGTGTAATCAAGCCTACCATGTCGTAAAATTAGATGAGCTCAACAGTACTTATCACAGATCATACTTATTACTTAGGATCTTGGACATAGAGGTCATGATGGCACAGAAATAAGCTTCTGGAAAGGATGTCTCACATACCAGTGTGCCTGAGCAGAGCTGATGTGACCAGCACCCACTGGGATAGTTCTTTAAGAAATAGCCCTCCTTCCTTCTCCTTTGGCTTTCTCTGGATGGGAAACATACGATCTTAAGGAGACAATATTAAGGTTTAAGAGTATTTTGCCATGAAGTATATTAATCAGGGGGTTGGGGAGACTTGGATCTATGATTTTTGGAACGTGGATGATGTGCCATTTTTTCCCTATGCATTTAGACGTATGAGGAACTGAGCCCAAGAAAGGATACATGGATTGCCCAAGGTGACAATCTTAGGAAATGGTGCAGCTGACATGAAAGTTCAAGGACTCTCATTCTTCATCCACTGTGTTGTGCTTTGCACTATAATGTTGCTTCTGTTGTGCTTTAGCTCTCATTTCTTGAAGCGCTCTTCTAGAATACTTTGACTCCATAGTCAGAGCTGTTAGAGTAGGCCCCTGGTCTCTCCTAGGCTCTAGGGAGTTTTCATTTTTCAATGCCCAAATAACCACCCTCACCTGGCATCCCACTTAGTCACCCTTCCATCTTGCCCTCATGCATGAGTAGTGGTCTTCAGGCTACTTTTCTCGGAATCTGCCAGGGTCATGTCATCATTGCTCTTGTCCTTTGCTCCTGTCAGCATGCTCATTATTTAATTATTTAAATTAAATTATTTAATTTACATCATAAAATTCCAAAAATTGGGGGTTAGGGAACTCAAAGGGAGATCCAAGGAAATATTTAAGTAGACAAAACCTGACTGATAAGACTGCAAAGCCGTAAAAAATAATCATTTTTATCTTGAGATAATAGTTCTTCAGATATTTGAAGATGGTTCTCATTTTCCTCTTTAAGGCTGCTTTCTCCAGGCAGAACGGCTTCAGTCCTTCTGAAGAGTCCTCAGAGGGCCTAGTGTTACTTTATTCTTACTGAACAATTAGCCTTCTTGTGGGTCAGCACACCCATTTTTTTTTTTTTTTTTAATGTGAACAGGTTTACCAATTATGCTACTACCATCAGCATGGACAAAAACCAATTTTATTCTTTCCCTCGTTCTTTGTTTTCTTTTTCTTTTTTTTAAGATTGGTTTATTTTAGAGAGAGCAGGTGTGGGTGTGAGTGGGGGGAGGGACAAAAGGAGAGGGAAAGAATCTCAAGCAGACGCCCTGCCGCGCTTCATCTCATGACTCCGAGATCATAACCTGAGCTGAAATCAAGGGTCATATACTCAACTGACCAAGCCACCCAGGCTTTCCCTTGTTTTAATCACTGTATTTTTACAAAGGGGTGAGAAGTTTTATGCTCCTTTTTTTTTTTTTAAATAATGTTATACTTTGTATCTGTGTTTTGTTCAGCTGATGCTTCCAGTGCCTTCTTACTTTCTGCCTTTAGCTTTCTTGAGTTGTTTCAAATTCCTCCTGCCTGCTACTGTTACCAGCTACAGTCTTGCTTTACCTGGGGGTGTACCTTTTAGTACAGCCAGTAGTGAATTTTCCCTCCTCTGACCTGTGCTCTAATGCCAGACTCATGGTGGGACCACTGGCTTGCGAGCCTGCAGGTGGCCCGATCTGCCATCCCTACCGGTGTGATCCTGCTTTGCGTTTCTTTGTACAGGCGCAGTATCTGTGATCTTGCTTTATACCCATAGCCTGGTACAGACCTCTCCTTTGGTTCTTTTCTCGGGAAGACATTTATTTATTTTTTTTTTAAATTTTTTTTTAGGTTCAGGATTCCAAATTTAATGACAATTCACCATGTGATTAAACTTGCCTTCTTACACAGCACACAAAGCAGGACAGAAGACAAACCACGCAGCAAACAAGATAACAGAGGGGTGCAGGAAGTTAACGAACCAAATGCGAAGTCAGTCTGTGGGCGCGAAGTTGAGATAAGGCCTTGGTCTGGTCCGGGTCAGCTCTTGGCACTTGCTGCTTCTTATGTTCAAGCAGTGAAGGATCTTGACTCTGTTTGGAGATAGGGCAGAGCCTTTGGTGGCAGCTGCCTTTTTTAAGTGGTCAGACATAAAGGGGTCAGCTCTGAAGAGTCTGACCTCGGGAAGACATTTAGCTCCTCCTGGTTCTTTCAGAACACGGCCAAAGAGAATTCCCTGCCTTCTCCACCCTGTGACTCTGAGAGAGTTATTTCGACATTTTGACAGCTATTGTGTTGGTAGTGCATTTCTTTTATTTCCTCCTTTGACTTAGGTAGAACCCTGTGGAGCATTGGAGACCTTTGAATCAATGGCCCAAATCTTCATTTTCCACTGACTTTGACAACCGTCTCCTATTTTTCCTTCCCTCCTCTGGCCCAGAGATAGCCTGCTTCCCCTCTTGCGGGCACAGCGGGGACCTTGCTATTCTGCAGGCTGACAGGTGAGACACAAGTGAATCCAGGCTGGCCGGGTGGGGATGTCAGATGCGGTCAGCCTCACCAGTGGTGCATTTGCTCAGAGCAGGCAGGGCCTGAGTGCTCCTCCAGCTGCTGCCTTCTAGTCCCCAGGCTGGCTGTACGACTCTCAGAGCATGACTGTCACACAAGTCTCAAAATCATGTACAGAAACAGCCCAGCAGTCATTTAGCAAAGGGTGTTATGTATACAAACCTGGGAGCATTCTCAGGAAAGGTAGGTAAGGCTCAAGGCATTTCTTTAACTCTCTCTGAAGGGTGGAGCCCAAGAAAAAAATACCCAATCAAACATCTTGAGTGCAGATTAACTTTAAAAACCATGAGTTATTGACCACTCCCATTTCTTTTTTGTTTGTTTCTTTTTTTGGTCCCTTTCCCCCAAATGCTGACCTCCTGGTTGCCAGTTATAGGCATCCTGGAAGGCAGAAATGAGAAAGTAAATATATGTTCGTGTACTTGAGTGTGTATCCTTTATCACAAATAGGTATTTGGTTAGGGAAGGTGAGTCCCATAACCAGTTAACTGAAAAGAGCAGTAGATACTGTCTCTGGTCCTGGGACTCTTTAGGCCAGAAACATCTCTATATCTTGCATATTTGTAAGACTACTCATTTATTTGCCTTTTACTGATCACTATTGATGAAGTTAAAGTTCCTTTCGCCAACAAGACTGTAAGTTATCTAAGAGAAATGGATTCCTCATAAATATGTGTATTTCCTGTACTCTCTAGCAAAGTTTCATGCCTATAGGGAGACATGTCAGTGTAGGGAAAAGAGCAAAATCTTTGGCATGAGACAGACCTGATTTTTAGCTACAAAGTCCCTGGAAAATGATGCATTTATAGAGGCAAACAGGTAGATGGCTGTTGTCCTTTCCCTATTAAGTACATATCTGTTTATTAATTACAGATACGCAGTTTTCTTTATGTGTTATAGGTAAGATCAGGTTATTATCTTTTAAGATTATTATAATCTTATAAGATTATTATCTTATTAAATTAAGATTATGTGATACAGGAAGTTATGAGTAAATCAGAAAGTTCTGGCAGAAGTAAAAAAAAAAAAAAAAAAAAACCCAAGCACAGGAAGTACTAGGCAAGACCAGTAGTCCTTTAGAATGAGCGAGATGCTACGTAATATGACATTGCAGCCAAGAATCCCAAGAAGAGAATTGCCTGAAGAAATGATCTCTTGCATGTCCTGAAGTATCATCCTCTCCTGCCCTCACTCCTTGTAATTCCACTTGCAAAATGCATTCCACATCTGTCTGCTTTTCTCCATTTCCTCAGCCACCATTCCATAGGACGCCCTACTGTTGTGTAGTCCTCTTGTCTGATTTCCCTGTTTCTGTTCATTTCCCCTTAGAACCCGCTCTCTACAGAGGAGCCAGAGTGTCTCTTTAAAAATATAAATCAGGGGCGCCTGGGTGCCTCAGTCAGTTAAGCTTCTGCCTTCGGCTCAGGTGACGATCCCAGGGTCCTGGGATCGAGCCCCACATCGGGCTCCCTGCTCCACGGGGAGCCTGCTTCTTCCTCTCCCACTCCCCCTGCTTGTGTTCTCTCTCTTGCTGTCTCTCTCTCTGTCAAATAAATAAATAAATAAACCTTTAAAAAAAATAAAAATATAAAAATATAAATCAAAGCATGGCAATACACTGCTAAAATGCCTAATGGCTTCCTTTTGAAATATAATATTTTAATAATGGTGTACAAATCTGCTTTTTTACTAAAAGAAAGTACCGCATGTGGCTTCCTGGCAGATTATACTCCGGTATAACAAGACTGGATGCCAGTGATTTGAAACATGTGCAGGGGGCTAGTGGGGGGCTAGGAAATACTGTCCTTTGTATTAGATAAGAAGTGACACTTAATAGGAAGGAAATTTCTATTTCAGCATAAACCCCATGGAGATAGTGACTAAACCGGAATGGCAAAATTAATTCTGCAAACACCCCTTTAGCCTGGCTTTCCTGTCTGAAGTGTTTCCCATTCGGTCCCAATGAAACCTTCCTTTGGTGGCTGTAAGGCAGGCAGCTGAGTTTGTGTGTGTTTCTAAAAAGGAAGAATGAAAAGGTAATAGAGTACACTGAAACTCCTAGGTGAATGTGTGTTTTTATTTGGGTTATACAAAGCTTCCTTTTAATTTCACAGAAGTGCGAAATTCTGTAAAAGTTGAGACCTTTGGGTGTTCTGAGCTAATAAAATACCTATATGTAGGCTGAAATGACCGTTAGTAGCACCAGTTGGGATTGGGTGCACGCTTGTGCCTTGCTCCCGCTTTCCAAACACCAAAAATCCTTCCTTGATGGAAATTCAGAGTCCTTGAGGGCTCAGCTACCTGGCTGTCCTACCAGATTACTTTCTAGTCCTTAATGTCACTCACATTTAAAAGTGGTTTCTCTTCTAGCCAGAAACTGCAACTTAGAATGTCAACACTTAATATTTTATGGATGCTTATTATAATAAACAGTGAAGGAAAAATACATGCACAGAACTACCCTCAAAGGACAACCAAGTATAAATAAGCAACTTGGCTTAGGAGAGAAAAATGGAAGTGCCATGTTAGAATATGAAAAGAGAAGAGGATTTCTTAATGAAATGTGATCATAAGACCAGAATCGCCAACTATATATTACTGAATGATCCAACATTTCCTAACTAACAGTGTATATCTTTTTAAAGCAGTATAATTAAGAAATGAAGTATTAAAATTCAGAACTGTCAGTGTTGGAAATAATCTTCCTTTTTTTTATTTACAGATTGCTTTTGCAGAATTTGCTTTGTAAAGTTGACTAAATCATGTTGAAGCAAGGCATATCAATAAATATTTTGAATTCTTACTATGCTTCCTGTTCTTGGATATGCTGTGCAGTAAAGAAGAATAAAAATACTACCTTTGCTTTCCAGAAGTTTGCTGCCTTACAGAGGAAATAAATCTATAAAACAAGACAGGGATAGCATCAAATGCTAGAGTTTACAGAAAAGACTTCAAGTGCTCTAGCGTTTTACATTTGTTGGGAGTCATAGTTGTCTTGAGCAGGTGATTATCTGTGGGATGCAACCACATGACCCTGTCCACCTCTCTTCAAGGAGTGGTACAGTATGACCCCTACAGCTATGGGCTCAGGCTCCTGGAGGGATCCCATAGTTCTTTCCTACCATTTGCATTTAAAATTATCCTTCCTAAAATATGCCAGTATCCAAGGTGCAAGCCATCATCAGATTAAAAAAAATTGATGTTTTTCATTGTCAGTGGCTTTTAAAAAAAAGTATTAACAAAACTATTTCCAGCTTGTCTCTAGTAATTCTGTCTACTATGTTTAACTCTGATGGATACCCAAGATAGGTGAGAATAAAAACTTGACCTAGTTACATTATCTTTGTCTTTATGTCCCTTGTTCAAAAAAAAAAAAAAAAAAGGAACAGATCTTTACTAGATAAGATCTAAGTTCCTGTCCTAATCAAAATATCTTTTAAAAATCTCGTATTTGGGGCATTTTCCAAATGTCTTAATGTCTTTTCATATTTTTCTTTTACCTATTAGTGTATTTTATGATTATGTATATTCTCATCCACCTCTGCTAGTTAGATATAAAATTCTGAAAGATCCAGAAGACACCAAGTGTGGTAATAAACTAACCATTCAGAGTTCAACTAGACATAAATCTAAATTCAAATCTATCCAGTTCTGTCTATTGTATATATGTATATGAGTGTATATGTATATCTATTTCTCTCTCTCACTCTCTCTATATAGATATAAATTATGACTCCTTATTGCCTATATAAGGAAATTAACATTGTAAAAAAGCTGAAGCAGTTTGTTATTAAATGTACGGCTCTCATCCCCATTGTCCTAGCCATCTGTTTTCTTAACATCTCCCCCCTGCCCCCTTTTTTTTTTCAGCACCTCTACTCATTCCCTAAATGTTTTCTTTCACCTAATAACATTGTGATCTACCTTCTGGCTCAAGCTAGAAACATTCTGATTTTTGTCTTTGTCATCAGTCAGATCTCCTATTCATAATTAAATGTCACTGCGAAGTAGTACTGGATCTTAGTAAATTGCTTAACTTCTCAGTGCTTTGAGTTGCTTCTAAAATGGAGATGATTGCAGTGTCTTTTCCATTATATTATGAGTAGATGAGACAGTGCAATAATATGTTTTGAAATGTCCCTGACACATATTAAGATGAATGCTAACTATGAAGACATTATCATCATTTGCTGGACTACATAAAGTATTTTCCTTTATCTCCTTGACTTTAGTGTTTGAATTCTACTGGTCTTCCTGAGAAAAATCGGGATTATTTTTGTAAAATCAGGTTCTAATCATGCTGCTGTGATTTAAAAGCATTCAGTGGTTCCTCCTATGTGTAGAATAAAGTCTAGACCCCTCACCAAGGTGTACAGGCAAATGAAAACTGATTAGAACTATTGTTTCAGCCTTATCTTCAGGTGCTAGTTAGCTCTGCATCAAAGCTGGTGCTGACTCAGAGGACACACGGATAGGCAAGACCCGGGGTTCCTCAGGGCCCCATCCCCTGTGCTTTGGTTGCACTGAGTCCTGATATTCTTGCTTGCCTCTATGCTTTTGCTCAGTCTTCATCCTGCTTCAGACATCCACTTGCCTCCTTTCTCTGTGGAATGTATGTGAACTCATCCTTCCAAGACTTACTCAGGTGCCCTCTGCAGTTTGAAGCCTCTTCTGTGGTACAAGTAGATATACTTGTTTGCTCCTTAGTGTTTCCACAACACTTTATGTGTGTTTCAGTTTTAGCACTAAAAACACAAATGTTCTTGGTTGTTTACATATGTACTCCTCCCCCTCAGCATTCTGAACTCACTGAAAACCATCAGCTGGGCTGGGAGCACAGTAGGGGGTGGGGGATGGATCCAGGCTAAGTACTGGTCCAAGTATTTTTCTTATGCTGTCCCATTTAATCCTCACAATGAGACCATAAGGATTAATAAGCCCCAAATAACTTTGGGAGGTTAAATTACTTGTAACAGCTATGAAGTATAAAAATGCAAGCTCTCAACTAGAGAGATAGTGTTCTTTCAAAAATCACTGAATGCATTGCAAAGGTAACTTTTTTCAATACCAACATTTATTTTTTTCCCAACTTCACTGAGATGTTAGTCATGAGACCCTTCAGATGTATATCGGTGGGCCATATACTTGGGGGATGATTGCCAACATGTATCTCGGGGGGTTTAGAGATAAAGGATGTTTCCAAAGGAATTTTTATATGTTAAAGTAGACTTACAGGATCCTGGGGATCAGGCTAATACTGCCTTTTGCCCTTAGCAAAGTATTAACATGGAGGCAGCTGAGTTTCTAGAGGAATGTCACTCTGCCTGTTTCAAAGACTTGTCAATGGGCTGGAAGTAGTAAGGAAATTTCATTTTTCTTTTGCCTTTATTTCCCACATCAAAAGCAGACACACAAATCAGTGGAACAGAATTGAGAGCACAGAAGTAAACCCTCACATATACAGTCAACTAATATTTGACAAGGGAGCCAAGAATACTCAATTTGAAAATGATACCTCTTCAATAAATGGTGCTGGGAAAGCTGAATAGAAAGGTCTTTTGGATAATTCACATCCCTATTTGTCTCCACCAAGAACTGGCCCTTTTGTCTTGATGATGGAAACTTAGGTTTAGAGTAACCCCTCTACACAGGGCAGCATTTTTCAGTCATTCTTAGAGGTCCAGTGCTGTACTCATCTGCCTTGGAGCTGCTTTGGGGGAAGGAGGGAGTTACAGCCCTTTTGTCCTTAACCCCTTTAACCGGAGATGTTATAGTTCTTTTGTTTGTATTTTGAATGGAGGTTCCTTGGAGTTTTATTTAAAAAAAAATGCAGCTTAAAATGTTGAAAGTTATCAGATCTACAGCATCTTTAAATCTTACACCTCATTATATATTTGCCAAGTAACATTCCACCCAAAGCCGCCCACAAATAAGCAGTAGTCCCAGTTTTTAATTTAAAGCTTAAGTTATGGCAGTCTGTTGTGAATAGGGTTGCAGGACAAAGAACTTTTCTGGATTTCCCTTTAACCGGAGGTGGTTGGTCTCCGAGCTCTGAAAACAGGTATCTGCAGGGTTGAGAGGAAGTGCCTTCCCCCAGACTCCAGGTGTGATGTGGGGAGAAATCTCATCACAAACCTAGTGTCTCACTCCCAAGTAGGGCTGCAACAGATGCAGCAGCCCTTGGAGCTTTCTCCGTGGGGAGGACCCACTGTCTGGGTCTGTTTTTGTGGTTTCTGACCCCCTTGCAAGGGAGAGTCTTTTTTCTTAATCGGAATGGGAATGCACTTTCCCAGCCCCCATCGGAGGCTCGGCTCAGGAAGGAATGTATTCCTGTCCATGTGGCAGAGCTGCCCTGCAGACAGTGTCAATAGGAAAGGTCACTGGCTGATACGCTGCCAAGTGGCTAGTTCTTCAGGCCAAAATGTGTTCTGCCCCTCCCTCCTCGGGCAGAGGCATTAAAGTTAAATGTTACAGATGTGAGGGGATGGCAGCAAGCATCTTGGGCTTGGAAAAGAGCTCAGGCTGGGGATAAAATGCTGTGTACGGTGACGGAATGTATTTTCTGAACAAAAGGAGTTTTTAAGGACAAAAAGAAAAGGAAATTAGAGTTGAAACTCCCAGGCCTCTAATAATCCAACCCCATCCAACTTGTCCAACTGTATTTTTCCTGATGTGCATACGCATCTCTGGTCTCTGCCATGAGAGTCTGTACACATTTGATTCCTGTTTGGAGTCCCCCTCCCCTCTGTCCTTTCTGTCCATAAGCTACAAACGAAGTGGCTATTTGTGTCCTAGTTTTGTTTTTTTGTTTTGTTTTTATGTTCAAAGGCAAGGCTATTGATCTAATTTTAAACTTGGACCTTTTGTATACAGGTCTTTCCTTTATAAATCTTATCGTTTATGTTTTCATGTGCATATTTATGAAGTCATACAGACTAGGGTAGAGAGAACTACCTGGGGCATGAGATTCAGTTTTAGGACCATTAAATCCCCAAGTTGAAAATATAGCTGATAATGTGCAATCGGTTGGTTGCCCCAGAAAACTGTCAGTTCATAGAATCTTCCTGTCAGAGCTGAAAGCCGCAGTTGATAGTATCTTTTCCAACTGTCTGGGGTGATTAATGAGCACACTCCCATATATGGGAAAAGAATATCTACCATTTATTAACAGGGTGCATATTTGAGCTGATTTTCTAATAATAGAAATGGGTAGAGTCTGTTAAGAAAGCCTCAGTCTTTCACTCAATTCTTTTTGCACTTGATACCTTAAATTTGTAAGCTGAATCATTGGCATTTGCCAAAATGAGGCAAAAGTACAGAGGGGTATAGTAATGTATCTGGACCAAGCTTAGTCAAGAGTCCTAACAGCAGATATTCAGAGAAACTCCCCATAGATAAATGGTAAGTATCAGGGACTTTGAGGGGCATTTAGCATGGACTTAGCCAGACCAGTTGGTGTTGTCAGCAGGACTCCTATTCTTGGCAGAAGGCTAGGGCCAGTTCCAAAGGACCATGAGAATACATGGAGGGCCTCATAGTAAGTACAGATGCCCAGGATATTGAGAAGGAGACACCATTGCTAGGAGTGAAGTATAAAAAGGATAGTCGATCAGCACGTTAGGAGTTCCCACACATGTCTTCATAGGCTGGTGTGGTACCGTCCCAGAGAACACACTGTGTAGTGGCAGGTCCACTCCCACAGAAAAGACAAAGATAATTATTCGACATTGGTTAACCCGATATTTCCCAAACTCCTCTTTAACTACAGATGGTGTGTGTGTGTGTGTGTGTGAGAGAGAGAGAGAGAGACAGACAGACAGACAGACAGACAGACAGCATCTGAACTGGCTTAAAACAGGAGCATGGGCAGTCTGTTGAGGGATTCGTGGAGGTAGAGCACATGTGTGCAGATGTAGGCAGGCATGCAGATTTCATGGTGGGCGTTTGTGGAAGTTCTGTTCTGATTGCTCCATTTCCCGCACCCCCACTCCAAGTGAAATAAGATCATTAGCTCAGTTAGAACGTGGAAAAGCTGTTGGGAGAGAGACACGAGAAGAAAGAAAATTGTGTTAAACAATTACTTAGGAAAGAAGTCAATTTCAACTTTATCAGACTCCTCCCTTGATTTTGTTTTGTTTTGTTTGTTTTGTTTTGTTTTTAGGCATCTCAGCATGGCATGCCATAGCCTGCTGGTCCAGGGAAAGATTCCTCTGTTAAGTCTTTGGCTACTGTGTTATAAGTAGTAACTTTCTCTTATGTAAGTCTGTATCAGGGCTAGATGAAAAGGTACAGATATCCTTGCTAGGCTAGTAATTTGGTGTCTTCTCAAAATGATTTTATTGAAGTAGTGAAGGTGAGGAGGAACTTGTTTTAATTCACTGTATAAATTGGCTCTCAAGCAGCTGCCCAGAGGGTTCACTCCTTAACTGAGCTCTGGCCCGAATGGCCACTCATAGTGAGAGACGGTTGAGGTGGCAGATGGGGGCATGGGAAGTGAAATGGGCAGTGGGCCAGGAGTCCAGAGATGTACATACTGGCCTGGGCCCTGTCAGCACCCACCTCTTCTACCTGCAACTTGTGAGCAACTTACTTGTTTTTAACGGGCAGTTGTGTCTCATCTAGAGTTGGATTAATATTTAATGTAACTCTAAATTCTAAAATAGGAAAGTAATTCCATTATTAATCATGTGCCTGTTACTTAAAAAGATGTAGCTACCGGAAGAGGGAAAATAACACCTTGCAGAACAATGTTGAGCATCCTTTCTATCTGAAACAAACCCTGATACCATCTTACAGCTGCTGCCTGCCCACAACACCACTGACACTTTAGCTCATTTAGCAGATCCAGAACCTTATGGTAGCCTTTAGGTGTCAATTAGCAGTACCCTCTAAGATCTGTCTAGCAGGAATGGGAGAGAAAAGTCTTATCTGTCCCTGAATTAGTCTTGCCTGGAAGGTCAGTTTCATGCTGATTTCTCTGTGTTTGCCAGACACAGCACTCTGGTTTTTCTGACTGTCCGTGGAACTATGTGTGAACACACATACACCCCTGATTCTTGGGCGTCTGCCTGTGTCCCTTCGGTGTACTACTGACTGCTACAGAGAGCTGTGAAGTGGCCAAAGAAGGCTTGCATCCCAGCCCTGGCCAAGGAGGTAGGAACATTGGTTATAATTTCTCCATGGCTCAGATGTGACATGAACTGTCCTTGGTAAGGCTCCTGTGGACAATGTATTTTCGCTTTGTCATGTACAGAGGATACATAATACTTGCTCCATAAACATGTTATGTTGAATTCATTCGGACTGAATTTGTTATAATTCATAATGTCCCTCATGGCCAGGGATGTTCTGACTAAGAAACAATAGTAACATAGACCCCATTTTCCAGACCCTAACACAAGTAAACGTCAACTAGTATGTGCAAATTGACCTGATAACTTGAGTTCTTGTACCTGATTTTATGTCTTTTTTTAAATTTTTAAAAAAATTTTATTATATTATGTTAATCACCATACATCATTAGTTTTTGATGTAGTGTTCCATGATTCGTTGTCTGTGTATAACACCCAATGCTCCATTCAGTACTTGCCCTCTTTTTTTTTTTTAATTTTTTTTATTCTTACGTTAATCCCCATACATTACATCATTAGTTTTAGATGAAGTGTTCCATGATTCATTGTTTGTGCATAACACCCAGTGCTCCATGCAGAATGTGCTCTCCTCAATACCCACCACCAGGCTAACCCATCCTCCCACCCCCCTCCCCTCTAGAACCCTGTTTGTTTTTCAGAGTCCATCGTCTCTCATGGTTCGTCTACCCCTCCGATTCCCCCCGCTTCATTCTTCCCCTCCCGCTACCTTCTTCTTCTTCTTTTTTTTTTTTTCTTAACATATATTGCATTATTTGTTTCAGAGGTACAGATCTGAGATTCAACAGTCTTGCACAATTCACAGCGCTTACCAGAGCACATACCCTCCCCAGTGTCTATCACCCAGTCACCCCATCCCTCCCCCCCCACCCCCCCCAGCAACCCTCAGTTTGTTTCCTGAGATTAAGAATTCCTCATATCAGTGAGATCATATGATACATGTCTTTCTCTGTTTGACTTATTTCACTCAACATAATACCCTCCAGTTCCATCCACGTCGTTGCAAATGGCAAGATCTCATTCCTTTTGATGGCTGCATAATATTCCATTGTATATATATACCACCTCTTTATCCATTCATCTGTCGATGGACATCTTGGCTCTTTCCACAGTTTGGCTATTGTGGACATTGCTGCTATAAACATCGGGGTGCACGTACCCCTTCGGATCCCTACTTTTGTATCTTTGGGGTAAATACCCAGTAGTGCAATTGCTGGATCATATGGTAGTTCTATTTTCAACTTTTTGAGGAACCTCCATACTGTTTTCCAGCTTGCATTCCCACCAACAGTGTAGGAGGGTTCCCCTTTCTCCGCATCCCCGCCAACATCTGTCGTTTCCTGACTTGTTAATTTTAGCCATTCTGACTGGTGTGAGGGGGTATTTCATTGAGGTTTTGATTTGGATTTCCCTGATGCCGAGCGATATTGAGCACTTTTTCATGTGTCTGTTGGCCATTTGGATGTCTTCTTTGGAAAAATGTCTGTTCATGTCTTCTGCCCATTTCTTGATTGGATCATTTGTTCTTTGGGTGTTGAGTTTGATGAGTTCTTTATAGATTTTGGATACTAGCCCTTTATCTGATATGTCATTTGCAAATATCTTCTCCCATTCTGTTGGTTGTCTTTTGGTTTTGTTGACTGTTTCCTTTGCTTTGCAAAAGCTTTTTATCTTGATGAAGTCCCAATAGTTCATTTTTGCCCTTGCCTCCCTTGCCTTTGGCGATGTTTCTAGGAAGAAGTTGCTTCGGCTGAGGTTGAAGAGGTTGCTGCCCGTGTCTCCTTTAGGATTTGGATGGACTCCTGTCTCACATTGAGGTCTTTCAACCATTTGGAGTCTATTTTTGTGTGTGGTGTAAGGAAATGATCCAGTTTCATTCTTCTGCATGTGGCTGTCCAATTTTCCCAACACCATTTGTTGAAGAGACTGTCTTTATTCCATTGGACATTCTTTCCTGCTTTGTCAAAGATGAGTTGACCATAGAGTTGAGGGTCCATTTCTGGGCTCTCTATTCTGTTCCATTGATCTATGTGTCTGTTTTTGTGCCAGTACCATGCTGTCTTGATGATGACAGCTTTGTAATAGAGCTGGAAGTCCGGAATTGTGATGCCGCCGGCTTTGCTTTTCTTTTTCAACATTCCTCTGGCTATGCGGGGTCTTTTCTGGTTCCATACAAATTTTAGGATGATTTGTTCCATTTCTTTGAAAAAAGTGGATGGTATTTTGATGGGGATTGCATTGAATGTGTAGATTGCTCTAGGTAGCATTGACATCTTCACAATATGTGTTCTTCCAATCCATGAGCATGGAACGTTTTTCCATTTCTTTGTGTCTTCCTCAATTTCTTTCATGAGTATTTTATAGTTTTCTGAGTACAGATCCTTTGTCTCTTTGGTTAGATTTATTCCTAGGTATCTTATGGTTTTGGGTGCAATTGTAAATGGGATCGACTCCTTAATTTCCCTTTCTTCTGTCTTGTTGTTGGTGTATAGGAATGCCACTGACTTCTGTGCATTGATTTTATATCCTGCCACTTTACTGAATTCCTGTATGAGTTCTAGCAGTTTTGGGGTGGAGTCTTTGGGGTTTTCCACATAAAGTATCATATCATCTGCAAAGAGTGAGAGTTTGACTTCTTCTTTGCCAATTTGGATGCCTTTGATTTCTTTTTGTTGTCTGATTGCTGTGGCTAGGACTTCCAATACTATGTTGAATAGCAGTGGTGATAGTGGACATCCCTGCCGCATTCCTGACCTTAGGGGGAAAGCTCTCAGTTTTTCCCCATTGAGAATGATATTCGCTGTAGGTTTTTCATAGATGGCTTTAATGATATTGAGGTATGTACCCTCTATGCCTATACTCTGAAGAGTTTTGCTCAAGAAAGGATGCTGTACTTTGTCAAATGCTTTTTCTGCATCTATTGAGAGGATCATATGATTCTTGTTCTTTCTTTTGTTAATGTATTGTATCACATTGATTGATTTGCGGATGTTGAACCAACCTTGCAGCCCAGGGATAAATCCCACTTGGTCATGGTGAATAATCCTTTTAATGTACTGTTGGATCCTATTGGCTAGTATTTTGGTGAGAATTTTTGCATCCATGTTCATCAGGGATATTGGTCTGTAATTCTCCTTTTTGATGGGGTCTTTGTCTGGTTTTGGGATCAAGGTAATGCTGGCCTCATAAAATGAGTTTGGAAGTTTTCCTTCCATTTCTATTTTTTGGAACAGTTTCAGAAGAACAGGTATTAATTCTTCTTGAAATGTTTGGTAGAATTCCCCTGGGAAGCCATCTGGCCCTGGGCTCTTTTTGGGAGATTTTTAATAACTGCTTCAATTTCCTTAGTGGTTATGGGTCTGTTCAGGTTTTCTATTTCTTCCTGGTTCAGTTTTGGTAGTTGATACATGTCTAGGAATGCATCCATTTCTTCCAGATTATCTAATTTGCTGGCATAGAGTTGCTCATAATATGTTCTTATAATTGTTTGTATTTCTTTGGTGTTGGTTGTGATCTCTCTTCTTTCATTCATGATTTTATTTATTTGGGTCATTTCTCTTCTCTTTTTGGTAAGTCTGGCCAGGGGTTTATCAATCTTGTTCATTCTTTCTAAGAACCAGCTCCTAGTTTCATTGATCTGTTCTACTGTTCTTTTGGTTTCTATTTCACTGATTTCTGCTCTGATCTGTATTATTTCTCTTCTCCTGCTGGGTTTAGGCTTTATTTGCTGTTCTTTCTCCAGCTCCTTTAGGTTTAGGGTTAGGTTGTGTATTTGAGACCTTTCTTGTTTCTTGAGAAAGGCATGTATTGCTATATACTTTCCTCTTAGGACTGCCTTTGCTGCTTCCTAAAGATTTTGAACAATTGTGTTTTCATTTTCATTTGTTTCCATTAATTTTTTTAATTCTTATTTAATTTCCCTGTTGACCCATTCATTCTTTAGGAGGATGCTCTTTAGCCTCCATGTTTTTGAGTTCTTTCCAACTTTCCTCTTGTGATTGAATTCTAGTTTCAAAGCATTGTGGTCTGAAAATAGGCAGGGAATGATCCCAGTCTTTTGGTACAGGTTGAGACCTGATTTGTGACCTAGGATGTGATCTATTCTGGAGAATGTTCCATGGGCACTAGAGAAGAATGTGTATTCCGTTGCTTTGGGGTGGAATGTTCTGAATATGTCTGTGAAGTCCATTTGGTCCAGTGTGTCATTTAAAGTCTTTCTTTCCTTGTTGATCTTTTGCTTAGACGATCTGTCCATTTCAGTGAGGGGGGTGTTAAAGTCCCCCACTATTATTGTATTGTTGTCGATGTGTTTCTTTCCTTTTGTTATTAATTGCCTTATATAATTGGCTGCTCCCATGTTAGGGGCATAGATATTTACAATTGTTAGATCTTCCTGTTCGATCGACCCTTTAAGTATGATATAGTGTCCTTCCTCATCTCTTATTATAGTCTTTGGTTTAAAATCTAATTTGTCTGATATAAGGACTGCCACTCCAGCTTTTTTTGGTGTCCATTAGCATGGTAAATGGTTTTCCACCCCCTCACTTTCAATCTGGGAGTGTCTTTGGGTCTAAAATGAGTCTCTTGCAGACAGCATATCAGTGGGTCTTGTTTTTTTATCCAATCTGATACCTTGTGTCTTTTGATTGGGGCATTTAGCCGATTTACATTCAGTGTAACTATTGAAAGATATGAATTTAGTGCCATTGTATTGCCTGTAAGGTGACTGTTACTGTAGATTGCCTGTGTTCCTTTCTGATCTATGTTGCTTTTAGGCTCTCTCTTTGCTTAGGACTCCTTTCAATATTTCTTGTAGGGCTGCTTTCGTGTTTGCAAATTCTTTTAGTTTTTGTTTTTCCTGGAAGCTTTTTATCTCTCCTATTTTCAGTGACAGCCTAGCTGGATATAGTATTTTTGGCTGCATATTTTTCTCATTTAGTGCTCTGAATATATCATGCCAGTCCTTTCTGGCCTGCCAGGCCTCTGTGGATAGGTCTGTTGCCAATCTAATGTTTCTACAATTGTAGGTTACCTCTTCCCCCGAGCTGCTTTCAGGATTTTCTCTTTGTCTCTGAGACTTGTACATTTTCTATTAGATGTCAGGGTGTTGACCTATTTTTATTGATTTTTGAGGGGGGTTCTCTGTGCCTCCTTGATTTGTTGCCTGTTTTCTTCCCCAAATTAGGGAAGTTTTCTGCTATAATTTGCTCCAATATACCTTCTGCCCCTCTCTCTTTCTTCTTCTGGGATCCCAATTATTCTAATATTGTTTCATCTTACGGTATCACTTATCTCTCCAGTCCTGCCCTCGTGATTCAGTAGTTGCTTATCTTTTTCTCAGCTTCTTTATTTTCCATCATTTGGTCTTCTGTATCACTAATTGTCTTTTCTACCTCATTTATCCTAGCAGTTAGAGCCTCCATTTTTTATTGCAACTCATTAATAGCCTTTTTGATTTCAACTTGGTTAGATTTTAGTTCTTTTATTTCTCCAGAAATTGTTTCTCTAGTATCTTCCATGCTTTTTTCAAGCCCAGCTATTATCTTTAAAATCATCATTGTGAACTCTAGTTCCGACATCTTACTAATATCCATATTGATTAGGTCCCTGGCAGTCAGTACTGCCTCTTGTTCTTTTTTTTTGAGGTGATCTTTTTCTGTCTTGTCATTTTGTCCAGAGGAGAATAGATGAATGAGAGAAGAAAATGCTAACAAGGTAACAACAGCCCCAGAAATATACACACTAAACAAATCAGAAGATACCTGAAACTAGGGGAAAAGAAAGGGAAAGAAAAAAAAAGAAAAAGATAATAAAAAAATCCAAACAGAATATGATCAAATATGATCAGGCTGGTGCATAGATCAGTGCCACACACTAGATTTTGGGAGTATTTTGGTCTGTTAGAAGAAAGTGCCTCCTAAAATTTTAAAGAAAGAAAAACATATATGTACAAAAATAAGGGTAAATATGATGAAGGGATGGAATATGACTATAAAGATGAAAATTATCAAAGATTTCATAAAAGGAATTGATAAGGTAAGAAGTTGGTTGAAAAATGAAAAGAGGATTTAAATAAAAAAAAAAAAGAGAGAATGTGATCAGGCAGGAGACTAGAACAAAGCCATACACTAGAGATTTAGGGTATATTTTGGTCTATTAGAAGAAACTGTATCCCAAAATTTTAAAGAGAGAACAACTTATATATATATATACACACACACCAAAAATAAGGTTAACTACTATGAAGGGATAGAATATGACTCTAAAAATGAAAAATAAAAAAGATTTTTTTTAAAAAGGATTGATAAGATATTGGTTGAAAAAGGGAAAAAGTCAAAAAAAGAGAAAAAAAAAATTAAAAAAATTAACTTTGAAAGACTAAAGAATCATGGTAAAAACGCCATGAATTCTCTGTGCTGTATTCCCCCAGTCCTGGCATTCTGCCATTCTCATTGATTGGTAAACTGGGTCTTGGTTGGTGGTTCTTGCTGATCTTCTGGGGGAGGGGTCTGTTGCCGTGGTTCTCAAATGTCTTTGCCAGAGGCGGAATTGCCTCACACTTGCCAGGTCTGGGCTAAGTAATTGTCTCAGGTTTGCTCTCAGGAGCTTTTGTTCCCTGCAAGCTTTCCGTACAGCTTTGGAGGCCGATAATGAAAATGGCGGCCTCGCAATCTCTGCCCTGGAGGACCGAGAACTCGGGGCCCCACTCCTCAGTGAGGCCCCAGAGAAAAGCAGTCAATCACTCCTGTCTCCCCATCTCCAGTGGCACTCCGTGCTCACCCGGCCTGTGACCAAGCATTTATATCTCTGGCATATGACCCCGTGTGGAGTCTCTAAACCCAGCAGATCCCTGCAGTGCACTCCCGTGCAGCTCCTCCCAGGGGAGGAAGGGGAGTCTCCCCGGATCTGCTGCTTGTTGGGTCCCTGCTGGGGGAGCAGTGGCCCGACTCTGCCGCGGATCACGGTTTATGGCAACCCCGAGCTGAGAGCCCGCTCCTCGGCTCTGTCTCTGCAGCCGACTTCCCCGCTGTGATACCTGGGAGCTCTGCTGCACTCAGGCACCCCAGGTCTTCCTGTGACCCGAGGGTCCTGACCACACTGTCCCAGTGAGGGTTTCACCTTCCGCTTTCCACTGGAGCGACGTCTCTCAGTGGAGCCAACTTCTAAAAGTTCTGATTTTGTGCTCCGCGGCTCTATAACTTGCCAGTAGCGACTGACGGAGGCCCCCTCCCCCTCTGTCTATCTCCCCGAATAGCACCTTGGATTCACTTCTCTGCATGTCCTACCTTACAGAAAGTGGTCGCTTTTCTGTTCATAGAGTTGCTGCTCTTCTTTTCTTCAATCTCCTATTGAGTTCGTAGGTGTTCAGAATGGTTTGATCCCTATCCAGCTGAATTCCTGGGACCAGACGAAATTTAGGTCTCCTGCTCCTCCTCCATCTTCCTGATCTTATGTCTTAAGTGGCTCAAAATAAATGTCCTATCTCATAGTCCAAGTAAAGATTGTGTTAATGTTCCCTTTTCCTTACACTCTGCCCTACCCAAATGCACATGATTCTTGAACAGTGCATTTTAGAGAGTAAGGGAACCGACCATCTTGTCTTGTTTTGGTATTCATGTGAATGTTGGTGGGGGTGGGGGCCAAAGCTAATTCCTTGGTGATTATCCTGCAAATGAGCATTGGCTAAGTTACAAGAGAATTAATGTAAAATTAAATATTACAGTAAGGTTATTACCAAAAGAGGTCACAGTGATGAATGGCCTATTTAAATGAGACCACCAGAAGGAATTAGAGCTGGAACCTATTAATCCCAGTCAGTTTGCAAGACTCCATTTCTATGCAGATTAAACTGTATCTCAGGTTGATAAATCAGCATGACGTACTCTGTGACAGAGCCAAATTTCTTTTCCATTCTTTATTTCCATGAGGTTAGGGCCACAGCTAGGTAGAGAGAGCATCCAGTAACAAGCAGTAGTGATTAAGGCTGGAGTGGCAGATGATCGTTTGGTTCATATTGCTGGACCTCAGGTCTGACTTCCTTTTCTTTTCAGATTACAGCCAGTGAATTCAGGCCTGCCAGTAATGGTAGAATTTTTTATGTGTTGATTGTGTTGGCATCTCATGCTGTTCTTGCTCCTGCTGCTTTTTCTTAGGAATCCAGTTGTGTTTCTGAGATATTGTTTATCTCTCTTTGGAAAAGTCCTGGGGTCACTAATGTATTTTTTCCTCTCCCTAAATTAAGAGAAATCCAATGAAATGTTTCTGGAAAAACCCATGTCCTTTTTATAGAGCTCCAGATGAAACAGTTGTGAACCTAAAGCAGATAAATTCCATGTTATTTGTCCGATTGAAAACGGTTGGCTCCAGAATATGTGATGAAAGAGAATGATGGATAACATAGCGGGGAGCGAGGGCAGCTAGTTTAGCCCTACACTAACCAGCTCTCTGACCTTGGACAAATCACTGAAATTAAAACATATAGCACAGCACATTGTGCATGATAGTCTCTCAATGAATATTTAGTATTCAGTGGAGTCAACTTAACTTCTCTGATCCCAGACTTCCTTCTAAATTAGGCAGCATATCTTGCATGGATGGAAAAGTGTGACAACTGCAATTGACCCACTTGCCTTAGAAAATAGGCCTGCCAGCTCTCCATAGTCTCAACAAATGTTCTGGATGAACAACTTCCTGGCTTAATTCAATATTATTTAGTGTTTTAAAGTTTTTGAGAATGCTTTCATTTCTCTGATAGTCAGGTACTCCTTCCAGACTAGGCAGAGTAGGCATCCTATTTGCCTGATGAGGAAGCACGGGGGCAGAGATTAGTGGCTTCTCCAAAGTGACACAGTTGATTCGCCCTCCCACAGGGCTAGAACGCAGGTCCGCAAGGCTCGGGGTCGTGTTCTATCCTGTATTGCTACTAACTTGCACAATAACATAGAGGTGATACTATTTTGTGGAAAAAAAAAGTGGCCAAAGAGAATTACCCTTCAGATCTGAAGGCCATGGACACCTGAAGGGCTGATTGAAATCAGGATCTGCAGTGGTACCCCTTAGCATCACTGTTGCTTGACTGCACTCCTTGTCATTTGCTATACCACGAACTGACCCAGTGAGTGGTGAATAGGTTGGGGAGGGAAGGAACCTGCCTTGGTCCCCAGAAGTGTCACATTGTGGTTGAGGTGTGACCCAGTTATGTCATGAGCAGCAAGTCTCACAGAGGGAAATTGTCTGGAGCCCGGCCAGGGTGGGAGAGAAGACACATGGTCGGTGAGGACGGGATGCTCTTACTACAGCAGGAAGCAGCCTCCTAACTGTGCCATCTTGGGAGCTTGTGAAAATGCCAAAGCTTGGGGCAGGGACTGGTTGTATGTAGAGGAGGTGATTCTCTGATGATGATTCTATCTCTCCCCGCTAAATCTATATGAGATCTGGGTGCCTGGGTGGCTCAGATGGTTAAGCATCTGCCTTCGGCTCAGGTCATGATCTCAGGGTCCTGGGATCAAGTCCCGCATCGGGCTCCCTGCTCCTTGGGAGCCTGCTTCTCCCTCTGCCTCTCTCTCTCTCTGTCTCTAATGAATAAATAAATAAAATCTTTAAAAAAAAATCTATATCAGATCCATTTGATTTAGGTACCTGGGATTCCTTTATTGAGGAACAGAGACTTTTGATTCTATCGCTGGAGTAACCTCTCACTTAAAGTGCAAGACCCCTGGTCAGAGAACATAAGTTTATAATTAATCATATCAGGCAATTTACATGACTGATGGCACTTCAGAAGAAAGGTGACTTTGGGGTCCCCATGCATCTCCAAAGCCCCCTCAAAGACACAGATACATACTTCTACATATTCTCTAAATGTTTCTTATGGTATGCATTTGCCTAGAATCTTATGTTGGCTAAGTTCTAGTCATTTCTCAAGATAGAGCTCAAAGCTTAGCCACCTTGTGAAGCTTTCTCTGATCCCCTGTCATGTTACCTGGGTTGTGTTTATCCTCCTCCTTTGGGTCCCTAGAGTGTTCCACACATGCTTCTACTGTGATACATGTTACACTCTATTTCCACACACTCTTCCTCTCAGCCGTGCTCATAAGCTACACCATTATGGGGAAACATCATTTTATTTTTAGGTTTTAAACATTTGTTTTTGATGTACTAAATTTACAAAGGCAGAAGCCTAGTTCTGAGAATAACCTTTTTAAGGTTAATGATAAAGGGACACAGGACATTGGTATGTTAATTACTAGCATTTCTTTTGTGCTACCTTTTATTTTTTTTAAAGATTTTATTTATTTATTTGACAGAGACACAGAGAGAGAGGGAACACAAGCAGGGGGAGTGGGAGAGGGAGAAGCAGGCTTCCTGCCGAGCAGGGAGCCCGATGCGGGGCTCGATCCCAGGACCCTGGGATCATGACCTGAGCCGAAAGCAGATGCTTATGACTGAGCCACCCAGGCGCCCCTCTTTTGTTCTACCTTTATTTCAGAATGGCATTTTTATGACATTGTTTTGGGTGTCAATGACATGCAGGTCCCAAGTGCCATCATGCTACTCTGAACCATCTCGTTATATAAGGAGAATGTCTCACACAAAAGGAACTCATGGAGACTTGCCAGTGGGATAGAGAACTCTCTAAACTGAGAGCAAGTTTTCCTTTTTCCCCTGAGTCAAAGGTTGCATAGCTCCCTTCAGAGATCTGTCAAGACTTCCAGATGGCCTGGAGGAGTAAGACTTACATTAGAAATATTCAGAATATAGCTACTGCAGTGATTTGTGCAGGGAAGAGACAGCCATTGAGATGCCTATGGGTGGGGGAGACATTCCACTGAAAGGGGAAGGAAAAGGAGTGATCATAGGGAGGGAGGGAAAATAAGCCATTATCCCATCCCTTAGATTTTTTTTTTTTAATGATCAAGGATTTTTTTTCTAAATTCCTTATATTTGAGTATCATTACAGAAAATGTAATAGCACAGAGTTGTTTAACATTTTCTCTTTGCTCTTGATTTCCGCATGAATGCTGTTAACCTTAATACCTTTATAGGATCAGGGTTTGATTTTTTTGTTCTTTATAATTTTACATATATTGGTTAAAAAGGCTGTCAGCACTTAAGGAAGTATGCCCCCTCCCCCACACTCTAGTTTGTGTGGGATAGGGGAGTTGAACCTATGATACCCACTATCCTAGTGGCCATCTTTGCCCTAAAGCAGCCCCATCTATGTCCTACAGGGGCATGGATATATGTGTTTTATGTCCGGGTGCAACTCCTTCTCAAATTGTGGTTCTGAGATTTTTAGGAGTCCAAGGCCTAAACCTGACTACATCAGCAATGCTAAAGTGCTAGTCATAATTGATTCTCCTAGACCTCCGACTTCGCCAAACCCAGCTATTCCACTAGCCAACCCATCACACCCTCCTCTGCATAGTTAAGCACACTTATCCATACTCCATGCATTGAAATGCTTCTAGAATGGATGTGTAAAAGGAGCCCCTGGGCTCAAAGGTAGTAGCCAAGAAAGTCCCATTCTAGGTACTCAAGTCCCTTGACTGTCCACATGCATAGATTGTTGGAAGCTCAAATCTTACCCGGCTTGAGTTTTGTCTCAACTCCTGAACTGAGCTTTTGATCTGTGCCTTAGCCCACCTTTCTGGACATTGCAGGGAAGGAAAAATTGTTCCTCTACCCATCAAGGTCTTCTAGCTGGACTAAGAATTAAATTGTGCTATGGTGAGCGCTGTGAATTGTGCAAGACTCTTGAATCACAGACCTGTACCTCTGAAACAAATAATACATTAAGAATGAAGGGGGGAAATTGGAGGGGGAGATGAACCATGAGAGACTATGGACTCTGAAAAACAAATTGAGGGTTCTAGAGGGGAGGGGGGTGGGAGGATGGGTTAGCCTGGTGATGGGTATTAAGGAGGGCACGTTCTGCATGGAGCCCTGGGTGTTATACGCAAACAATGAACCATGGAACACTACAGCAAAAACTAATGATGTAATGTATGGTGATTAACATAACATAATAATAAAAAAGGGAACGAGGGCTAAGTTAAGAGGCAATGCAAGAAAGCACATAGTGATTTAGATGAATTTCTCTGGACAATGATCTTTCCCCTATGTAACCTATTTTTTTTTTTTTAAAGATTTTATTTCTTTATTTGACAGAGAGAGACACAGAGAGAGAGGGAACACAAGCAGGGGGGGTGGGAGAGGGAGAAGCAGGCTTCCCACTGAGCAGGGAGCCCGATGTGGGACTCGATCCCAGGACCCTGGGACCATGACCTGAGCCGAAGGCAGACGCTTAACGACTGAGCCACCCAGGCACCCTATGTAACCTATTTTTAAATAAAACTTATTGTGTAAAAAAAAATAAATAAATTTACATGAGACAGATTAACAGGAGAAAAAAACCCAAAGGCTTGTTACATGAGCACAGAGACCTAATAATGACACTGAGACCTAAAGAAATGGCCACAACAGGCAGTTTTTATACTTTTTATACAAAAAGACAATAAATTGGTGAGGAATTGACAGGACAAGAAAAACTTTGGGGACTTAAATTAGTAAGGATTATTATTATATATATATATATTTTGAGAGTATGTGTGCACATGTGTGTGTGAGCTGGGGGAGGGGCGGGGGCAGAGGAAGAGGGAAAGAGAATCTTAAGCAGGCTCCACGCCCAATGCAGAGTCCCACACGGGGCTTGATCTAACGACCTGAGCTAAAATCAAGAGTTGGACACTTAACCAACTGAGGTACCCAGGCGCCCCAAACTAGTAAGGAATTTTAAAAAGAATTTGGTAAGGCATTAAGTTAGTAAAATAATAACGTTTGTTTTCTGCAACCTTATTGGCTCTAAATTTCCTATCTCTGGTGATAGGGATGTCTCTTTACTTCCTGGTACAGGAAGGGTACCTTTGACATAGGAGATGTATTTCTTTCAGGGGGAGAAAGGAGGGTCTGAGTGTCCTTGTACAGGTTTTCTCTTTGGTAACTTTTATTTGTTTATTTATTTAGATTTCTTTATTTTAGAGTGAGAGCAAGCTGGGGGAGGGGCAAAGGGAGGAGAAAGAGAGAAGCAGACTCCCTGCTGAGCGTGGAGCCCCACTTGGGGCTTGATCCCATGACCCTGAGATTATGACCTGAGCCAAAATCAAGGGTCAGATGCTCAACTGACTGAGCCACCCAGGCATCCCTCAGTAGCTTTAATTTAAAATAATGTGCCAAAGTGGCACATTTTGGAGTGGCCTGCCCTTTGCCTCTACATCACATCTCGCCTATTAACATAGGGAATTTTTTTCTTAGAAACCAATCTAAGTTCGATAACAACCAGTGAAGGAGAGAGAAACAATTGGTGAGAAGAGTAGGTCACAGTATGGAAACAGGAATGGATCATTGATATTTCCTTCATTCTGAAAAATACACTTGTTTTCTACATTTTTGTTTCTGAAATCACTGTATCCTATAATAATTATATTGAATGCTTAGAAGGTTTTTTTTTTCCTCCTGAAAACTTTCCTTGAATTAATGTTGGGTTCTAAGAATGAAGAAGTATGACACATCAGTAGTATTTTGGTTACTTTGATTCCCTAGCCTAAGAACATTCAAGTGTGTTGTACAGCTGGGAAAACTGGAAAGAGGAGAAACTAAGAAAGTCTGGGGTCAGGGAGCTTGGGGCCTGATTTTCCTTTTGTCCAATTCTTTGATAAATATTTCCTCTGAGCATGTGAGTCTCCTTGCTGGTGGAGCATCTTGCATGCCCAAGGTGGCTTGCTTTATGTTTGACATTGAAATTAGTGGAGGCTGTGTCTGAATTCAATATCCTGCTTTCTTATGATGAGCTAAGCCTTTCCAAGCACAGGTAACTAACAGCTATTCTGTTACTTGCCTTTTTTTTTTTTTTTTCATATTTCTTATATCCCAGAGCAAGCGCCTCATACACATTTTATAATCTAATTCTCATAACAAACCTATATAGTTTTGACTATGAGTTTTCTCAATTTTACAGCTAGGGCAGCAGGTCTAGAGATCTAGAGATGCTCAGTAAATTACCTGTCTTTGCAAAAGAACTTTGTAGGGAATTTAACTGTCAGTCTGTGAAGTCCATCTTACTGAACAGTCATTATCCTGAATCGCAGTAGATTTTACACCACCTTAATTGGATGTTGTTTAGATGGATATATTCTCAATTACTCTTGTGGATGCATACTATGTATATTATTTATCAGGGACTTTGTTGAGAACAGGTTGAGATCTGGAAATATCAGGAGTCCCCAGAGGATGGGAGCAAATGTTAGAGAAAGGGAAGGGATGAGCTTCAGTCCTCGGTCACAATTAGTTGTGTGTACAGAGGGAAGGAAGCCCCGACAGTCCCTACAACTAAGAACAAGGAGGGCAGGTCACCCAATACTTCTTCTGTTTTCAGACAGCTCCACATGTAAGCTATTCTGAAAGCATTTATGTGGAATTTGAAATGAAAATGTAGCTGCTTAGTCTTTAATAGAAGACAAACAAAATGCAGGAGGCTGTGGGTTGAATCTGAGCAAGGTACCTTTTTTTAAATGCATCACACCAGGGGGTGATCTCATATTTGAAAGGGCTTAGAATACACACAAAGACTCTGTATTTTGACCTTGACTAATGCAAGAGAATGCAAATCCCCACAGCAAGAAACCCGCACCCAAGTAAATAAAGAAAGGAAAAGGAAAATGAGAAATAAATGAGCTGCATTTTGGTTTTTTGTAACTGATGCCTCAGATTGATGAGCAAAAAACCCCACTTTCACCCAGGAATGCTGAGATCTATAAGGTGTGTACAAAATGCAAAAATGCAAAAGGTATTCTTCCTAACACTTCTTTTTAGGCTGCTTGTCCATGGGGTGACAGGAAAGAAAATGTGTTTAGGAAGGGAAAAAAAAAAAAAAGCATCACCCTAGGATCTTAGCTCTGCAACGCTTTAATTCCTTCTCACAGTGACAAACAGAGACCACAGCTGATGCTTTTGAAGTTAAGTTTAATCTAAGAAAAGATTTGTAAGCTTTTAAGAAGACCTCTGGGTGGAAAAGCTGTATCAGGATTTTTTTTTTTTTTTTTTAATCTTCTGAACTTCACTGCACAAAGCATTTGGAGACAAGGGAAGTGGAGGGCATTATTAACTGGAGGAAAAATGATGACTTTCTTTTTTGTCCATTCTTAATAAATTATGTGCTTTCAGCTAAAATAAATGGCCCTCAGTGTTCGTAACTATTTCACACTTCATGTTACTCTTTTTGGTTGTTCCTCAGCTTCACGTGACCTAGGTTCTTTAGGAAGGTTAACTTTTATTTCTCTGTGAGATAATCTACAGCTCTAGATAATGAAGATTATCCTCTTAAACTCGGGATAAGAAAATGGATATAGGTAACCTGTTTTTCCTCTGATGCTCTGAGTATAATCATAGTTGACACTAGTCCGGATTGCAACTTTTGGGGGGGATTTTGCCCAGTTGTGTGTTGCTAATTGTTTAACAATAGGATTTCCGGGAAAAACAAAAAAGAAAAATAAAAGCCTGATTACTGTGTTTGTCAATGTCCACTGTTTGAATAATCTTACCAACACTGATTTCAGTCTACCACTGCTTTAACAACTGGCTTGAAAGTTCCTGAAATTTTACCAGTTGACAGCCAGATGGGCTGGCTTTGACACCACACTGACTTTATCTCTCTTAATTATCCTGTCCTCTGGAAACCCTGTCCTTCAAAACTGGGACAGTTTTTTTTTTTTTTAATTTTTTATTATGTTAATCCCCATACATTACATCATTAGTTTTAGATGTAGTGTTCCATGATTCATTGTTTGTGCATAACACCCAGTGCTCCATGCAGAATGTGCCCTCCTCAATACCCACCACCAGGCTAACCCATCCTCCCACCCCCTCTCCTCTATAACCCTCAGTTTGTTTTTCAGAGTCCATCGTGGGACAGTTATTCTAATAAGCAGTGGCTACCACCATCATCACCACCACAAAAATGTATTAAGTCAGGACTAACTATTAAGCCCAGCAGTACCTCACTAGAGACTATACCCCAGCTTTACTGGTTGTGTTCACTTGTGGGCCACAGAGAAGAGAGGGTATTAAAAACATAAGTCAGTTCTCATTCTTAGATATCTATGAATAGTATTCAATTTATTCTCTTCCCTTTCATAGGTTTGTCAAAAAAAAATTGACCAACTTAAACAAAAGTGTTTCCCTTTAACCAAAAGTCTATGTATTTTGGCAGGAAAATTGAATGTGTCCATCATTGTACCATTCCAGCCCCTGAGTGTCAGCTTACATTTCATGAAATGCTCTGTCATACTTTCTGCCTGTCACTGATGTCTCTCCTTCCTGGTCAACAGCCAAGAAAGAATGCAAGGTTCATACTCAGCTAGTGAGACAACCTGTAGATTTGGCTTTGACCTTTCAGACCTTAGTCCGTCCTTTTTTTTTTTTTTTTAAGATTTTATTTATTTGTTTGAGAGAGAGCCAGTGAGCATTAGCAGGAGGGAGGGGGACAGAGGGAGAAGCAGACTCCCCACTGAGCGGGGACCCTGACATGGGGCTCAATCCCAGGACTCTGAGACCATGATCTGAGCTGAAGGCAGATACTTAACCAACTGAGCCACTCAGTCAGTCTTTATCATTAGGTTTGTTTAGGAATGGAGCTGACATGCTCATTGGCACTCAGTAGTCAACTAGGGCAAATAATATTGATGCTCTTCTAGTTGCTAGGTGGTGCAGAGGGAGTAATGAAGTCTGCTCATGGTTAGACTTCAGGCAGCTTGGGGAAGGTGGATATGGTTTGGCAATGGTGACTTCTTGGTTGGCATCAGAGCCATGAATAGGCAGAGAAACGTTTAGGGAGAAATTGGAGATTAAGATTGCGTATGTCAGCTAAGAGTAATGTAGCTGAGGCAAAACTTCATCTCTAGTCCTAATTATTAACAGGCACAACACCTCATTATCTTTTAGCCTTGGATCTGGGATTATTACCCTGGTAACACAGCCAAAATATCCGGGCATAAATAAGTAGAGTGTATACATATATAACACCCTGATAGGATGACAAACTCATCCTGATTTGGTCTGGGATTTTCTCAGTTTTAGTACTGAAAATACTGTGTCCTGGAAACCTCTTCAGTCCCAGGCAAACTGACCCTTGGTCACCCCATAGCCTGAGCATCAGGAAGATAACACTCTCATTTTAAGTTTATGTGGGTGTATGCACTTACTGAAATAGGTTTTCCAATCTGCTACCTATCCATTAACATTTTGTGATTTACAAATGTTTAACCAGATCTTCTCCATCTGGTTGTGCTATTATGAAGTCCAAATATTTTCATCTGTCCGCAAAGAAGTCATGTGGGGCTGGCTTTTCTGAAATCAACATGTGATAGGCCAATATGTTGGTTGAGCATTTTAACAGGCACATCAAAAATGGCATAAAATGTCATGAAATGATAGTTTTGGAATTTTGACAGAAACTGAAATTTCACTATTCAATAAAATATATAATTGGCCTCTTTTTTATTCATCTTGTTTTCATTTTCTTATCACCTTGGTAAATTTTATTTTTTTATTTTTTAAGATTTATTTATTTGAGAGAGAGCATGAGAGCACATGGTGCACAAGCCAGGGGGAGGGGCTGGGAGAGAGGGAGAGAGAGAAAGCCAAGCTGACTCCCCAGTGAGCACGGAGCCTGACATGGGCTCATTCCCAAGACCTGGAGATCACGACTGAAATCAAGAGTCAGATGCTCAAATGACTGAGCCACCCAGGCGCCCCCTCACTTTGGTGATTTTTTAAAAGAATATGTGACTGTGATTTTGATAGATCTGGTCTTGAATTTTGCATTCTTTACTTGCCCAAATCATTGATCTCCTTAAGTTCCCATTTACTCTGTAAAAACATCCTTGGCAGAGGGCTTAGAATATTTCAGTGAGATAATATACATGAAGAATCTGACCCATAGTAGATGATCAATAAATATTCACCTCTCTGCATTTTTATTTTTTTAAAACGGCACTACTTTGTGTCCAATATTCCAGCCCCCCTGTGTTCATAATGATAGTGGTTCTCTAACCATGTGGATCAGCAGCTGCTGTGGGAGATACTCTTATAACAAAAGACAGCAGTTCATACAACAAAGCTTCTGTTCTGACAGTCCTGACACAGGATGTACTAATAAACAAATGTATCTGTTTACTATCTTAATAGGAGGCTAAAGATTGGTGCTCAGTGCCCAGTGTAAATAAAAATATATCTACTTAAGGTATAATAAAACTTTGATGGGGATAATGAATCTTTCATGTTCATTCTAAGCTGTCTTTATTTTTAGATACCTGCACACCTTGGCAAAGTGACTCTAATCATAGTAACCGAAGTCAGGCTGCCAGTCCTGATTGATGAGTCGTTTGGCTGACGCGGCTAAAGTTAGCCAAAATTAACTCTCAGCATATATGTAGAGTCAGTAATGGAAATTAGTGTGGAATTCTAAATATAAAGACTAAATATAAAGAGGATTTTTAAGATATATTTAAGTTCTTACAAATTTCCCATTTGGCAGATGAAAAAAAAAGTATCAAAAGTGGTGGTCTCAAAATCAAACAGAATTTGCAGGCTTTTGGACAAAGAATAAAACTCTTGACATCCTAGTCAAGACTCTACTGTGTTGCCTATATTAAGAGAAAGATTCAGGGAGGGACTTGAAAGCAATGTCCTCCAACATTCAGGGTACATCATTGTTTTGTTTGTTTTAAGAGAAAAGATATTAGGTGTCTGTTTATATTTAATAATTGTTACATATAGGGACACTCATTAATGGGATGGAGGGAAAGCTCTCACATCCTGCAGGAAAGTTAGGTTACTCTGCTAATTGTTTTTTAGGGGCTGTTGCCCCATTGATTGGGTGCTTGCTCACCCCTGTAGATGGCACTCTTGTGTGATGGAAATCTCTTATCTCTTGACCTGTTATAGTAATTGCTTGCTGTTGATAACTCTTTATCTAAACACACCCAGAGAAGTAAAAGGAATGCCTGTTGGGGAATATCAGGATAAGAACCCTTTCCTGACAGAACCAAGAAGATCACAGATCAAGTGACATTTGTCATTATCTCAAAAAGTGACTCTGCCTTGAATATTGCTCTTGGATTTATTAACAATAGCCAGAAAAATGTTTTACAAATTCAGTTAGTAAAGGAGATTGTACTGCATCTCCTCAATGATAGGTATGACAAAGTTGTAATGAGGCCTGCAAAGATAAAGGACAAAGGATTTGTAGCAGAGCCATTCAATGGGGGGAGGAAAACAAACTAGACCAGCGAAATGGTCAGGCATTGTTTTCTGTTCTTTTTAAAGTCTTTCTTCAAATAAATATCTCCAGGAGGGATTTGAAATCTATTGTTGAAGGATCCCTGAGGCTTGTATCAGTTTAAATCTGTACTATTTGGAATGTCAAGTCCAGACAACACGAAAAGGAGGGTTGTCTGCCTAGAATAGGCATAGGAGATCAAGGTTAATGGATATAGTTGAATCTTTTAGGTTTCCAATTTGTTACGGAGCATTTACCTGGTGCCACACACTTTGCTAGACGAAGGGTTGGGATGGCATATCCGTTATTACTGCTAAGCCCATTTCCAAACTCAGTAGCTTTAAACAACAATTATTTATCATAGCTTCTGTGTCTTCAGGTCAGGAGGAGGTTGGTTGATCTTGGTTTAGGTGAGCAGGTAGTCTTGAAACCATGGACTCGTCAGCGCTCAGCTCCACACTAAAATCATTGCTTAGGCTCCCGCCCTGTGTATCATTCTTGGGCCCAGGTTGGGTGCAGTGACTGCCTGAAGGAAGCCCTCCTCATGATGATGCCAGATACACAAGAGAGCAAGCAGAACCACCCAAGACCTCTTAGCACCTCAGCTTGGAACATGCACATGTCATCCCCATGTCATTTTATTAGCCAAAGCAAGTCATGTAGATAAGCTCAAAGTCAAGGGACTTAGGTACAACTTTATGGAAGTGACTGCAAAGTCACATGACAAAGTTAGGGAGACACAGGTAAAGAGCTGTTGCCAATGATGCCATCTACCACAGATGGGCTGATGATGCAAAGAGGGTTAATATGTGTAGTCCTTGCTTTCAAGGAAATCATAGTAAGGGAAAAAAGCATCAAGTAATTATATAAATTGTCAGGTACTGTGAGGTGTATGTAAGACAGCTTGGCCAGGGGGCCCCTGGGTGGCTCATCGTTAAGCGTCTGCCTTCAGCTCCGGTCATGATCTCAGGGTCCTGGGATCGAGTTCCGCATCGGGGTCCCTGCTCCGCAGGAAGCCTGCTTCTCCCTCTCCCACTCCCCCTGCTTGTGTTCCTGCTCTTGCTATCTCTCTGTCAAATAAATAAATAAAATCTTAAAAGAGATAGCTTGGCCAGATATCTAGTGTAGGAAAATATGCCCCATATGTGTTTGACCAATGGGCAAATAAATGAATAACAAAGATCCAAGTTTTGCTTAGAAAAAATAATGGTTATGTTTGATAAAGATTCTTTCTCTTTCTGTCCCTTCCTCCTCCTTTTCCTAGTCATGACTATCCTCCTTCCTTCCTTTCTCTTGTCCTCCTCTTTCTCCTTCGCCGCCTTCTCCTACTTCACTTCTTTTTTTTTTTTTTTCCCTGTTGCTTTAATTCTGGAAATCTAAGTATGGGAAATTGAAAGCCTTGGGATCCTGATCGATTGATCCAAAGTCCGTTTCCTCCCTATGGCTAGTATATATTACCAGCTACTTGAATGAGCAAATACCTGGAAAGTCCCTTTAAGTCAAGATATCTATATTTTAAGTTTTCATGTGATACATTATAGAAGTATTTTCCTCCCTAATTATGCTCTGAAAATTTTGTGTTTTGAGGACACTTGACAACATATTGTGGGGCAGGAATTCTCAAGGTCTGTCTCTGCTAACCTTTTTCCCCCAGAAGACACTGAGATGATTAGAACATATGTGGTCTCATGTCTCCTTTCAGGGGGTTGAGTTGCTTTGGAATTGATAGCAGGAAGATGTCACAGATCTCTTTATTTGCTAAACTAAAAGCAGGGCTGACTAGCTATGAGGGCAGAGTGTATGGTTGACTTTGTGAGGTGATATAGGATGTTTTTCCTATTCAAAACTCTGTTTATTGTTTGCCTATCACCAATGCAATGTCCAATAAATTCTCTGTAGAGATGGAACTGGCAAATCATGACCAATAGGCTGTATGACCAAATGCTTGGTTATACCCATTCATTTCCTTATTGTCTGTGGTTATTTTTATACTACAGTGGCAGAGTTGAGTACTTGTAACAGAAACTAGATAGCCTACAAAGCCAAAAATATTTATTATCTAGCCATCTATAGACAGAGTTTGCTGACCTCTGTGTTAGAGACACATCCCTTTGGGCTAAAGTTTATTATCCAATTGAAACATAAATGTGGGTGAAGGATTTTGATTACTCATGGGTGGGGAAAACTCCAGGGAGGGAAGGATGAGGCACAAAAGGCTTTTTCTTATTTTTAGTATGATTTGATTTTTCCCTTGTTTTTAAATGAGATATTCCCTATCCTTCCCTTCTTGTTTCCCATTATTTCTTGATACCACCATTATTATTCAAGTGGTTAAACAGATTGAGGACTCACAGAATAAATTGTTTTCATATGGAGGAGGTAAAAGGCAGAGTGAAAAGAGCTGAGCTTGTTTTGAATTTCAGCTATGCTCCTTGATAGTGATAAAAATTTGTGCACATTAATTCCTCTGAGGGACAATTTCCTTATATTATTGTTGTAAATTTCATATTGCTGTAGAAATTGTTCTGAGTATTAAATACAATAACATGAGATAAGTAAGGATGTAACTTCACAAAGAATAAAAAAAAAACAGTTTAAGAAGAAAGAATATTCAAACATACAGAAATGAAAATTAACTGTAAAACGTAGAGATAGAAAACACAATCACTAAAATTAAAAAAATCCTTACTTGCACATTATACTAATATTAAAAAAAGAATTAGACTGTAATTCATCAGATGTATAAACATACACAAATTTTAAAAAGTATAATAGTAGAAAGTTATTGAATAATATTTAAACTATGTCTTTTTCATATTAAGTTTGTAAAGTTTGAGGCAAAACAATGTTATGTTTTTTTACAGATTCATACATATATGATATTTTAAGTTTTTTAATTACAGTTAGCACACTGTTTATTAGTTTCAGGTGTACAATATAGTGATTCAACATTTCCATACATCACCTGGTGCTTATCACAAGTACATTCCTTAATCCCCATTACTTATTTCACCCATTCCCCAACCGCTCTCCCTTTGGTAACCATCAGTTAAGAGTCTGTTTCTTGGTTTGCTTCTCTTTTTTGCTTTCCATTTACTCACTTGTTTTCTTAAATTCCACATATGAGTGAAATCATATGGTATTTGTCTTTATATATATATAGTGTGGGTTTAGTTCTGAGTTTTCTTTTAAAAATTTTTTTCTTTAATTTTTTTTTTATTTCCAGGTTTCCTATTCTGCTCCATCGATCTATGTATCTACTTTTGTGCCAGTACCATACTGTTGTGATTACTACAGCTTTGTAATATCACTTGAAGTTTGGAATTGTGACGCCTTCAGCTTTGCTCCTCTTTTTCAAGATTGCTTCAGCTATTCCTGGTCTTTTGTGGTTCCATATAAATTTTAGGATTGTTTTTTCTAGCTCTGTGAAAAATGCTTTTGGTATTTTGATAAGGACTGCTTTAAGTGTGTAGATTGCTTTGGGTAATATGGGCATTTTAACAATATTTGTTCCTCCAATCCATGAGTTTCTTTCCATTTCTTTGTGTCATCTTCAATCTCTTTTATTAGTGTTTTGTAATTTCCAGAGTACAGGTCTTTCACCTCTTTGGTTAGATTCCGAAGCATCTTATTATTTTTGGCACAATTGTAAATGGGATTGTTTTCTTAATTTCTCTTTCTTCTTCATTATTAGTGTAGAGGAATGCAACAGATTTCTGTACATTGATTTTTGTATCCTGCGATTTTACTGAATTTATCAGTTCTAGTATTTTCTTGATGCCATCTTTTGATGGGTTTCCTATATATAGTATCATGTCATCTGCAAATAGTAAAAGTTTTACTTCTTCCTTACCAATTTGGACACCTGTTATTTCTTTTTGTGGTCTGATTTCTGTGGTTAGGTCTTCCAGTACTATGTTAAATAGTAGTGGTGAGAGTGGACATTCTGGTCTTGTTCCTGAGAGTAGAGGAAAAGCTCTCTTTTTCCCCATCAAGGACAATATTAGCTGTGGGTCTTTCATGTATGGCCTTTATGATGTTGACGTATGTTCCCTCTAAACCTACTTTGTTGAGGGTTTTATCAAGAACAGATGTACTATGTCAAATGCTTTTTGTGCATCTATTGAAATGATCATTGTTATGCTTTCTCTTTTTGATGTGATGTATCACATTGATTGGTTTGCACATATTGACACCCTTGCAACCCAGGAATAAATCCCACTTGATCATGGTGAATGATTTATTTTAATGTAATGTTGGATTCTTTTTGGTAGTATTTTGTTGAGGATTTTGTATCTGTGTTCATCAGAGATATTGGCCTGTAGTTTTCTTTTTTTTTGTGGTGTCTTTGTCTGGTTTTGGTATCAGGGTAATGCTGGCCTCAATATGAATTTGGAAGTTTTCCTTCCTTTTCTATTTTTTGGAAGTTTGAGAAGAATAGGTATTAACTCTCCTTTAAATGTCCAGTAAAATTTGTGTAGCCATCTGGTCCTGGACTTTGGTTTGCCATGAGTTTTTTGATTACTGATTCAGTTTCTTTGGTGGTTATTGGTATGTGCTAATTTTCTATTTCTTCCTGTTGCAGTTTTGGTAGTTTATATGTTTCTAGGAATTTATCCATTTCTTACAGGTTATCCTATTTGTTGGCATATAGTTTTTCAAAATATTCTCTTAAAATTATTTGTATTTCTGTGGTATTGGTTATTATTTTCCTGTTTCATTTGTGATTTTATATATTTGAGTCCTTTCTTTTTTTTTCTTGATAAATCTGGCTAGAGGTTTATAAATTTTAATTGATTTTTTCAAAGAAACAGCTCCTGGTTTCTTTGATCTGTTCTATTGTTTTTCTAGTTTCTATTTATTTCTGCTCTATTCTGTCATGTCCTTCCTTCTGTTGGTTTTAGGTTTTGTTTGTTGTTCTTTTTCTAGCTCATTTGGGTGTGAGTTTAGATGGTTTATTTGAGATTCTTCTTGCTTCTTGAGGTAGGCCTGTATTGCTATATACATCCCTCTCAGAACTGCTTTTGCTGCATCCCAGAGGTTTTGGACCATGTGTTTTCATTTTCATTTGTTTCTATGTACTTTTTTATTTCTTCTTTGATTTCTTGGTTGACCCATTCATTGTTAAGTGGTATGTTATTAACCTCCATGTATTTGTGGTCTTTCTAGATTTTTTTCTTGTGATTGACTTCTAGTTTCATAGTTGTTGTGGTCAGTAAATATTCATGGTATGACTTAGATCTTTTTGAATTTGTTGAGGCTTGTTTTGTGGGCTAATATGTGATCTATTCTGGAGAATGTTCCATGTGCACTTGAACAGAATGTGTATTCTGCTGTTTTAGGATGGAATGTTCTGAATATATCTGTTAAATCCATCTGGCTTAATGTGTCATTCAAAGCCATTGTTTCCTTGTTGATTTTCTGTTTAGATGATCTGTCCACTGATGTAAGTGGCGTGGCAAAGTCCCCCACTATTATTATATTATTATTGATTAATTTTTTTTATGTTTGTTATTAGCTGTTTTATGTATTTGGGTGCTCCAATGTTGGGTGAATAAATATTTACAATTGTTAGATCTTCTTGTTGGATTGTTCCCTTTATTTTTATATAGTGCCTCTTCTGTGTTTCTTGTTACAGTCTTTATTTTAAAGTCTGCTTTGTCCAACCTAAGTTTTTCTTCCTCGGCTTTCTTTTGACATCTGTTTACATGATAGATGCTTCTCCATCTCCTCACTTTCAGTTTGGTCTGAAATGAGTCTATGGTAGGCAGCATATAGATGGGTCTTGCTTTTTCATTCATTCTGTCACCCTATGTCTTTTGATTTTTCCCATTCAGCACTTTGAATATATCATGCCTCTCCTTTCTGGCTTGGAAAGTTTTTGCTGAAAAATCTGCTGCTAGACTTAAGGGTTTTCCCTTGTAAGTTACTATATTCTTTTGTCTTGCTGCTATAAAAATTTTTTCTTGGGGTGCCTGGGTGGCTCAGTCGATTAAGTGTCTGCCTTTGGCTCAGGTCATGATCTCGGGGCCCTGGGAGGGACTCTGCTTCTCCCTCTCCCTTTGTTTGTCCCTCCTCCCCCAACTTGTGTGCTTTCTCTCTCAAATAAATAAAATCTTTAAAAAATTTTTTAATTACAACGTGACTTTGTGTGGGTCTGATTTTGTTGATTGTGATGAGAGTTTTCTATGCCTCCTGGATCTGGATATCTATTTCCTTCTCCAGATTAGAAGTTTTCAGCTATTATCTCTTCAAATAAATTCTCTGCCCCCCTTTCTCTCTTCTTCTTCTTCTGGGATTCTTACAATATGAATGTTATTGCATTTGATGGAGTCACTGAGTCAGTGAGTTCCCTAAGTCTGTTCTTGTTTTGCATCATTCTTTTTATTCTCTTTTATTCAGCTTAATTACTTTCCATTACTCTGTCTTCTAGGTTATGAATTCATTCCTCTGCTTCCAGCCTGCTATTCATTCCATCAAGCATGTTTCTCATTTCATTTACTGTGCCCTTTATCTGCTGTCATTCCTTATCTCTGTGTTAAGGGTTTCGCTCATATCTTCCATTGTATTCTCAAGTACAATGAATATTCTTATGATCATTGTTTTAAATTCTCCATCAGTCATGTTACTTATATTTGCTTTGCTTAGACCTCTGGCTGTGTCCTTGTCCTATTCTTTCATTTGGGATAGATTTCTCTGTCTTGTCATTTTGTGTAAGTTTCTGTGCATATCTCTTTCTATGTCTTGTTCTTGATGGTAATGGCCTTATGTAGAGGTCCTTTAGTGTCCTGCTGTGTAGTGTTTCCTGTTCCCCAGGGCCTGGTGCTTCCAGGAATATCTCCAGTTTGTACTGTGTGTGTTCTGATGTTTTGTCATAGCTGCTTAATCCTTTAGGCCAGTGGTCTGCAGAGGCTCTGTTTGTCTGTTGTGGGCAGTGTTTTGTTCCTGGCCTGAATATGGTAAGCTTTCACTAGGTGGATTCTGGTCTGTTTGTGAAATGAGACCTGTTGCCACTGCCACCAGAACTGAGGCTCTTCAAAACCTTCTAGTTGGGGGATACATTGTGAGCAGGGGTTTGGGCCAGTCTTCTAGGGGAGGGAGCTACAGTACTGGATCTGTGGCAAGTGTGACTGAGGGGCAGTTTCACTGGAGTGTGTGTGGGGGCATGGAGCTTGGTGTAAGCAAGTTAGGTAGCCTGTGTTGGTGCTCTGCTGGTTCTGGCAAGTGGCCCTGTGCTTATACTGAGAGGCATGGCAAATAGTACCCACCAGTTCCTTTGTTCCTGGAGAGGTCTTTCTCTGAACACAGTCTCTCTGGAAAGTGCTCTGAGGTGAGCAAATAACCTCCCCACTGGGTACCCTAGGCGCTCTTCAGAGTGTTGTTTCATGCTGTATGTCCCTGGGCTGTTTGCCTTGCCTTCTCTCCAGGAGCAGCCCAAATGCCCTCCAAGCTCTCCCGGAGCCAAGTACACTGACCTTTAAAACTCTAGGGTTTAAGCCTTGCTGGTTGCAAGAACTCACAAAATTTATCCCCTCTCATTTTCCAAGCCAGTTGGTATGGGGATTCATTTTCCCTGTGTGCTTCCCTGTGTGCTAGTCTGTCTTTCACCCTTCTATGCCACACAGCTCCCTCTCCACTGCAGTAGCCAGGATCCACTTCTTTCCCAAGTCATATCTCTGCACTTGCTACCTTCTTTGATGTGGCCTCTTCTCTACCTTCAGTTGTGGAGAATGTCCTGCTGGTCTTCCGGTCAATTCCTAGAGTATTTAGGATGATTTGATAGTTACCTAGTTGTATTCATAGGATGAGATGAGTCTACTCCACTCCCTTCTATTCCACTGCCGTCTTCCTATCTCTGCCTATGGTATTGTCTTAAAAACAAAAGATCTAAATCATTGGCAAAATGTTATAATTTTAAAATATTTTCCTCATTTTGTTGAGTTGGTTAGTGTTGGAGGAATGGATTGTATGTGAATTGGAAAGACCACTACACTGAGTATGCAGAGACCTGAAGATTTGTGTCTATTCTCTCACCAGTGAAATGTTTGATAGTAGATGCTAGTAATTATGATTCTTAAATGCTTTAGTATTCATAAAGAAATCCATAAATTATCTTTTTTAATTCTTCCAGATGAAGTAGATATAATTAGCAGTTTTACTGGTAGTGAAGCTAAGGCTCAGCTATATTTTGTACCCAGGGTCTAGGGTTGCCAGATTTAGCAAATATAAATACAGATGCCCAATTAAATATACTAGACAACAGCAAAATATTTTCTTTAGGATAAATATGTCCCATGCAGTGTTTCATCTGGCAACCCCGCAGCACATAATTGCAAACAACACAAGTAGCTCTCTCATATTAATGCCTGATTTTAGGCCAAAATTTCTCTCCACTTTATCAGAACAATGTCTTCAATCATCCATTTAATGTTTATTCTTTAGTACAGTGAGCACATTTTTGGGGGGGTTTTGTTTTTTGTGTTTTGGCTTTTCCTGTGTAATTTAATACTGAGTTCATCTCTCCAAGAAGATAACTAGAAATACAGCCCTTGCAGGACAAAAAACATGTAACAAAGAATATTTGAACGCTGGCTCTGATTAAGTCATATAGTAGGCCCTGCAAGGTAAATAAGAGTAAATTAAGCCTGATTAGTTATGAGGCTATATGCAAGGGATGGTAAATTTTAATAGCTAATCCACAATGTTGATGTTTGGTAACAAAGATACCAGCATTAAGATATTCCACTTAAAAAAAAAAAAAAAAAAGGGGCACCTGGGTGGCTCAGATGGTTAAGCGTCTGCCTTCGGCTCAGGTCATGATCCCAGGGTCCTGGGATCGAGTCCCGCATCGGGCTCCCTGCTCCTTGGGAGCCTGCTTCTCCCTCTGCTTCTCTCTCTCTCTCTGTCTCTGAAAAATAAATAAATAAAATCTTAAAAAAAAAAAAGATATTCCAAAGATTATTGTGCCTTTTTTATTAAATTTTTATTTTAATTCTAGTGTAGTTAACATACAGCATAATAATAGTTTCAGGTGTACAATATAGTGATCTAACAAGTCTATATATTACCCAGTGCTCATAATGACAAGTATACTCCTTAATCCCTGTCACCTATTCCACCCATCCCCCCACTGCTCTCCCCTCTGGTAATCATCAGTTTGTTCTCTATAGTTAAATGTCTGTTTTTTGATTTGTCTTCCTGTTTTCCCTCCCCATTGGCTTCTTTATTTTGTTTCTTGAATTCACATATGAGTGAAATCATATGGTATTTGTCTTTCTGTGACTGATTTATTTTGCTTAGCATTGTACCCTCTAGCTCCATCCATATCGTTGCAAATGGCAAGATTTTGTTCTTTTTATGGCTGAATAAAATTCCATCGTGTTTATGTATACACACACACCACATTTTCTTTTTTTTTTTTTTTTTAAAGATTTTATTTATTTATTTGAGAGAGAATGAGAGACAGCATGAGAGGGAGGAGGGTCAGAGGGAGAAGCAGACTCCCTGCCGAGCAGGGAGCCCGATGCAGGACTCGATCCAGGGACTCCAGGATCATGACCTGAGCCGAAGGCAGTCGCTTAACCAACTGAGCCACCCAGGCGCCCCACACCACATTTTCTTTACCCATTCATCTGTCGATGGACATGGGCTACTTTGATAATTTGGCTGATACAAGTAATACTGCTGTAAACATAAGGGTGCATGTATCCCTTTGAATTAATAGTTGTTTTTTTTTAATTTTGAAGTTTTTTATTCATTTAAGTAATCTCTATACCCATCATGGAGCTTGAACTCACTACCCCATGATCACGAGTCGCATGCTCCTTTGACTGAGTCAGCCAGGCACCCCTGAATTAGTGTTTTTGTGTTTTAACCCAGTAGTATGATTACTGAATCATATGGTAATTCTATTTTTTAACTCTTTGAGGAAACGTCATACTGTTTTCCTCAGTGGTTGCACCAGTTTGCATTCCTACCAACAGACTGGGCACATGGTTTTAAGTAGGGGAGTAGCATGATCTTACTCAGTTTCTGAAAAGTCACTCAGGTGACTAAATGAAGAATGGATCAGAGGAGAACAAGATAAGACTGAGAGACCAATGTGAAGGCTGATGTTGCGTGTATTTGGTGCAAATCACCAGTAAAGGGAACTCAGGAGGCAGAGCAGATTCTTCTGGGGGGATTGGGCACAGATTTTAAATGTGTTGAACTCACAGCACATGAAATACTGAGGTATGGAAGTTCAGTAGATAGTATGAGTTATGCATGTGAAGTTTAAGGTAGAGACTTCATTTGGAGTGATAGATTCAGGAGTCATTTACATCTGGCTGGTGTCCTATTCCTACCATATGACAGACCTTGAATATTACAGTTGCCTTATCCTAGCTCTCAAGGCACTTATAGTCCAGTGAAAGAAGCAGACAAGTAAAAAGTCCATATTGAAGGACTAGTTACAGTTCTCAAGGATTCAGAGAAAGAAATAACTTCAACCTTGAGACTAAAAAGGGGCATGGGAAAATGCTCAAGGCAGAGTGGTGGGAGGGCAGTGCAAGAGGAAGGTCCAGTGTTGGTCAAGACATGGATGTCGGAAAGAAAGCACAGTACTTGCTGAAGCTCATTATGGATGGAACATGGAATGTAAAAGGTGAGTAAAATGTTAATGAAATGAAGAAAGAACCAGGGGTTCATTGTGAAGAGTGTTGTTAGCCCTATAAAGGACTTTGGACTTATTTTTGTCAGGGTGATCTTTAAGCGGTTTTTATCAGGGAAGTGACATGATCACATTTGGGACTCAGGCTGTGTGAGAAATGGATTAGAGGGAAAACAGCCAACATGGGAGAGACTAGACAAGAGTCTTTATAATCATCTAGGCAAGAAATGATGATCTGATATAAACATCTTCAGAGTTATTTAGAACATACAATTAGTAGAATAAGTGAATGAATGAATGTGGAGAACAAGGAAGAAGCATAATTCAGACCTGAAGCATGGAAGTGTAATTCAAATCTGAAAATATGATGATTTGGGCAACCAGAAGATGAAGGAGTCTTTCTTAAAATAGTGATAGCAAATAGTGGAAGAGGAATTGGATTTGGGGACAAGAAAGAGAATGTGGTTTTGAATGCATCGAGGTCGAGATATTTGTGAGTCACTTGGAGCCAACTAGATACATGAGTCTGGAACTTAGGAAAGGGGCAAAGGGTGTTGTAAAGACTTGGGAATTATTACTAAGGTTCAGATGCTTTTTCTGAAGTTACAAAAGTAGATGAGATCTACATGAAGGTCATGTCAAATGAGGAAAGAAGGTAAAGCTCTGAGAAATCCCAATATTGTAGGTACAGGTGGAAGGAAATAACCTGGAATGGAGGAGCCATGGAAGTAGGGAGAAAATGACAAGTGCTGGCAGTAGTCTGGATAGGAAGAGAATGTGGACAGTTGGATCTTTCCCAAGTTGGAATAATACTAGGTAGATATGATAAAAGGAAAATGTCACAAGATCTAGAAAATTATTGTAAGATGCTTGAAGTGATCAGAAAAGGAGCGTAGATGGATGAAAAAAGATGGCGGGGGTAGAAGGAAACAGAAAAATAATAAATATAATAGATCTCAGTGTGGTCAAAATATAGCTAAGAGAAGTAACTCTGTGACTAAGAGGAAGAAAGGTTGTGCTCAGGGTGGAATTATTTTCATATTTATACACTTAAAATTGCACAAATAATGTATAAATGCATTCCTACTGAAAGTAATTAAGGGCACAGCAAATTACAGAGGGTAAAATACTGAAGTGCCTTCTAGGTCTTCCCCATCATCAGTCCCTTTCCCAAAGTAACCACACTCAGCAGTTTGGTGTTTATCGTTTTGGAAATTTTTGTGTGCATTTACATACATACATAGCTGCACATAATTTATTTTTACCAAAATATATCATAATACTTGCTTTTCAATGAATGTATTTTAGTGAACTTCCATTTATATCTAGTGTATTTGTATTATGCAGTTATAAAAATTTAACCATTTTCCTATGACTGAGCCATTGAGTTATTTGAGAATTAAGTATCAGATCAAATGTGTCAGAGGTGGAACAATATTGGGCAGTGACAAAGTCCAGGGTGAGGGTAGAGGAGTGGATGGCAGGAATAGAGCTGGGGACACCTTGGTGATAAAAATGTAGGGGGTGGTGTGGTTGTAAGATGGCTGAAAACCAGGGGTACTAAGGGCACCCAAGGTGAAGGCAGAATTTGGGATGGGCCAAAGGATGGCAAGCTCTGATTTCAAGGAAGGATTCAGTGAATATGGGTGGATGACCAGGAGCATGGTAGATACCAATGATGAAGGAGGTATTGAAAAAATTTATGACTAGGTAAAAGAGCCATGAGAGCACAAAGCATTTTTGTGCTTTTGTTTTTTGTTTTTTAAGGCTCAAGCAGAAATGTTCTGAAAGGAGCACTAGAGATCTAGTTACAGGGCTGATGGAGAATGAGAAATTTCTTTTTGAGATGCATTTATTACACATAGGGTTCTCCAGGCCCTGTCCGGTGTCTGCCAAAGCCTGAGAGGGGTAGGACAATTCATGAAGGAGTTGAGGATGGTGGGGTTTCCAGTGAAAGAGAGGGTCCAGTGGTCTCAAAGGAAATGGATGTGGTGGGGATGCTTGGGGTGTAGAGTGATAGGTTTGGATGGCCTTATGACTTCTGCAGTGAGTAGTTCTGCCAGGGCCCAAGGAGGTACTATGAGTGAGAGGATTTGGGGCCTCTCAGGAGTTCGTGACTTGGCATGAAGGTGCTCCGGAGAGAATTCTGGTCACAGCAGAGAGGCTGACCACAGAAACCAGTCACCATATACTGGGAACAGCACTTCTCTCCAGTGGGCAAGCCCTGACTCCCCACTATGATCATCCCTCAAGTTGAGAGGTATTCCCCTGTTGGGCCTCAGTTTCCTCATCTTCAAAGTGAGTGGTTAGTGTCATTTGTCTCCCATGTCAGAATGTATAATTCCAGGTATTCTCTCTCTCTTTCATAAAATGTTCTTTTCCTTCTGGGAAAATTATACCATTGTCAAGACTGGCATCAGAAAGTAGTTTTCAGTGTTCATAGTTCTGGGTTTCTTAAGGATTTATATGAGGTGTGACATTTATTTAAATGGATTTGTTTCTTTGTTGTTCTTATTCCATGCTGGCTAGACAGCTGTCCTTGGGGTCTCTTGTCTCTCTCTGTGAAATTCCATTCATCATTCACAGAATCATTAATTTGCCCATGTAGTGTTACCTCCTGAGGTTTCCTTTTTCTGTGTCAATAGACCTGAAAACTAATGTACATTTCATGTATAATTGCTGGGAAGGGGCTTGGGGCAGGCATTGGAATGACATTTCCCTTTCGCTAAAGGATGTACCGTAATTCATTTGTTTTATGTGAGTCTTGGAGAAGGGGAATCCCAAATTAAGTGAATGAACCACTAAAAATATACTTAGGCATGGTAAGTCAGGCAGAGCTGTGTTCGGGTCAATTCAAATTATAAGCAGTTATTGAGCACCGACTCTGCCAGGCCCTATGCTGGGCTGTCTAAGAGAAAAGAAGGAACATGAAACATGGTTTTGTACTCAATGTACAATTGGGGAGACCAAAATGAGCATACAAATGAGTAAGGATAAAAATATGTAATATTTCTCAATAATTAAGGAAAAGGTGTTAGAAAGTGGAATTGATTAATGGACAAATGTACTATACAGATAGGAATTGCTATAGACTGAGAGAAAATGAGATACTTGAGACTATGATAGACAAGGAAAACTTTGAGGGAAAAGGTTTGTTTGATCTTAGATCTTAGTGCGTTAAGTATAGGTCTGAAAGTGTACGCAGGATTTCAATATGTGGACAAAATTCATAAGGCCATGTGTAAGGGGACTGAGAGTGGTCTGAACAAAGATATGGAGGCAACAAAATGCCTGGCACATCTGTAGTAACGCACAAGTCAATGGAAACATGAGGGCCCCGAGCCAGAGGATGGCGGTCATGGAAGCTAAGCTTGAGGAGTTTGAATTACTCCAGAGGCAGTCTCTGCTCAGGACAGGGGGACATAGTTAGAACTCTTGTATATGGAGACTTTCTGAGTGGCAGTGAAGAAAGAGGAAAGCATGGAAGCAAGGAGACCATGCAGTATGATGAGAAGGCAGCAAAGCCCAAGTGAGTGCAGTGGGAATAGAGGAGAGGACCCCCCTGGGAGAAGAGAATTGGCTGCTTTGAAAGTGCCTGGCCCCTTCTGCTCCCCACACATACTCTTCCCAGGGCCTCTGCGCCATTGATCCTTCCACCTGACATGCTGTTCTCCCATAATGTTGCAGAGCTGTCTCTTGTCTTTCACGCTCTCAAAAAGTTCTTTCTATGCATACTCCAGGAACTTTCTATCACAATACATTACCTTACTCTGATAGTAAACTTTTTTTTTTTTTACTATCCCCAAGTATCTTACTCATTGTCATTCGTTCACTCATTGATTTGTTTGCTTAAAATCCATCACACGTGATAAAATGGAAGCTCTGCAAGGAGAGGCCGTGGCTACAATGATCCATGGCTCTCATCTGTGGCACCCAGAATAATGACCAGCACACAGTAGATGCTCAATAAATGCTTGTTAAAAGAATGACAGAGAAAGGTCTCTATGGTGTAAGCATAATTTCTGGAGTCCGTTGCTAACATTATTATCGTGTATAAGGCATGATAATGAGTTTATGCTTAAGGGATTACAAACTGAGGTTTTGGTGCCAGTGATGAGCTGAAAAATGTTACCCCCAGGAAATTAAATGTTGTGTCAAAGAACAGATGTGAAAATCTTTGTTCCCTTTTCCTGAGCATCCACAGGACTAGATTGAGAATTCCTTCAATTCCATTGAAAGCATTTGCTGCAGGTTCCAATATACCAACAGTATCTCCAAGGCCCCTTTCCTTCCAATGCTTACACTCTATGATTTTAAGTTACTGAATTCATAATCCAAATCAATATTATTTTCATATAAGTGCTCAGCGAGGGTAGCCACATGCTTATTTCACTGAAACTTCCAATATCTAAAATATTTATAAATGTTACCACAGGGGCCAATATCCATAGCTTGTTTCAAGAACCACATAATTAAATATATCTTATAACTTGGTACACTTCAGTTTTTATTTAAAGTTTTATGATAGAAACCACTGATTTTTAAAAAAATGAACATTGAGATGCTTGCTAAGGTTGCATTTGATTTCTTCTACATAATCAGATTTTGTACAGTGGAGAAGGCGGAAGTGAAAACTGAACTTATGTTAAAGTTTTCATTTGTGACTAACCAAGTATTGACTGAACCAAGATAAAAGTCTGTGATTTATTTATATCTCTTGAGCAGGGTTAAAATAATATCTTGAATAGAAGGCATCAGAAGCATTTCAGCAAACTTACATTTCAATCCAATGAACAGCCTCCAACAGACCTATATATGTAGGAATTAGGGTTCAAGGGGAATGAAGAGCTTAAGTTACCCATCTTGGCAGCAGGTGGAATGAACTCCTTCCACGAGGGTGCGAGAGGGGCAGCAGCGTGAGCAAATGAGGTGACTAGTAATAAAAACTTCTCCTTTATCTAAGCATTACTCAATTATGCTTAGATGGAAAAGCCGGAAAACGAATTCTCATTGCAAGAGAGTAGAGTTTCCTGCTCCAAGAAGACTGTTCCTATTCACTCACTGTTATCAGAATCTGTTCAGCAGCGGTCTAAGTGTGTCATGATGATGTTAAAAATAAGATTTAAATAGTCCTATTAAAGTCATACAAAGCCATAAAGGAGTGGTCTGCGAGTCTCCCCCCGGAGCAGTCTTTGAGGAGGAAGGAAGAAATGAGAAAGGAAGAAGTAGCCCGACAGGAAGAGAATGCATGAAAAGCAAACTGGGGCTTTCAAAAAAGGCTGTGTGTGTGTTTTGTTTCTAAATCTTTCTCAGAAGTAATTTTCTTCTGAAAAGGAGCTCTGGAAACCAGGGAAAATAACTCTAGCAGTGGTTCTCTTCTATTCTATGAAGTCCTGCAGTCCAGCTTGAGAAAATTCTCTTCATCTAGAAGAGATAAAAATCCCATGGGGTAAAGCTATAGTGACACAATTGTGGGCTTTCTCTCCTGAAAGGACCAGTCAAGAAAATGTCCTAGAGTAGCACAATCACCCCTTCCACTGTGGGCCCCATCGGACATGGCTCAGCTAAGTCCACTATTATTATTACTATCGGGGAAGAATTAGTGTTCTTTAGAAAATGAGAGCTCCTTGGTTTTTTTTAAGCATAGACATGAAAAGAGATACAATGCAAAAAAAGTTTATGGCTTAGCATTAGTGTATAATCTTCTGAGGTGTTTATAAATAACTGATAAGTTTTTTTCTCAGGATGAAGCTAGGATTTTTCTCTTTTACATGACATCAAAGGAGCTTAACTCTGTTATTCTCTTTGGAGCTCTGGTATGGAGTCTTCGGAACATGTTGATAACATCTTGGAGACTTATTCAAGGAGTATCCCTTCATGATTTCTTATTCTAATGGTATTGCAAGGGGAATACCATTCCACTCAGTAAACAATGAATAAATGGTACTCAGGAATTGCTAGTTGTTGATGATGGTAATGATGATGATGGCCTTACTTCATTCAAAAAGAAACACATATATTTCAAATCCTGTTCAGATTTGAACAAATGTCTTTCCTTGAAAATGAAGACATCAGATTTTTTTTTTTACTCAGTACAAAAAAAATGCTTTCGGTTTCCCATTTTCTATATAATAATTCTAGAACAAGATTATACCACCAATGCTTACATTTAGTTTTAATTATCAACTGCTTCTGAGCTGCACAATGAAATGCTTCAGTGAAGCAAATGGAAAAATTTATTAGTCAGTTTTGGTGCAGAAATATTTTTTTTCCAAACTGCGTATATTAGAGGAGTTTGCTGAAATACAGGTTTTTTAACTTCTTATCCAAACTATAAGTTTCCTCTCCATCTCTAGGATTCTTCAACTTTAGCATGTGCTGTTTTACTCCTGAGTGCTCACAATCACCCTTGTCCTTCAAGCTCCCCAAGTCTCAAATAAGATAGACGATTTTCACGTGTGGTTGGGAAATCTCCTTTTATTGGCTGGAGTTGTGCAGGCTAGAAATAACTCTTTTCAGAGCAGTCTGGAAATGATTCTAAAACTGGGACCATCAGGTTGCATAGTAGGGTATTTGGGCATAATGGTCAAAGGAAGGGGGTGCACAGACATATCGTATCCTAGGAAAATAATGCCAAGTGAATTTAGTGGAAATAAGTTGAGTGTTTGTTCAAGTATATCTTATATATAAAACTTGATGCTTCATAGTTAGAGTAGAAGATTAGGACACTATAATTTTCATCCCTTTCCAATCAGCCTGTATAACAGGCAGAACTATCAGCAATTCATTCAGTCATTCCACAACTATTCATGGAGCATTAACTATGTGTCAGGCCCGGCAGAATCAAACACTGTTCTTGTCTGCAAGAAGCTTGCAGCTTGAAGCAGAGGAGGTATAGGAATATGCACTTACTCTGAAAAACAAACTGAGGGTTCCAGAGGGGAGAGGAGTGGGAGGATGGGTTAGCCTGGTGATGGGTATTAAAGAGGGCACGTATTGAATGGAGCACTGAGTGTTATACACAAACAATGAGTCATGGAACACTATGTCAAAAATTAATGATGTAATGTATGATGATTAACATAACAATAAAAAAATTTTTAAAAAAGTTCTCTGAAAAAAAAAGAAATATGCACTTAGGGTAGTGAGATAAATGAAGGGGAGTGGTTTGTAAAGACTCTGGAGAAGTACAAAGAATAAAATCACCCATCTTTAAGGTGGGGTACAGAGGAGATGATAACTGAATTGAGGGATGAATAGGGGTTTATCAAGCAAGGTGGGAAGGCCATTGCAGAGCATGATAGATGCATGGGCATAGACAGCAGGCAGCAGGGATGATTCAAGAGGCTGTGGGAAGACTGGTGTGATTCCAGTAGGTATCCTTTTGGGGACAAGTGATTGGTTTTAAAGTTAGGACCGCAGGTAGGCATCAAATCGTGGAAGACATTCCTTGTAAGGCATATGGATTTGAACACGATGCAGTTCACAAGTGTATCACGTGTGAGAATGCTACTTAAAATCACAATTTTTTGCAGCCTCACATATGATGAAATAGTGATTAAATGAGAAAATACATGACACAAAGCTATAACTCATTCATCAATGAATTATAAGAATTCATATTTTATTAATCATTATCAAAGTACTTGTTGAACACTTACATTGTGCCATTTACTGTGCTGGGAAAAGGAGATGCACAGGATAAAAGAAATTATTACTGTTCTTTTTTTTTTAAAGGTTTATTTATTTATTTATTTGACAGAGAGGGAGAGCATGTGAAAGCAGGAACACAAGCAGGGGGAGTGGGAGAGGGAGAAGCAGGTTTCCCGCGGAGCAGGGAGCCTGATGCGGGCCTCGATCCCAGGATCCTGGGATCATGACCTGAGCTGAAGGCAGACGCTTAATGACTGAGCCACCCAGGTGTCCCGAAATTATTACTCTTCTTAAGTTGCTTAGTGTCTAGTGAGGGAAGCAATAGTTAGCAATCAGAATAACACATTGTGATCATTCCCATAATGGAGGACTGTGTAAGTGTTAGAGAAATTAAAAAGATAAGAGGGTCCTATTGGGAGAACAGATATTGTTAAAATGTCTATACTACCCAAAGTAATCTACAGATTTAATGCAATACCTATCAAAATACCAACAGCATTTTTCATAAAACTAGAACAAATAGTCCTAAAATTTGAATGGAACCCTAAAAGACTCAATTGCCAAAGCAATCTTGAAAAAGAACAACAAAACTGGAGGTATCACAATCTCAGGTTTCAAGATATACTACAAAGCTGTAGTCATCAGAACAGTATGGTACTAGTAAAAAACAGACACACATCAATGGAAAAGAATAGAGAGCCCTAAAATAAACACATGCTTTTATGGTCAATTTATGACAAAGAAGCGAGAATATACAATGGGAAAAAGTCTCTTCTTCAAATGATGTTGGGGAAACTGGACAGCTATATACAAAAGAATGAACCTGGATGACTTTCTTACACCATACAGAAAAACAAACTCAAAATGGATAAAGACCTAAATGTGAAACCTGAAATCATAGAATTTCTGAAAGAAAACATAGGCAGTAAACTCTTTGACATCAACCATAGAAACATTTTTCTAGATCTGTCTCCTGTGGCAAGGGAAACAAAAGTGAAATTAAACTATTGGGACTACACCAAAATAAAAAGATTTTGCACAGTGAAGGAAAGCATCAACAAAATAAAAAGACAACCTACTGAGTGGGAAAAGATATTTGCAAATGATGTACTGATAAGGAGTTAATATCTAAAATATGTAAGGAACTTAAACCACTCACCACCAAAAAAACAAATACTCCAATTAAAAAGGGGCAGAGTGGGATGCCTGGGTGGCTCAGTTGGTTAAGTGGCTGCCTTCGGCTCTGGTCATGATCCCAGGGTTCTGGGATCGAGTCCTGCATTGGGCTCCCTGCTCCGCGGGGAGCCTGCTTCTCCCTCTGCCTGCCCCTCCCTCTGCTTGTGCTCTTTTTCTCTCTGTCAAATAAATAAATAAAATCTTTAAAAAAAAAAAAAAAAGGCAGAGGACATGAATAGACATTTTTCCAAAGAAGACCTCCAGATGGCCAACAGACGCATCAAAAGATGATCAACGTCACTCATCTTAAGAGAAATGCAAATCAAAAGCACAATGAGATATCATCTCATACCTGTCAGAATGGCTAAAATCAAAAACATGTTGTTTCTACAAGTGTTGGTGAGGATGTGGAGAAAAAGGAAGCCTCATGCACTGTTAGGGGGAATGCCAACTGAGGCAGCCACTGTGCAAAACAGTATGGAGGTTCCAAAAAAAAAAAAAAAAATAGAACTGTCCTATGATCCGGTAATTCCACTATTGGATATTTACCCAAAGAAGACAAAAAATACTAATTCAAAAAGCTATATGCCCCCCTATGTTTATTGCAGCATTATTTACAATAGCCAAGATATGGAAGCAACCAAAGTGTATGTCCATAGATGAATGGATAAAGAAAATGTGGGGTGTGTGTGTGTGTGTGTGTGTGTGTGTGTGTGTGTGTATGAAGGAATATTCAGCCATAAAAATAATGAAATCTTGTCATTTGCAATAACATGGATGGAGCTAGAGAGTATAATGTTAAGTGAAATAAGGCAGGGAAAGACAACGTATTTCACTCATTTGTGGAATTTAAGAAATGAAAGAAATGAACAAAGAAAGACAAAATGGAGAACAAACTGATAGTTGCCAGAGGAGAGGTGGGTGGGAGGATGGGTGCAATAGTTGAAGGGGATTAAAAGTACATTATCATGCTGAGTACTGAGTAATGTATGGAATTGTTGAATCCTTATATTGCACACCTGAAACTAATACAAGACTGTTAATTGTACTTAAAAAAAAAATCCTAGTTTTCCTTGGAGGTGTCACAAAAAATGTTACAGAGTGAGGCTTAATGTACCTGTTTTAAAAAAAGATTATGTATTTATTTGAGGGAGAGAGTGAGAGAGCATGGGTGGGAGGAGTGGCAGAGGGGGGGGGAGAGAGAAAATCTCCAGCAGCCTACCCGCTGAGCATGGAGCCCAATGTGAGGCTCTGTGTCACAACCCTGAGATCATGACCTGAGCTGGAATCAAGCGTTGGACGCTTAACCGATTGAGCCACCCAGGCACCCCAGGCTTATTGTACCTTTTGAAAAAGGAGTAGGAACTCTCCAGAAAGAAACATGCTGTGAAGGAGGGTAGAGGGCATTCCAGGAGCAGAGAACAACTCGTCAATGGCTTAGATAAAGGGGAAGGCAAAATATGAACTTTCTGGAACACCACATAGGTCAAAGGGGTAAGAAATTATGACTGACAGGACCTCCTTCTATCTAATAGGGAAAATGTAAGGCAAGTAGTGAGTTCTCCAACTGTGTAAGGGGCGGGAATATCTTTGACCATCTAGTTTGGTGTGAAGACTCGTGAGCATAAAAGCTTATAGTTAGAATGTCCAGTTATTACCGGAATCTAGAGCAATTCTCTGCTTGGTTGAAATATCCGTTAAAACAATAGAGGAAGAAGCTTTGTAGGATTAAACAATATTATAAAAATGGGCATAAAAGTGAAATTATATATGCTACTAATTTGAATATGCAGATCAGAGAGAAAATATCAAAACGGCAATATCTGCATTTTTAAAGTGCTATTTATCACTGCTTTGCAACTTACTATTATTGGACTATTATCTTGATGATTAAACTTTTCAATTATATGTTGCATTGTATTAGGCTTTATACAATCATTAATTAGTTCACTCACATAAAACCCTGTGAGGAAGCAGAGGGATTTTATTACCTACTGTTTCACAGATGAGAAAACAAAAGCAACAAGGTTAAGTGGCTTCTTGAATTTCTCCTATCAGGTCTGGGGCCAGCAGGATAGGAGTCAGGCCCCCTGCATCGCCAGCCCTGCAAGGCTCCTTCAGTTCTTTGAGCCTCGCTCCCTCCGCTAATTGGGAGTGGGTGCCCCTGGTGTTCTTGAAAATTAATGATATTCAGTGCTACAAGATGTATCTGTCACAGCTTGTGTTTGTTTACTTGTGGCAATTAGCGACCATCTGCTTTGGAGGTGATAGTAGGAAGCCTCCTTCTTTGGAAATACTGACTTCCAGGGTGGAGAGAGTCTTGCTAGGCCCAGGCATTTAGGGAAGGAGCGTTGACAAGTGAAGAGGACCTTGGGTTCTCTGGAGAGGTGCTGGAAGCTGCATGCCCAGCTGACCAAGGGAGGGAAGCAATCTAAGTTGTTTATTCTCTGCTCTTGTTGCTTTTCCTTTTATTCCGCCCACTCTCTTCAAACCATGCTCCCCTCTCCTAGTCAGAGTTCCCACGGGACTAGTAAGGAGGTTGCTGCACAGGCAGTGTGGTCTCTCTGACCTTGGCCTTTTACCCAAGTGACCGCCTCTGGCAGAGTTGGGAGGACAAGTCCGCCTCCACACGGTTCGCACCAAGGGACTGCCTGTGGCGTGGGAATGGCAGGGAGGAGCCACGTGAGAGGAAAAGCCCAGGATCACACAAGGGACAGGATACAAGAAAGGAGTTGCATGATGACAAGGAATGTCCGTAGTGACTGCTTTGTGGAAAGGTTCTGCACCTTCCGGGATGATGAACTTGTCACTTGGCCTCTGTCCGGTATTCTCATGTCTGCAAGGAGACCCAGCCAGACTGGAAAATAAGAGAAAGTGCTTTAAAAAAGTGGGTGATTATGTATATTTATTGAAGTATAATTGATGCAAAAAAATTCACATATCTGTCTGTCTTGATGAGTTTGGAACATACATACACCTGTGATAACCATCACCACCACCAGTGTATCAAACCTATCCTTCCAAAAATGTTCTTTTTTTGTTGGTTGGTGGTGGTAGTGGTGTGAACATAGGAGATCTATTCTCAATATTTTTAAAAATTTTAATTCCAGTGTAGTTAATATATGGTGTTATATTTGTTTCAGATGTACAATATAGTGATTCAGCAATTCCATATATTACTCTGTGCTTATCAGGATAAGTGTACTCTAAAATCCCCTTTGCCTATTTCACCCATCCCCTCACACACCTCCCCTCTGGTAATGATCTGTTTCTTCTCTATGTTAAGAGTCTGTTTTTTGGTTTCTCTTTTTTTTCCTTCGTTCATCTGTTTTGTTTCTTAAATTCTGTGTATGAGTGAAATTGTATGATGTTTGTCTTTCTCTGACTGCCTTATTTCACTTAGCATTATACTCTCAAGATTCATCCACATTGTTGCAAATGACAGGATTTCATTCTTTTTTATGGCTGAATAATTTTCCATTGTATATTTATATAGCACCTATTCTTTTTCCATTTATCTACTGATGGACACTTAGGTTGCTTCCATAATTTGATAATGCTGCAAGAAATGTAGGAGTGCATGTATCCTTTTGAATTAGTGTCTTTGTATACTTTGGGCATACAGTAGTGTGATTGTTGGGTCATAGGGTAGTTCTATTTTTAATTTTTTGAGGGACCTCCATACTGTCCTCCACAGTGGCTACCTCAGTTGGTATACCCACCAACAGTGCATGAAGGTTCCTTTTTATCCACATCCTCACCAACATTTGTTGTTTCTTGCATTTTTTTACTTTAGCCATTCTGACAGGTGTGAGATGATATCGCACTGTGGTTTTGATTTGCATTTCCCTGATGATGAGCGACATTGAGCATCTTTTCATGTGTCTGTTGGCCATCTGGCGATCTTTGGACAAATGTCTGTTCATGTCTCTGCCCACTTTTTAATTGGAGTATTTGTTTTTTGGGGTGTTGAGTTGTATAAGTTCTTTTATATTTTAGATACTAAGCCTTTATCAGACATATCATTTGCAAATATCTTCTTCCATTCACTAGGTTCTCATTTAGTTTTGTTGGTTGTTTCTTTTGCTCTCAGAAGCTTTTTATTTTGATGTAGCCCCAATAATTTTTTTTGCTTTTGTTTCCCTTGCCTCAGGAGACCTATCTAGAAAGATACTGTTATGGCCAGTGTCAGAGAAATTACTGCCTGTGTTCTCTTCTAGGATTTTTATGGTTTCAGGTCCCATCTTTAGATCCTTAATCCATTTTGAGTTCATTCTTGTGTACGGGGTAAGAAAATGGTCCAGTTTCACTCTTTTACATGTAACTGTCCCATTTTCCCAATACCATTTGCTAAAGAGACTGTCTTTTTCCCATTGTATATTCTTGCCTCCTTTGTGGTAGACTAATTGACCATAAAGCTTGGGATTATTTCTGGGTTTTCTGTTCTGATCTATTGATCCATGTGTCTATTTTTGTGCCAGTACCATACTATTTTGATTACTACAGCCTTGTAATGTAACTTGAAATCTGGAATTGTGGTGTCTCCAGTTTTGTTTTTCTTGTTCAAGAGTGCTTTGGCTACTTGGAGTCCTTTTTGTTTCCATAAAATTTTAGGATTTTTTTCCCTAGTTCTGTGAAAAATGCTGTTGGTATTTTAATAGGGATTGCATTAAATCTGTAGATTGCTTTGGGCAGTATGAACATTTTAAAAGTATTTGTTCTTCCAATCCATGAGCATAGGATGTCTTTGCATTTGTTGATGTCATCTTCAGTTTCTGTCATTGGGATTTTATAATTTTCAGAAGACAGGTCTTTCACCTCTTTGGTTAAGTTTATTCCTAGGTTTTTTATCATTTTTGGTGCAATTGTAAATGGGAGTGTTTTCTTTATTTTTCTACTGCTTCATTATTAGTGTGTAGAGATCCAGTGGATTTCTGTACATTGATTTGTGTCCTACAGCCTTCCTTACTGAATTCATTTGTCAGTTCTAGTAGTTCTTTCGTGGGTCGTTAGGGTTTTTTATATAGTGTCATGTCATCTGCAAGTAGTGCAAATTTTACTTTTTCCTTACCAGTTTGGATGCTTTTTATAATCCTCAACATAGTTTAAAGTTCACAATATTGTACTATATTGTACAGCAGATCTTAAGAACTTATTCATCTTGCATAATAAACTATGGCCCCAGATAGTTAAATGGCATGGCTGATTTGTGAGGTAACCAAACCCTAGGATTCTGGCTGCATTCCCTGGCACACCGGCTAACCTGACCAGTGACTCAGATGAAACTATTTTTCTCGGGTTTACTCTGCATCTCAGGCTGAGATCTTGTCCTGGTTACTTGGAATTATCCATTTGTGTCTTTATGGATTTCTCCTGTTCTTGGGCCTGTGGGTTTGTCTCTCTGCCTACCACCTCGTGTTTTAGTCTGATCTCTCATTTACTGACAAGTATAAAACATGCCTGTCCTATGTCTCCTACCATCACTTTTGTTGTTGCCTTTCCAATGGCTCTTTCTCCACCTGTTGTCAGAAACCAGCACCCAGGAGAACACAGACCTTAAGTCTAATGTTGTAGAAACTCTGAGATCAATACCTCTCTTACCTGTATCCTTCCCAGGACATTTGTTTGTAAAGATGATGGCTTTGGCTGACACATGAGGTTTTTCCAAGGGAAGGATTCAAGATTGATGGTTTCTGGTGGCTTTGGTAGTGGTGCTCGAACTGGCTTCCATTGGCTTGTGAAGCCTAGTGTGTACATCTCTTTCCCATTCCATGTCCAGTGATGTTGGTAGTTTGAAGTTGGCTATGGTGGGTGTATTTAGACAATGGAAATTGGCAGACCTTACACATGAGGGTTGGGTTTTTTTGGAGAGCCAGGTTACTAGTCGACCTTTACTACTGCTGATGGCCAGCTACATGGTCTATTAAAGGTGTTTCTATCTGATCTCCTCTTTATATCTCATGCTTCAAAGCTGTAAAGTGTTCAGTGTGTTAAACTGTGGTACTCATAATGTCCCTGGCTTTAGTTTTACTGGAAGCAGGTTGCAGAGTGAGCCCAAGGAACACAGCCTAATCTGAGTCCTATTTCAGGTTGCTGGCATGTTCTCGAGAGAAGAGCCCAGGACTGGAATCAGGAACCTCATGGGTATGTCTGTATTCTCTTACTAATCAGCTATACCATATAGAACAATTATTTTATGCTCAGCCTTCTTATCTGCTATATGGGGACAATAATTTCCTTTCACATGGCTCTTAGTACCTTGTTCTGGGAAACAGATGGAGTAGAGTCTTATAAACCAGAGGGCTGTATTTGACCAGGATGAAGAGTATGAGCTGGGAACTGAAACAGACTTGGTTCAAAAGCTGAGTTTGTCCTTAAAGGGACCACCTTACTAACTTATCAATTCTAAGATTCGGCTAAGGACACCATATAATCAAGGTGGTTGTAATGATTAAAGGAAGTAAGCTTTTAAAAAGTGCTTAGGGCTCAGTAAATGGTTGCTGTTAGTATTAATAATGCTTTGAACATGCTATACAAACAGGTGCTTTATTATTATTTAACTTCAGCATATGGAACATCAGTCATGATCACTTTGTCTAGTACCTGGCTTAGAATAAATGTTCAGTAAATTTTTTTAAAGAATTGTGAAATTCAGTAGGGTTATTTTCAGTACAGTTCAAGTTCAGATGATTGACTTACATGACTAACCATACTCCTTAGAGGAAAAAGAGTTTTTGCCACAGATAAAACATTTTTGGCAAAGTCACTGAAAGTTGTCCTTCAAAAATCTAAAGAACCTGGTAAGTGAGGCAGGCTGGTAATAAATTGCCTTAATAGATGTAAGACATTATAGATTTTATCCTGGGGACTTGAGAATTGTCATAAAAATGGCACTTATATTCTAATTTCTTGGGAGTTGTTTGTAAGAGTCTTGTAAGTGTTCCCTGGGGAATTAACCTATTCACATTCAGGCTGAGTATAGAAATGTTCTTAGCGATTCCTCTTAGAAATGTAAATCGAGTCGAGTTCCACATTTATTCAGTACCAGGAAAGCAGCGCCCCTTCTTCATCACCCCCAGCTTAGAAAGCAAATGGGGATTTGATTGTTTCTCTGTGTGTAAAACTATTGGGGAGGCAATATGGTCTCTTCATGGTGAGAAAAATATTTCACCCATCAGGGTCATTAATTCCATTCCTTTAGTTTAATGTCTTACTCCTGAGGAGAAAGTAATCATGAAATAGTTACTAGGCTGCCTTACAAAAGGCTCTCGTTTACTGTTTGAGCTAAGGAGAGACATTGAGCCTTCCTTTGAAGGAGGGTGCCAATGCTTGGTGGAAGGGAGCCTCAGCTTTGAGGTCCAGTAGAGTCCCGGCAACCTTGGGCTCCTTGCTTAGCTTTTCTGAGTACCCATTTTCACATTTGAAATAGAAGGATGATATTTGCTACTCTCTAGGGGGTGATGATAAGGATTAAAGGAGCTCATATATGGGTAGTAGAGTGCTGGGTGGGCACAGATTCTGAACCAATGTTCATCTTCTCCCCATTCTCAGAAGTTGGTTGTTAACTCTTGTTTGTTTTTTTAAATCAAATCTGTGGCGCTAGTTAAAATATCATAAGGAAGATTTGGTGGGGTGGCAGTCTCAACAGGCATGGGGACTGCTGCAGTGGATGTGGCAGTGATGGGGAGAGATGAGGGAGAGATTCACATATTCTGAATGTGAATATGTCATGGGCAGGTGGGAATTTATGGCCAAGGAGCAGGGTGGGGAAGATGACAAGAAAACATCCAGGGTAAGGGAGAAGTACAGCTAAACAAGACTTGACAGGATTCTCCTTGAAGGCAGGCCAGGGTGATCAGACATCACCTGGAACTTGGCAGACAAGGGGGGATTCTAGTTAAACTGACTTAGCAGGACTCCTGCTAAAGTTGGACAGTGCAGAGATGAATACAGAAGTATAAAATTCAGGCCTAACTTGAAAAGAATTCAGGGAAACCTGAGTAGAATTTTGTCAGGAAGAGAATCTTTGTCACCCTCTAGGGTACATTTGTTTCTGATGGCCAAGGTAATGGGTTCTGACAAGGGCTGGGGGGATGGAGGTAAAGAAAGACCCAGAACTAAGGGCGTTGTCCTGAGAGGGGGGTCTGTGAGGCAAGCCTTAGAACCGCAGGTGGCCTGTTGGTGGCAGGCTGGGTGTAGCACAATAGGGGAGAGCCTGGAGGAGTCCAGGCAAGTCTCCCCTTCTTTGCAGTTTTGCCTGAGCCAAGTCAAGGAACTTGGGGACCTTCTGCTACTGGAACTGCTGCAAAATCTCTTCGAATTTTGGGACTCTACTTGGATTATTATTACTATTATTATTTTCTGTTTTTGAGAAGGGGCCCCACCTAGACCACTTACCACAAGAAATAAGTATTTTGACTGACAGTTCCAGGCCCCAAATTGAAATAAAGAGAAAGAGTGGTACTTTGTAAAAGGTTCCCAGGAAAATATAATTGTTGTTTAAAAAAAAAAATAGGCAAGACCAGTCAGGTGAATAAAGATGTATGTGTTAATTGCCGAATCTGCGTCTCACCTGCATCTTTTATGTGGCAGATATGAATGCTTTATAGGTAATGAGGTCCTCATAAGAGAGTTATGGCCTATCGGCCTGACATTTGTAAAGCTGTAAAATGTAGGGGGAGATTTAACAAGCAGGATGAGCTGCCCTCCTGCACATTAACACAATTATGCACCTATGCACATGTCTAGGAGTAAATAGTGTATTTATAGCATTAGGATTCTCCAAAGGATATTAAGCAGACAGTGCAATTTGCATTTTAATTTTCTTACAAGAAAACCTTTCTATTTGTCTTAAAACTTCCAGGAGCTCTAAGCCTTTTTTAGCTGTTCCCGTGGTCTCTGTCTTTGTCCTACATACTGTGGCCCGTCTGGCAGGACTGATGGCACGCTCGGGTGTTGGGGATGAAGGCCGGGGTCGGGGATGGTTCAAGCTTTCTAGCATGGAGATGCTGCTGCATGGGGAGGCCAGACGTTCTGGAAAGCCAAGAGACATCAGTGACCATTTCCATGTTGCTGACTGTCAGCTTGTTTGTAATATTTGGCTTGCTGTTCTTTGCATAACTTCCTTCCCTAGAAATTTTTTTGGGGGGGGAACCTAAAAATCTGTTAGAATAACCTAACTCTTGAAGTATTTTTATTTAAAGGATGAGAGGAAATTAACATATTTGGGCCACTAAATGAAAGGTAACAGGTTAGAGAATCAGTTAAGAGTGGGAGAGACTGTCAGCCCTGGTCTTTCCCGTAAACCAAGTTTTTCTCTTAAAAATCCACAGGCTTCTCCCAGCCTGAGGTAGCCTCCTTCTGAATCACAGAAGCTTCAATACCTTTTCTTGTTCTCTGAGGCCCTCCAGGTCTGAGTCCCCCACCTCCTAGCAAGGCTACCAAAGTCCTGGGGGACTTTGAGAGGTTGGGAATCTTCAGTTTACTTCTGACTTGGCTAGATCAAAATAAAGTTGAGAGTTCAGAGACCTCTGTGCCTTCATCCACCTTCTCCCTTAGCCCCCCAATTTCTGCCTTTCCTTAAAGGCTCAAAAAGACCAAAATCTTACAGCTTTTCCCCACAAACCCTAGTGACACTGATTTCCCTCACTGAGCTGCCATAGTTGAATGAAGCAGGTATTCTTCATCTTACTCTGCTCTGATTCAGCACTTCCCAAATGGCAGTGTATCCATAAATCATTTGGGAATCTGATAAAATGGTCCTTAGGTCTGGAGTGGGATCTGAGATTTTTGCATTTCTGACTAAACTCAGGGATATCCATGTTGCTGGTCAAGAATCTAATTGATTTGTGTGTGCTGGCCTTGACTGCCCAACTATGCATTTAATTGTCATGAACTATAAAAACCTGACCCTGTACTACCTGTATGACATGTTGATGAGCAGATGGGGAGGGGGCATATGCTCACTCGATGGTGGAGGCAGGAGAGAAGATGGTCAGGTGTTTGAATGTCAAGGTACACAGTGTCAGGAACTGTGCAGGATCGAGAATTTACCCTACTCTCAAGCTAACAAATTAGTCTTCCATGGTTTCATGAATGCTGGCAGAAGACACAAGACTCCTGAGTCCGAGACAAAGGGCACTTTATTACTCACAGCAATACCGTAGCTAGAATATCATCATGTGTGTTGGTTTTCCAAACCCCAGTTCCCCCAGAGCATTGCAACAAGGACAGAGTGATTCCTGCAGATGCAGTGAGCTGCATTACAGGAGAGGGACCTGGAGCTTAGGAAATGCTAATTACTTATGAAGGGACTGAAAGCAAACTTTCTCAACCTTGACGCCAGAGACAGACACTGTCATCTTGGACAGCAGACATGTTTACCTTCTGTCCAAGAGGTAGATTCTCTATCTTCCAAGCTTTTTGCTCTTCAGACATTCTCGAAAAGATAGTCTGGATCAAAAGCTGTCAGTGCCGCTGCTCACAGGATACACAGAAATGTGAGGCCCATGGGGAATCGTGTTCCAATACACAGGTAAACATAGAGTGATTGGATGATACTTGATATGTTAGTTTTCTACAGCTGCCGTAACAAATTACCACAAACTGGGGGCTTGAAATGTTAGAAATTTATTATTTCACAGTTCAGGAGCTAGAAGTCCAAAACTGAGGTGTCAGCAAGGAGGGCCATGCTCTCTCTGAAGGCTCTAGGGCAGAATTCTCCTTGCCTCTCAGAGCATCCAGGGTCTCCCGGAAGTCCCTTTCGTTCCTTGGTTTGTATCTGCCTCCCTCCAATCACTGCCTCTTCTCTCACAAGACCTTCTTCCCTGCTGTGTGCCCATGTCTCTGCTTTTCTAAATAGCCCTCTCCTACACTTTGGTTTCTCTTCAGATCGCATAAATCTTTTGCCTTTTTAAATAGCCCTCTCCTTACAGGGACACTAGTCATAGGATTTAGGGCCCATTGTAATCCAGGATGACCTTTTTCTTAGCTTGATTACAATTCAACCCACAATACTTGAGGAATAAAAAGAAATTCACCATCTACTTCTAGTAGGAAAAATTGAAGTTGTGAACACATGCCCAGGCTAATACTTAGGGTTGCCAAGTGGCAGCCCATTTTAGAGGAGAGGGATGTGTCGCTTGCTAAGCTCTGTGCTGCTTCAGTGGGCATTTTCTTTGTTCCAGAACAGCAGCTTACAGTCTCAGGGAATCAGGGTGAAATAGTTTTACAGTCTTGGCTAAATCTGGACTTAATTTTTAATCTTTCCTGTGTCTTTTATTTTTGTCCCTTAAGTAGAGAGCCTACCACCCAACAGCTACCCTCCTGAACCCCTTCCCCTAATCTGTTCTCCTATTTTATTATGAATTACATTTCTGGACCTCTCCCACCCCCTCAGAGCTAATTTGCCATTGGAAGCCTCTTTTTTTTTTTTTTTTAATGGAAGGAAAGGCTGTTCTCAAAAAAATAAACAATAACAAGTATAGGTATTAGTTATCCGTGACAGATTAGGAAGGTATTTTGAGGGAAGAAACTTGTTCCATTGCTCTTATCATCACCGTGGATACCAGATCTGATTAATGAAGCTTTGTGCATGGATGCCGCACTGAGTTAGGCAACTAGACTTTGTCCTTTGCTTGAGTGTCTGAGATCTTTGCTATTTTTTTTTTTTCTTCTTCTTGGATCTGAGGTAAGGTCCAAGGTATGCAGTAGAAGGAGGGCAAAGCCATAGACAATCCCATACTTAGGTGCTTCTAGCACCCTCTTGTTTCTCAAAGCTGCTTTTTTGGCTTTTAGAGTAGCTTTGTTGCTTATACACCTTGTTCTATTCGGGGTGCACCTCCAACGATAGTTGAGTAAATACCCGTTGGATGACCAAAATTATGGAATAGAGTGCTGCCTTATTTGGCCTCAAGAATCCGATGAGGAAGTTGGTGTGGGGGAGAACAGTACAGCCTATTATTGTCTTAAAATTCCATGATTGCAAAGGCCATTCTAACAAAAGTTCCATATAACAAAGCTGTGTCTTTGTTTCAGAGAGTAAGCCTGTAGTGGAAATGTGCTTATCTGGTGATAAATCACTACAGAAAATCCACAGGACAGATGATCAGAGTTTTACTCTTGGCTAGCCAATGAAGCAGTCACCATCTATAGCACAAACCTTGTACCCCTGGCACAGTTCCACTGTAGGAGTAAAAGATTCTATGGCTCTCTGCCCCTCTTAAAAAAAAAAAAAAAAAAGCTAAAAAGCTCCCATGTGCATTCTTTTTAACCCCGCACAACCCAATAGAAAATTGGTCCAAATCTACTAATCCCCCCTCCCCCAAATTGGACTCCTAAATAACCAAAATTTGGCCAGAATAACTTTTCTGTCTTATTCCGAGCTCACCTACTCACTCACATAAAGGCACAAACATAGATGTCTTTTTGCCTACTTTGTTCTGAGAAGCTCCCACTATGACTCAGGCACTGTACTAAACGTTGAACTAGAAATATGAATGTGGTCCCTGTCTCTTGGGAGCTCAGGTGGTGGGGGGCATGGAGCCTGAGGAGGAAAGATGGAGAGGTGACATGGAAGTAAGGAAGTAGGATGAAACAAATAGGGGAGTGAGCATATATGGTGGGGAACATTTGTTGTGTACTGAATGGGCCAGGGAGAGCTTCTGGAAGAAAGAGAGGACTGAAGTGAGTTATGAAAAATATTTAACATATAACCAGGTCAAGCCGTGGAAGAGAGTTTTAGGAAACAGTATATGCAAAGGGCAGGAGGTGTGCCCAGGGGCTGGCAAATGGTCCAGCTTGGCCGTCAGTAGACATTCAATTTATTGACTGATGTTTAGGGAGGCCCTTATTCTAGTCTAATTCCAGCTTAACAAAAGAATGAATGCCCAGTGGGGTTCATTAAAATGGGGGTGAAATATGTTGCATGCAGAAATGTGAATGTACATTACAGAAGGTTGCAGTACATTCATATATATAGATAGATATGTGTATATATATATATATATATTTTTTTTTAATGGAAAGAAGCATCTTCTGTGATAAGCTATGTCACTCCCTCCCATTTAATGTGATTAAAGGCGACATTTAATAGTTCCACAGAGCTTTCTGTGCTGATCCAGATCTCCTGGGTAGCAACCATTTCCTTTTATTCTACGCATTCTGGTACAAGATAAAAACAGCAATATGACATCAGTTATAAAATGAATCTGGGTGAAAAATAAAAACACACAGTACTGTGATTCTTTGAATACAGAACAGTGAGGCATTTTTTTTATAGATACGTGTTGTCCTCTTTCATTTCTTTCTTTCTATGAGAGGTCCCTGCCTCTCCACTTAACAAAGGGGAAACACTTGGGTGATGTTGGCAGTGCTGTGCTATGCCCCTGAGTTGAAGACTGAATGGTCAACAGCAGTGCCAGCAGCTAGATCTTTCCACTGCCCACTGTCTGTGTCTCCTAGTCTTTAGACCATGTGAGTGAACTTCAGGGGGTGTGTATTTGTGTGTGGATTGTAGGGCAGAGAATCCCAGAGGCTTATTACTACGTGAACCTGAAGAGGAGGTCTTTGTGGGTGTAATTGTCTGTATTGAATGAGTCAGCCAGCCTTAGATCTGCTGGATGAAAAATAGAATGAGAGAGGTGGCCTGAGGGATGGGAATCTCCAGAGAAGTACTTTGAAGGTTAAAACAAAATACCCTCTTCATAAATGAGAGAAAGGACTACCTAATGTGTAGATGTGTCCACTTTATTTATTTTTGGGATATTGATTTTGCCTTGTATACTTGAGAGGCTTCAGAAGGAAGGCTATCTTCCTGAGACACACATCTAAGTATTAATAGGTTTGTTTAAGTTTTTGATTCAGTTTCATTCAAAATTCTATATGCTTATTAAACTTCTACATGTCCTTCATTGTGCTGATGGAGATATAGGAGAAGGGTGCTGAGCTTATAGCCTTGTGGCGAAAATGCACACGGGCATGTGTATTTTGACAGTGTGGTTAGAAAAATTCAGTTCAGTGTTGCCTCAGTAAATTAGTATTAATTAAGCATTTACAGAGTGCAGGGTGGTAGGAGGTGCATGAGAAGGAACATGGTCTTTGCCACTTTCCACCTGGGTTTCTTGAGATTCTTTGAGCCTCCATTTCTTCAGTTATAGAATGAGGTTTATAGAAAGTGTCTTACTACATTCTCATGTGATGGCTGCATAGAGGCTGGTTCAACACATGGTACACAATGGGTGCTTAATAAAGATAAGTTGTTGTTGTTGTTTTTTTTTTTTTTTTGTCCCTTGCCTTGTGATTAAGACCCTACCGTGGAATTTGGGGTTTCCAAGGACTAAATTTCCTGACTGAAGCTCCAGACTTCCTGAGAACAGACTTCTAGAGCAATGATACCACAGCTGGGGACTCTCTTATCTGTAGGGTCCATCATTACTGCCCTGCTCCAGCTTCTGTTAGAGGAGACGTTACTGAATCTCATGTCAGTTCAGGGTTTTTCCTAGCTGTAGGGATCCACACACTCATCATGCTCATCATTATTCCTGCACTGATTTCCTAGTTTCAAACATTTGCACTCAAGTCCCCTTTTCACCTCTTAATCTACTTGCAGCCTGGGTCACCTGGATAAGCTCTGACACTCCTGATCCAAGCTTTTTTTTTCTGGTTTGACTGAGGAACTGCTGCCAAATCCAGTGTCCAGATGTTAATAATGTAGAGCTGAGACATACACTAAATAATACATTCAGAGAGTAATCATTTGCATTCCTCCCTCAGGTTTCCGATAGCCATTTCAGGAGGTGGGGAGGGGGATGGAGGAAAGGATACACTTCCCAGGGTCAACATTTGCTTCTCCTCCTTGATAGGCGCATCTGCAAAGTCCTGGTCCACGGTCTCTATAATGCCACATTACTTCCTTCTTTCAGGACACTCAATTCTAGAAGATGCTCCTGAATAATGCTATTTCATGTGGCTCATTTTCTCAACTCTACTGTTGGCAGTACAGTGACTTGTCTTTTTCTATCTTAGTTTACATCCAAAAGTGAGTGTATTACTAGCGCACACTCTTTAGCGTGTGTGTAACTTACCAGGTAATGGCACGAGTAATGCTGTAGCACTTGGAGATTTTCAGCATGTTGATGTCTCCACTATCTCATCTGATTTTCACATGAGTGGGATTGGGGGAATGGTTAAAATTGGTTTCTACCACCGATAAGGATGCAGCAACTCAGACTGGTGACATTATCTGGCCAACATCATGCAGCTATCTAGACTTGGAGTCAGGATTCCAGATCTGCTCATTCCAAATTTAGTGTCTTTTTTCTACACAGTTCTTGAATTTGTTAAAATAACTTTCATGCAGGTTTTAGTAGATGGAATAGGTCAGTTTCGTTGGGGATGCTTACATTTTAGTGAAGATCTTGGGTGCTTTAAAGCCGGGGACTCATTTCACTTAAGAAGTGTCCCAGGTGTCCTAGCAACCCTTCTGAGAGGATGGTGCTAGAAGGCCCTGTCCTCATCCCCTTGGTCTCTTGCCAGCGCCACTACCAGACCTGCCTGTCTCAGCTTCTTTCAATCATGTGTTCATAAATATTCCATGAAAAGGGTCTAATGTATGCTCGAGGTATACGCAAGGTTTCAGTTAATCTTCACAAGTAATTTACTTGCATGGTTTTCTGTAACTCTGTTAGTATCTCCATTTTTAACATGAGAAAACGGAGATCGAGAGATGTTAATTAACTAGACATCAAACAGTGACAGATCATTCTTCACATCCAAGTGCGACTTGATGGAGGCGCGTAAATGCTTGTGATGCTTCTGACCCATCCTGGCCTCAGTATTTTCCCGGCAGCCCAGAGCTGAGGCCTGTTGCCTGAGGCAGTTTCAGAATTATATTTACCTCACCCCCCTCTGCTGACATGTCCTTACATCCTCCTGGTGTCTTTCTCTGTTGTCACTGGAACAGCTAGATCTGGGCAGGCGGCAGGTGAGGGGGGTTTGGGGGGTTATGGTAATCCCTGTGCTGGAAGTCCCTGACTGTCTCAAAACTGCTGCACAATGACCTGGTCTCGTGGGACTGGCCCCGTCAGCTCTGTGATGGTAGCCTCCACACACCTCAGTTTGCCTTCTCTGGTCCTGAAGCAGAACATTAAGCACCTGGTACCCTTTAATGTCTGGTGTACTTTACATTGAAGTCAGACCGTTAGCCACAGCTGGGTGGTTCTTTCTGACAGTGGTTCCTGCAACTAAAACCGAGCCTCCCAAATACTCCCAGCTTTTGTTATGTTTAAAGTCCTTTTTTTTTTTTTTCCATGTGGAAGAGTGACATCCTCATGGCAGAGTCTGTCTCCAGCTCCATCGGAGCATAACAACCTTTAGCTGGAGGACCAGACTTCCATGGATTGCTCAGCTGCGGTGCTCAATTAACTTTCCAATATTTTTTCCCTGTTTTCTCCTAACACACTGTCAAACACGTCAAACACAGAGCAGCTTTCTGATGTGGACACTGGCTCATTAGGCCCCAGCTGAGATCATTAAATTCTGTTTCTTTAAGGCCATGGAAAGGGCAGATTTATGCTTCCTTTGATAGAGCTGGTCTTCAATTTCCTCCCTGTTGTAACAGATAGTTGGTGATGAATCAGAGATATTTCAGACTCTACTAGGGGAAAACAGACTGCTCATAGGATTGAGATTTCTGGGTAAGAGCAGCATACATGAAGCCATTGGAGGAACACACATTTTGGGTCTTGACTCCTACCATGGGTCAGTCTTCATGACATTGCTTCCTTTAAGACAGGCTTTCTCAATCTTGGCACTGTTCACAAAATTTTTCAGCTCATTCTTTGGTGTGGGGGGCTGTCCTGTTCATTCTAGGATGTTAGCACATCTGGTTTCTATCTACTAGATACCAGTAGCATACTCTGTAAGTAGCAACAACTAAAAGTATCCCTAGGTATTGCCAAATGTTCCTTGGGTACAAAGTCACTCCCAGGTGGAAAACAGTGCTTTAGGATTTTCCAGGAGTTTGGCCCCCTCAAATTAATTCTCTAGAGAGAATTCAACCATGAATGTAAGTTATAAGATGGTAGGCATGAAAGCATTTGATGGTTGTCACTAATATGGCCAGACAGCAAAATTGTGAATCAGGGGGAAGAGTGTTTGCAGTGACTTCAAAATTGTGTTTTGTTTCTCTCTCTTTCCACCCTAAACCCCTTTCTTTCTACCCTGCCCACTGACACTTACTGCTCATCTGTTTTGTCATAGCACACGAATCCCCTACTGTAGGTTGGATCAAAGTTGGATCTCTTGCTGACTCTCTATGTTCTCTGGGCTTTACTTTTCTTCTCATAATACCTATGAAACATTACTTTTATTCTGTTCTCCAAGAATCCTGCTAGCTGGAGAAACAGTGTACATATTCACAACCTTGTTTTAATAGGCTGTTATTGGTTGAATGGGTTAATCCTCTCAGATTTATATATTGTATAAATCTAAATATATGTTTTCAGCATGTAACAGGTAAAGAAATAGGTAATGAGGGATGTAGACACCATAGCAGAATTCCAGAGAGGTTAAAAGATAAGAAAGCCCTGAAATCCCACCTCTACCTAACTATGCAAGTACCTAGGGAGATCACGACAATATTCTTCAAACTGTTACGTAGTATCTATAACTTTTTAAATGTGTGGACTTCAATATATGTATTATTTGTAAGCTAAATAAATGCATTTAAAATACTAAATATTAATAAAGGTTAAATCTTATAATTTTAAGTTACTTTAAAAAATTTTTTAAGATTTTATTTGAGAGAGAGCAAGAGAGAGCACAAGCAGGGGGAAGAGCAGAGGAAGAGGGAGAACAGAGGGAGAGGGAGAAGCCGACTCCCGGATGAGCAGGGAGCCCAACATGGGGCTCTATTCCAGAACCCTGGGATCATGACCTGAGCTGAAGGCAGATGCTTAACTGACTGAGCCACCCAGCCACCCCTTAAGATATTTCTTATAACTTGAAGTGACCATATTTTCTTTCTATATCCTTTCAAAGTTATCTTATGATTTTGAGTCTGCTTGGATTCCTACTCTGGAAATGACTTCTTCATGATGAGCTTCAGGGGACCTCAAACCCTCTAAAACTGGACACACAATTTTGTGACCCTATGTACATGCTGTATTTTTCTACAGAGAGGTCCATTGCATTCATACATTTTATTTATTTATTTATTTATTTAAAGATTTTATTTATTTATTTGAGAGAGAGAATGAGATAGAGAGCATGAGAGGGGGGAGGGTCAGAGAGAGAAGCAGACTCACTGCTGATCAGGGAGCCCGATGTGGGACTCGATCCTGGGACTCCAGGATCATGACCTGAGCCGAAGGCAGTCGCTTAACCAACTGAGCCACCCAGGCGCCCGCATTCATGCATTTTAAAAAAGAGGTCCTTAACTGAAAAGATACTAAGGACCATGTGCTATTCCTTGAGAGTGATCAAGCATTCATGCAGTGAGCTGTGATAGGATGTATGCCTTTTTGTAAGGATGCAAGGATAGAGAGCAGCCTTCTCAAACGCTAGTCCTCCTTGGCCTCCTGATGCTGCATCAGGGGAGTTTGCTCAGCCTCCCCCAGTCCTGTCTGGTGATCGTGAACTGAATCTGTGAATTTTAACTTTGCAAATGTACAACCACCCTGACTTGAAACTAGAAGGCGTTTTAGAGATCCTCTAGTCTTCCTTTCTGTTTTTAGAGGTGATAAAAGCAGCGCACCCAAGATCATCCAAGTCTTCTCCCTGAGTGCTGCTCTGTGAAGATTATTTTATAACTGTCATACCATACAACAGCTTTAATATTAAAAAAGAGAAAATTATAATAAATCAAGGGTTCTGGCCTGCAAATGTTAAGAACTATTAAACACATTTCTAGAATTTACCTTGAATCTCTCCCAGATCTGAGCAACTGGGCAGTCACTGAAACAGCATCCTTATTTAAATGGATGCAAGTATTTGAGGAGAAGTAAATTGGAATAGTGAGTAAACCTCTTGAGGTGCTAAGAGCACTCATTTCTTTTAGTCTGTGATGGGGCTGTTTCAGGGATGTCACTGGGAGTGCATGCATGCAGTCGCACATCAGAGCTATTTTTAAGTAAAAGAAATGACAAACAGCATAAATATCAGTGCCTTTTCCCAGGTGCTGTTATTACATAATAACATGACCTAGAGCAGAGAGAATTTCTCTTTTTCTCTGAGGCCTGTTGCTCATCTCTAGCGTTTCCATCTCTGTTCCCACAGGCAGGAGTCTGTGGTTGCTGCAGCGTCTGCCTCTCCCCTGGGTCAGGAAAGCAGGTGGTGACAGGTGTGATCATGCATCAGCGCAATGCTCATGGTGCTCAGAGCACTGTTGCCCCATGTGGGCAGAATGCTTCCTGTTATGCGGACATCTCCTGAGGGTCAAAGCTTGCTCTTCCTTCGAGCCCTGCTCCTGCTTAGGATAGCCAAGAGACCACGATGAACACCATCTTTCTCACTGTGCTCCCAGGAGCCTCCATTAGGGCTGATAAGGCCATGAGACTCTTATCTCTTGTGCACACTGGGTTTCTGAATGAGCTTTCCAAAAAAAAAAGTGTGAAAACTATTGATTTAGTCCACCACTGTGCTTACTCCAAGTGGCAGTGACCCATCTGTGGTCTCTTTCCAGGGTCACTCCTCTAGAATCACAGGGAATTCAAGTTCTTCTTCCCAGAAGGCCTTTATTAAGTCCCCCGGACTTTTCCCTCTGCTTTCCTATTTTAATTATGAAGGAAGAGTGTGGGTTTATATCCCAGGCATTTAATCCTGGGTCCCATATTGTGAAGACATGAAGATGACCTGAATCTGGCTCTCAGCCCGGAGCCAAGCCCAGGAAAGGCTAGCAGGACTTGGCAGAGTGAAGCCAGGCTGTTGCAAGCCTCAAGATCCAGGAGCAAAAAGCAGATGGTTAGAATTATAAGCTGCTGAATTTCTTTCTTTTTAATGCAGCATAACTTCAGTAAAAGCTGACTAAGGGAAGCACTTACTGTGTGTCAGACTCTGTTCTGAAAGGTGGAGATACAATATTGAACAGAACAATCAAAATCTCTCCCCCAGGGAGATGATATTTTCCCTCCTGCCTCTCCGTCTCTCTCTCTCTCATCTTTTCTGTGTGTGTAACATAATATACATTAGTAAGTGTTTTTTCGATATGATGCATGGAAATAGATATGTTCACATGCTGAGGACATGCAAGGAAGCATGCTCACTCACATGTCAGGAATAGTTGACTCAGAACAGGAGAAGAAAAACAGAAGTGGAAACACAGAGTCCATTTCTAGCCAGGTCGGAAACTGGCCTGGGCTTTTTCCTCTCTGTGATCCAGCTTGCCAAGTGTCTTTTCACAGTCTTCTGACTTAGGAGGTCACTTGGGGAAATTCCCAGGGCAGGAAACCAATAAAGATTTTCCCGTTTAAGATGTTCTAGAAGTGGTCCTCTCTCCTTCCCATGACTGCAAGAGCAGCGGTGACTGCCGCCGTCAGAAATCACAGTGACAGCTTCCATTTAAGGGCAGAGTGCTCCCAAGTTGGCTGCCCCACTTGTAGCAGCCTGGGGACACCAGCGTTAGCAGTTTATTACTGGGTAGAAGAAAAACCTTCACTTCGTACAAGCGCCTCGACCTTACAAGGTCTTCACAGACAGATGGAGGATTTGCTCCCGGGAAGCTGGGGACCGTGCATAGCGTGTCCCTGCGAACACTTGCAGGCCCTACACCTCCCCTCTGCTCCTCAAGCAGCTGTCAGCTCACCGGTCTTTATTTACAGTTTCAGAGATGCCACGTGTCACCCACGACAGCGCTGTTATTGGTGCCCTCCTAGAAAGCACCTAGGCTGACTGGAGGACACTTATGTAAATACTGTTTGTATAGTAAGAATTCTGTCTTCCTCATACTTCAATATACTCAAAGCACACAGAGGTTTGTCTCTGTAGAGCATACTGTACTTTATAACCATTTTTACATATATTCCCTCATTTCATCTTGTAGCTGCCTTGTCCTGTAGGTCAAACAGAATTTATTTTGCAATTCGTGAATGTGCCCAGAAAGTTCCAGTAGCTGGCCAAAGGCAACATAGCCGTAGAACAGTCTTCAAATAGAAACCTGTTTCCAACCCAATTGTCTGGTATTTTTACCATTTTAAAATGCTTAGCAACCATCTCTTCTTATATTTTATGAATATCTGAAGACTTTAATGTTTTTTAAACGAGTTTTTTAAAAGAGAGAATTGATGTTTTATAGGTGAAGGACAACACTGAACCCCCTCCCCTGTACGGAATGCCAAGAATGCGCTTGATCAGGGTCGAAAATGAAAAATGGAAATGTACAACCCAGCCTGGAGGGTTGCAGCCTGGTCTTAGATTTTTGTTCTGGGTGTCTAGTTTAGAACCTGACGCACAGGGAATACTTACCACATTTTTGTTGAGCAGGTGAATGCATAAATGTTTTTTTATTTTTTATTTTTTATTTTTTTATTCTTATGTTAATCCCCATACATTACATCATTAGTTTTAGATGAAGTGTTCCATGATTCATTGTTTGTGCATAACACCCAGTGCTCCATGCAGAACGTGCCCTCCTCAGTACCCACCACCAGGCTAACCCATCCTCCCACGCCCCTCCCCTCTAGAACCCTGTTTGTTTTTCAGAGTCCATCATCTCTCATGGTTCGTCTACCCCTCCGATTTCCCCCGCTTCATTCTTCCCCTCCCGCTACCTTCTTCTTCTTCTTTTTTTTTTTTTTCTTAACATATATTGCATTATTTGTTTCAGAGGTACAGATCTGAGATTCAACAGTCTTGCACCATTCACAGTGCTTACCAGAGCACATACCCTCCCCAGTGTCTATCACCCAGTCACCCAATCCTTCCCACCCCACCCCCCACTCCAGCAACCCTCAGTTTGTTTCCTGCAGTTAAGAATTCCTCATATCAGTGAGATCATATGATACATGTCTTTCTCTGTTTGACTTATTTCACTCAACATAATACCCTCCAGTTCCATCCACGTCGTTGCAAATGGCAAGATCTCATTCCTTTTGATGGCTGCATAATATTCCATTGTATATATATACCACCTCTTCTTTATCCATTCATCTGTCGATGGACATCTTGGCTCTTTCCATAGTTTGGCTATTGTGGACATTGCTGCTATAAACATCGGGGTGCACGTACCCCTTCGGATCCCTACTTTTGTATCTTTGGGGTAAATACCCAGTAGTGCAATTGCTGGATCATATGGTAGCTCTATTTTCAACTTTTTGAGGAACCTCCATACAGTTTTCCAGAGTGGCTGCACCAGCTTGCATTCCCACCAACAGTGTAGGAGGGTTCCCCTTTCTCCGCATCGCCGCCAACATCTGTCATTTCCTGACTTGTTAATTTTAGCCATTCTGACTGGTGTGAGGGGGTATCTCATTGAGGTTTTGATTTGGATTTCCCTGATGCCGAGCGATATTGAGCACTTTTTCATGTGTCTGTTGGCCATTTGGATGTCTTCTTTGGAAAAATGTCTTTTCATGTCTTCTGCCCATTTCTTGATTGGATTCTTTGTTCTTTGGGTGTTGAGTTTGATGAGTTCTTTATAGATTTTGGATACTAGCCCTTTATCTGATATGTCATTTGCAAATATCTTCTCCCATTCTGTTGTTTGTCTTTTGGTTTTGTTGACTGTTTCCTTTGCTTTGCAAAAGCTTTTTATCTTGATGAAGTCCCAATAGTTCATTTTTGCCCTTGCCTCCCTTGCCTTTGGTGATGTTTCTAGGAAGAAGTTGCTTCGGCTGAGGTCAAAGAGGTTGCTGCCTGTGTTCTCCTTTAGGATTTTGATGGACTCCTGTCTCACATTGAGGTCTTTCAACCATTTGGAGTCTATTTTTGTGTGTGGTGTAAGGAAATGGTCCAGTTTCATTCTTCAGCATGTGGCTATCCAATTTTCCCAACACCATTTGTTGAAGAGACTGTCTTTGTTCCATTGGACATTCTTTCCTGCTTTGTCAAAGATGAGTTGACCATAGAGTTGAGGGTCCATTTCTGGGCTCTCTATTCTGTTCCATTGATCTATGTGTCTGTTTTTGTGCCAGTACCATGCTGTCTTGATGATGACAGCTTTGTAATAGAGCTGGAAGTCCGGAATTGTGATGCCGCCGGCTTTGCTTTTCTTTTTCAACATTCCTCTGGCTATGCGGGGTCTTTTCTGGTTCCATACAAATTTTAGGATGATTTGTTCCATTTCTTTGAAAAAAGTGGATGGTATTTTGATGGGGATTGCATTGAATGTGTAGATTGCTCTAGGTAGCATTGACATCTTCACAATATTTGTTCTTCCAATCCATGAGCATGGAACGTTTTTCCATTTCTTTGTGTCTTCCTCCATTTCTTTCATGAGTATTTTATAGTTTTCTGAGTACAGATCCTTTGTCTCTTTGGTTAGATTTATTCCTAGGTATCTTATGGTTTTGGGTGCAATTGTAAATGGGATCGACTCCTTAATTTCCCTTTCTTCTGTCTTGTTGTTGGTGTATAGGAATGCCACTGACTTCTGTGCATTGATTTTATATCCTGCCACTTTACTGAATTCCTGTATGAGTTCTAGCAGTTTTGGGGTGGAGTCTCTTGGGTTTTCCACATAAAGTATCATATCATCTGCAAAGAGTGAGAGTTTGACTTCTTCCTTGCCAATTTGGATGCCTTTGATTTCTTTTTGTTGTCTGATTGCTGTGGCTAGGACTTCCAATACTATGTTGAATAGCAGTGGTGATAGTGGACATCCCTGCCGCGTTCCTGACCTTAGGGGGAAAGCTCTCAGTTTTTCCCCATTGAGAATGATATTCGCTGTAGGTTTTTCATAGATGGCTTTTATGATATTGAGGTATGTACCCTCTATCCCTATACTCTGAAGAGTTTTGATCAAGAAAGGATGCTGTACTTTGTCAAATGCTTTTTCTGCATCTATTGAGAGGATCATATGATTCTTGTTCTTTCTTTTGTTAATGTATTGTATCACATTGATTGATTTGCGGATGTTGAACCAACCTTGCAGCCCAGGGATAAATCCCACTTGGTCATGGTGAATAATCCTTTTAATGTACTGTTGGATCCTATTGGCTAGTATTTTGGTGAGAATTTTTGCATCCATGTTCATCAGGGATATTGGTCTGTAATTCTCCTTTTTGATGGGGTCTTTGTCTGGTTTTGGGATCAAGGTAATGGTGGCCTCATAAAATGAGTTTGGAAGTTTTCCTTCCATTTCTATTTTTTGGAACAGTTTCAGAAGAATATGTATTAATTCTTCTTGAAATGTTTGGTAGCATTCCCCTGGGAAGCCATCTGGCCCTGGGCTTTTGTGTTTTGGGAGATTTTTGATGACTGCTTCAATTTCCTTAGTGGTTATAGGTCTGTTCAGGTTTTCTATTTCTTCCTGGTTCAGTTTTGGTAGTTGGTACATCTCTAGGAATGCATCCATTTCTTCCAGGTTATTTAATTTGCTGGCATAGAGTTGCTCATAATATGTTCTTATAATTGTTTGTATTTCTTTGGTGTTGGTTGTGATCTCTCCTCTTTCATTCATGATTTTGTTGATGTGGGTCATTTCTTTTCTCTTTTTGATAAGTCTGGCCAGGGGTTTATCAATCTTGTTAATTCTTTCAAAGAACCAGCTCCTAGTTTCGTTGATCTGTTCTACTGTTCTTTTAGTTTCTATTTCATTGATTTCTGCTCTGATCTTGATTATTTCTCTTCTCCTGCTGGGTTTAGGCTTTATTTGCTGTTCTTTCTCCAGCTCCTTTAGGTGTAGGGTTAGGTTGTATACTTGAGACCTTTCTTGCTTCTTGAGAAAGGCTTGTATTGCTATATACTTTCCTCTTAGGACTGCCTTTGCTGTATCCCAAAGATTTTGAATAGTTGTGTTTTCATTTTCATTGGTTTCCATGTATTTTTTTAATTCTTCTTTAATTTCCTGGTTGACCCATTCGTTCTTCAGTAGGATGCTCTTTAGCCTCCATGTATTTGAGTTCTTTCTGACTTTTGTCTTGTGATTGAGCTCTAGTTTCAAAGCATTGTGGTCTGAAAATAGGCAGGGAATGATTCCAATCTTTTGGTACCGGTTGAGACCTGATTTGTGACCTAGGATGTGATCTATTCTGGAGAATGTTCCATGGGCACTAGAGAAGAATGTGTATTCCGTTGCTTTGGGGTGGAATGTTCTGAATATGTCTGTAAAGTCCATTTGGTCCAGTGTGTCATTTAAAGTCTTTCTTTCCTTGTTGATCTTTTGCTTAGATGATCTGTCCATTTCAGTGAGGGGGGTGTTAAAGTCCCCCACTATTATTGTATTGTTGTCGATGTGTTTCTTTGCTTTTGTTATTAATTGCCTTATATAATTGGCTGCTCCCATGTTAGGGGCATAGATATTTACAATTGTTAGATCTTCTTGTTGGATAGATCCTTTAAGTATGATATAGTGTCCTTCCTCATCTCTTATTACAGTCTTTGGTTTAAAATCTAATTTGTCTGATAGAAGGATTGCCACCCCAGCTTTCTTTTGGTGTCCATTAGCATGGTAAATGGTTTTCCACCCCCTCACTTTCAATCTGGGGCTGTCTTTGGGTCGAAAATGAGTCTCTTGCAGACAGCATATCGATGGGTCTTGTTTTTTAATCCAGTCTGATAGCCTGTGTCTTTTGATTGGGGCATTGAGCCCATTTACATTCAGGGTAACTATTGAAAGATAGGAATTTAGTGCCATTGTATTGCCTGTAAGGTGACTGTTACCGTATATTGTCTGTGTTCCTTTCTGGTCTATGTTGCTTTTGGGGTCTCTCTTTGCTTAGAGGACTCCTTTCAAGATTTCCTGTAGGGCTGGTTTTGTGTTTGCAAATTCCTTTAGTTTTTGTTTGTCCTGGAAGCTTTTTATCTCTCCTTCAATTTTCAATGACAGCCTAGCTGGATATAGTATTTTTGGCTGTATATTTTTCTCGTTTAGTGCTCTGAATATATCCTGCCAGTCCTTTCTGGCCTGCCAGGTCTCTGTGGATAGGTCTGTTGCCAATCTAATGTTTCTACCATTGTAGGTTACAGATCTCTTCTCCCGAGCTGCTTTCAGGATTTTCTCTTTGTCTATGAGACTCGTAAGTTTTACTATTAGATGTCGGGGTGTTGACCTATTTTTATTGATTTTGAGAGGGGTTCTCTGTGCTTCCTGGATTTTCATGCCTGTTTCCTTCCCCAAATTAGGGAAGTTCTCTGCTATAATTTGCTCCATTATACCTTCTGCCCCTCTCTCTCTTTCTTCTTCTTCTGGGATCCCAATTATTCTAATGTTGTTTCGTCTTATGGTATCGCTTATCTCTCGAATTCTGCCCTCGTGATCCAGTAGTTGTTTATCTCTCTTTTTCTCAGCTTCTTTATTTTCCATCATTTCATCTTCTATATTACTGATTCTCTCTTCTGCCTCATTTATTCTAGCAGTTAGCGCCCCCATTTTTTATTGCACCTCATTAATAGCCTTTTTGATTTCTACTTGGTTGGATTTTAGTTCTTTTACTTCTCCAGAAAGGGTTTCTCTAATAACTTCCATATTTTTTTCAAGCCCAGCTAGTATCTTTAAAGTGATGATTCTGAACTCTAGATCTGACATTGTACTAATGTCCGTATTGAGTAGGTCCCTGGCAGTCGGTACTACCTCTTGTTCTTTTTGTTGAGCTGATTTTTTCCGTCTTGTCATTTTGTGCAGAGGAGAATAGATTAATGAGAGAACAAAATGCTAGCAGAGTAACAACGTCCCCAGAAAATATACTCTAAACAAATCAGAAAAAACTTGAAGCAGTGGGAAAAGAAAGGGAAAGAGAGAAAAAAGAAAAAGAAAAAAAAGAAAAAGATAAAGATAAAAACAAAAACAAACAAAACAAAACAACAACAACAAAAAAACCAGAATGTGATCAAATATGATCAGTGCCACACACTAGATTTGGGGTGTATTTTGGTCTTTTAGAAGAAAGTGCCTCCCAAAATTTTAAAGAAAGAAAAACTTATATATGTACAAAAATAAGGGTTGATATGATGAAGGGATGGAATATGACTGTAAAGATGGAAATTATAAAAAATTTTATAAAAGGAATTGATAAGTTGTTTGAAAAAAGAAAGAGGATTTAAAAAAAGAAAAAAAAAAGGGAGAGGATGTGATCAGGCAGGGGAACAGAAAACACCATATACTAGAGATTTAGGGTATATTTTGATCTGTTAGAAGAAACTATCTCAAAATTTTAAAGAGAGAACAACTTATATATATAAGCCAAAAATATGGGTAACTACTATGAAGGGATAGAATATGACTCTAAAAATGAAAAATAAAAATGTTTTTTTTTTTTTAAAAAAAAGGGATTGATAAGATGTTGGTTGAAAAAGGGAAAAAGAAAAATTCAAAAAGAAAAAAAAAAGAAAAAAAGACAGTTAAAAAAAAATTAACTTTGAAAGACTACAGAATCATGGTAAAAAAGCCATGAATTCTATGTGCAGTAGTCCCCTAGAGCTGGAGTTCTGCCGTTCTCATTGATGGGTAAACTTGGTCTTGGCTGGCTGTTCTCGCTGATCTTCTGGGGAGGGGCCTGTTGCCGTGGTTTCCAAATGTCTTTGCTGGAGGCGGAATTGCCCCGCCCTTGCCCCCTCCCAGCTAAGTAATCTGCTGGGGTTTGCTCTCCGGGGCTTTTGTTCCCTGCGAGCTTTCCGTACAGCTTTGGAGGCGGAGAGTGAAAATGGCGGCCTCCCAATCTCCGCCGCGGAGGAGCCGAGAACTCGGGGCCCCGCTTCTCAGTGAACCCCCAGAGAAAAGCCGTCAGTCACTCCCGTCTCCCCGGTCTCCAGCCGCACTCCGTGCTCACCCGCCCTGTGACCGCGCGTTTCTATCTCTGGCACCCGACCCCGGGTGGAGTCTCCAAACCCAGCAGATCCCTGCGGCGCATTCCCGCGCGGCTCCTCCCGGGGGAGGAAGGTGAGTCTCCCCGGATCTGCCGCTTGTTGGGTCCCTGCTGGAGGAGCAGTGGCCCGACTGTGCCGCGGATCACGGTTTATGGCAACCCCGAGCTGAGAGCCCGCGCCTGGGCTCCGCCTCTGCAGCCGGCTTCCCTGCTCCGATACCTGGGAGCTCTGCCACACTCAGGCACCTCCGGTCTTTCTGTGACCCCGAGGGTCCTGCGACCACACTGTCCCGGAGGGTTCCACCCCCTGCTTAGCCACCAGAGTGACGTCCCTCAGTGGAGCAGACTTTTAAAAGTTCCGATTTTGTGCTCCGCGGCTCTATCACTTGCCAGAAGTGGCCGACGGAGGCCCCTCCCCCGCCGTCTATCCTCCGGAATATCGCCTCGGATTCACTTCTCCGCACGTCCTACCTTCCAGAAAGTGGTCGCTTTTCTGATGAGAGAGTTGTTGCTCTTCTTTTCTTCGATCTCCTGTTGAGTTTGTAGGTGTTCAGAATGGTTTGATCCCTATCCAGCTGAATTCCTGAGAGGAGACGAAATCCAGGTCTCCTACTCCTCCGCCATCTTGCTCCGCCCTCCTGCATAAATGTATAAATAAGTTTTCTAATCTAACAACTCGTTGTGTTAGACAGATGCATTCCAAACATGTGGGGTGCCTACCCAAGAAAAATAAGGTGCTACTTGGAAGAGGGCAAACACCCTTCTCTAAGAAAACAAATGCCTTCAAGCAGTGATTCCAACCAGTCTGTCTACTTCACACTGTCTCCCCAGCATCGACAACCTGTTGAAATGCCATTTCTATGGTCAGTGGTGACCACTCTTTTCTCTGGGGGGAGCGGGGGGCTCTTTCCTCCTCCTCTTCAGCCCTGTTGCTACCAACAGAGTTCATAAGACGCATCTTTGTTGTGGATGCCTTGTGTGTGCCTTCCCCACACGGCTGGCCAGAGCTTCTGAACGGCTGCTCTCCAGCTGTGAAGGTTGTGCTTTAGTATCTGGTGGGACTGGCAACATAACATTTTTGCCCACTCTTGACCCTTTGGCAAGACACCGTTCAGTCTACAGATGATGCTCTGCTGCATTTGCTGATCCTCCTCGGTGATTCTGAACCCACCAGAATTAGTGGGTGTGGGAGTGAGCCCGAATGCTCAAATGCCATCTCAGTCCCCACCATTTACTAGACATTGCTCCGTGTGCAGCCAGTGAGCCTCTCAGGCTGAGCTTAAGGAAAGCTTTTATTTTTTTAATGTAAAACTCTATTTCAATGCAAAATAAAAGGTACTATATGTTGAACATCTATGTATATGGCAGGCAATTTTAGTTTTTAAATCTACAGTCCCTATAAATTCCTAAAATGAGGGACTTCCATTTTACAGATGAGGAAATAGAGGGCTTTCCCAGCTCTGGAATGTTTGGCTCTAGGGATCATGGTCTTCCATTTACTGAAAATATGACTCGACTCAGAAACTTCAGTATTTCTCCACTGAATAGCTAATCTAAGCCAAATTGTTTGGTTTGACATTCCAGACCCTCCTCAGTGGTCGAAAGCTTCCATGCCTAAATTCTGAACATGTTGTGACTTTTTCCTGGCTCTCGAATCTGTATTCCTGGCTCGGCTACTCCAGTTTCTTTATTGTGCCTTCCTCTCCCCAGTGAAATCCAAACATTTTCTAAGCTCCTGCCTACACCTTACCTTCTTCCTTAAACCTACACAGAGTAACACCTAGTCTGGTCTCCTACAACAAAAGTGCCAAGAGAACTCTGCTAATTCCCACTAACATCCTGTGGTTTGAGTTGTTTCTTAGAATTGCCCTCTGTTTATGTGTTTCTTCACAGTTTCCAAACTAAACTCTAAACTCTGAAGAGCAGGGGAAATCACTTTTAAAAAAGCTTCCTCAACACTTGGCAGAGAACTCCCAATTTTAGACAGCCTTACTGAATAAATTATTTATCTGAACATATCTTGATGGATTTTTCTCAGAAAGTTACCATCTTTAACTCTTCTTTGGTGACACCCAGGTGGTCCCTAAAGCTGTTTAAGAGTAATACTCTGTGTAAAATTGTTTATGTCATTGCTTAACTCAAGCTCACAGTCAGCTCAGAAGACATCTATTATCCCTGTTTTGCAGATAAAAAAACAAGTCTAGTGGCTAAATGGAGTAGTCAGGGTTAAAAAGAGTTAGGGAGAAAATCAGAACTGGAGCAGAAGACTTCTGATGTCCAATCTAGAGTACTTCTGGCGCCTCTGTGACACCTTCCTACCTTCCACTGTATTGTACCCAGTGTGGAGCTCAAGTCTGTTTGTCCCTTTACATCATAGTTCTCTAAAGATAGCAATAATCATATGCATATTAACCTAATAAAAAAGTGATTTAGAGTGACTTACCAGATGCTACAAATTTCCTAGTGAGAAAGGCCTACTGAATCTGGGATTTATATTTTTGAGAAGTGAAACCATTCTACTTTTTTGTGTGAACAGGGTTGCAAGAAATGTTTTCTGACAAGCTTGGGAGGGCATGGTAACCTGGGAAAGCTCATATGTCATCTGCCAGTTATGACTTTGAGACCTGAAGCCATCTTTTTGTGTCCTGGTCTCTCTTCCCTTTCTTTATTAAGGTGCAGCTCTCCTGTGAGGATGCATTATCATTCCTTCGAGCTGATCTATCAGCTCACTGAAGTGCAAAGGCTTTTCGTACTCACATGTAGTATATTCAGTGAACCACTGGAAAATTACAGGACTCAATAAAACCCACATGTCCCTGAATTCAGTCCATGCTCTACAGTTTTCAATTTGCCTCACCCATTATTTCTTACAGGTGTGCTCAGGGTTATGCAATTTGATCACATTATACATTTAAAATTTTCTCACTGACCCCATCCTTACTAGATATGTCGAAGATAAAATGTTTTCAAGTGCCATTTAGTACTAATGGAATCTGAGAAGTAATAAAAGTGTGTGTGTGTGTGTGTGTGTGTGTGTTTTCAAAGGTTTTTTTGTTTTTTGTAGGCTTTTTATGGAGGTGGGTGGGTAAAGTGGAATATACCACAATACCGTTCCAGAAGATCATTTTTTGAGTTAATCAGGTTAGGATTTTGGAAATTTAATTTGAACCAAGTTTTTATCAAATGTAACTATCAAATGCAACTAAGCAAATGATATGAATCAATAAAATATAATTTGAGAAGTAAGTATGTTAATTTGTTTAAATTAAATTAATTAAATTAAAAATATTTCCCTAGATCAGTGTCATCCAATTGGGATAGAATGTGAGCCAAGCCACATACCCAATTGTACACTTTCTAAACTACATTTTAAAAAGTGTAAATAACTGTAATTTTAAAACATAGTTTATTTCCCCACATATATCTAAAATATTATTTCAGTGTATCCAATATAAAGCTATTGGGATATTTTACGTTCTTTTTCTTTTTACTGTCTTAAAAATAGAGTGTGCAAAAAAAAAATAGAGTGTGCATTTCCACTTAAAAACACATCTCAATTTGGACTAGCTACCTCGGTGGTATGCTGGAACTAGCTTGCACTGGATTGCCAGAGCCTATTGTTAAATTTTCAGAGTTTCATGACCTGGTTGATTCGTAGATTAAAATTGGGCACTGTGGGAATATTCATTCCACAGATAACATCAACTGTTGTAGTTTGGTGGGGAGAGGGGGAGAGGGGTAGCTGATTGTTAAATATTCAACAATGTACCACTGTTCAATAGCCACTGTGGCTAGTACCTATCATGCTGGACAATGCATTCCTAGCTAATAAAGAAAATTATTGAATAAAATTATGTAAGTCGGATGCTTAACTGACTGAGGCACCCAGGTACCCCTGTTAGATGTGTTTCTTTCTTTTTTTTTTTTTTTTTAAGATTTTATTTATTTTTTAGAGAGCGAGCGAGAGAGAAACAGCATGAGAAGGGAGAGGGTCAGAGGGAGAAGCAGACTCCCCGCTGAGCAGGGAGCCCGATGCGGGACTCGATCCCAGGACCCTGGGATCATGACCTGAGCCGAAGGCAGACGCTTAACCATCTGAGCCACCCAGGCGCCCTAGATGTGTTTCTTAAGCATGTTTAGAAGTCTTTAGTTTGTGCTAAGTGTGGTGACTGAATGGCATTTCGCACAATAGACACCACTTGGAGAAATACCAGAAGAGAGAAAGGACAAAAAAAACAGTGACTAAGGACTTACTAGTTTTGACACCCATAGCATAACTGCCGTCTACTCCATACATTTCCACATGGATTTGTGTTTGGGGTGGGGTTTGCTTCTTCTGGACTTAAGAATAGGTCTAATTGTGAATGCTGGTATTGATGAGGAGAGGACTAGGGAAAGGAATTAACGTAAAAACATGAGCAAGTATGAACTTTCTTATAGATGTGAGTCCCAATTTTGTTTTATGAGAAAAGAGAGTTTATATTAAGAAATTAGTTTATATATTTAAGCCTCATTAAGGATTATTAAATGTTATCTATTAAAAAGCCCATAATTCCTTCAGTTTTTAAGATTACCTACTACTAATACATTAAATTTAAGTAATTATATCTAATTTTAGTGGAGCAGGATTGTGGGGTAGGCATGCTAGGGTGTTTTATTATAAAAGTCTCTGATGTCTATAAGAAATATATACACTTCCATAAAAACAATAATAGCTTGCTTTTATTGGGTATGTAACTATATGCCACGCACTTTAAATATTTATTTCAATTGATTTACACAATGATCCTAAGTGGTGGATATTATACAGATTCTAAAGAGTAGGAGACTGAAGCTCAGGAAAGTTAGTGGGTTCAAAGTCAGCCATTTGGTAAACGGTAGACCCAGACAATGAACTAAGGTCTTGCATATTTCAAAATCTCTGGGCTTTCCTCTATGTCGGACTAGCTTCCTTAGAGTTTCAAGTTCACTCTGTGTTTTTCTTAGTGGGGAGATGGGACTAAAGCCAGGCTGGAATTATCATGACCTTAGAAACAGTAAAGGCTCTTTTGTTCAAATGGTGAGGGGCGGTAGGGAACTGAGGCAAGTAACAAGCTCAGATATGTCTACCAGAATATAGGCTTTATTGTGTTCACTCGGCTGATGGTAGTATATATGCTAGAGCTAATGAACTATGTATACTGAATACACATAGGTAGTATGCTTGTATAGGAAAACAACAACAAAAAAACCCCTATTGCACCAAAACCTTTATTCTCCAGGACTAATAATGGAAGGTGGCATTTTCTGAGCACTTGCCGCAGGCCAGTCCCTGTTCTAGGTGCTTCCTTATATTGATTCATGCACTCTTCACAAGAATTGTATGAGGTGGGTACAATTAATATTTTCACCTTACAGATATGGAAAGCTGGGGCACATAATAAATAAGACACTTTCTCATGTTAAGAATAAATAGCTGAACGGAGATGTAAACTCAAGCAAGCTGGGTCCACAGTGCAAACTCCCAGCTACCACAACATATGTCTGTCTCATTGATTAGATGGCAGACAAGTCACAGACACTTCAAACTTCAAATAATAATAAATGATGAGCGTACTGCTCTAGAGTGACTATGAAAAAGAGATGTATATAATACCGTGCATCAGTTCAAAATGAACTTGCCAAATTAGAAATAAAAATTTCTAATAAAACACTGAGTTCATGGATACAGAGAAAAGATTGGTAGTTGCCTGAGGTGGAGGAGGGAGGGGAGTGAAATGAGTGAAGGGGGTGAAGGGGTAAAAATTTCCAGTTATAAAATGAATAAGTCACGGGGATATAATGTACAGAAGAAAAAGAAATTACTGTGGAAGGAGAAATCACTTCCTACTCTCAAAATATGGAAGATGGAGGCTTTGGAACTTAAACAGGCCATTAAAGGAAAAGTGGGATTTGCACACACACAGGGTACCTTGAAAGCATTTTCTAGCTAAAGAAAACAGTATGAGCGAAGACATGGTGAATGCATCTAAGTCAATATATGAGACTAATAATTTTGGAAATGTGCAAGTGGTTAATAGCCGTAGAAAGGTAGTAGTCTGTCTCCTGTGTAGTGGGGAATTCAGTTATCCACAGGAGACTCCTGTTCATGGAACCTCCATCATAGGCACCATGAAGATATTAACACCTTCCCTGACATGTTAAATTCCAGTGGGCTAGAAGACCAATAACTCTAACATATCGTAGGGGAAGATGAGTAATGGATCTAGCAAAGTGTCATGGAGGGAAAGAAGGAGAATATGGATGTTAAAGGAGGGGAGGTGTGGTGTATTCTCCTGAGGACTGTAGGGAAGGCTTCACAGGTTATGCTGTGTTTAGAGAACTGCATTCATGTTGTTTAGGGCATCATAAATTAGGTGATGATGAACAGTGGGAGGTCAGATTAGTAAGGCCAGTTGAGGCCATAGTGTGGAGAATATCACATGCAGTTAGTTGTTCAGTAGGCAGCCCTGAAGAGTTTTGAGTTCCAGAGCGAAAATTTTCACTTTTTCACTTCAGGAAAATACATGTGACAGTTGCAAGTGGGATAAAGTATAGTATAGAAGGATCTGTGGGCTGGGGTTCACATTGGTGGTTATTGTAGAAGATTGAGGTAGACATAATGATGTCCTGAAATAGGATAATGATGATAGACATGGAAGGAAAAGGACGTGTGAAAGTGCTTTCGTACTAATGTATAATGAGAAAAAAACCCCAAGACTTGAGAGCAGGGAAATGGCAAGATCAAAATTAAATGACTTACCACTTCTCTTGTTCTTTCTTGCATCCATTGATAGGTGCTAAGATTCAGAGAAAACAGGGATGGTGAAAATTTAGGAGTTTAGGGAGAGCTGATAGTATTTGTAAGATGACCCTTCTTTTGAGTGGGTGGAAAGAAAGTTGATGATTTGTGGTATGGAGGTGGGGACAAGGAAGGGCATTCTCCCAGGGTACAGTGTGAGAATAAATTAAACTATTCATTTTTTTAATTAATTAATTGATTTGAGAGAGAGACTGAGAGAGAGAGAGCATGAGAGGGGGGAGGGTCAGAGGGAGAAGCAGCTCCCTGCTGAGCAGGGAGCCCGATGTGGGACTCGATCCCAGGACTCCAGGATCATGACCTGAGCCGAAGGCAGTCGCTTAACCAACTGAGCCACCCAGGCGCCCTAAACTATTCATTTCTTAAAAGGTGATATCACTATATGTACTAGCGGAAATACTACAGAAAATGATTCATTTTTTTTTTCTCGGTCTAATACAGACATCCAGGTATTTCTAACTGTAGAGCTCATATCTAGATAAACTAAGTATCAGTATTTCTCAAATTATCTGTGGTGAGGAGCCCTTTCATTAAAAAAAAATTTTCCTCTCATCACTGCTATAAATTCCTATAGAAATAAAATGAATAAAAAACCGACATATACAACTTGGTAGAGGTGCTCATTATCCCTACAGTAGCAATCATAATACAATATATAAATGTATCAAATTAACATGGTACACATCTTAAATGTAAACAATGTTATATGTCAAATATTTTTCACTAAAAACTGGCATATCAATACAGATCCTAGTTTTAAAATTTTATTCAACAAATGTAAGATAACTCTATCAAACTGATAGAACTGTATCTTTTTTTTTAAAGATTTTATTTATTTTGAGAGAGAGGGCATGAGCAGGGGGAGGGGCAGAAGGAGAGAGAATTTCAAGCAGATTCTCCTGCTGAGGGTGGAGCCCACTGCAGGGCTTGATCTCATGACCCTGAGATCATGACCTGAGCTGAAATCAAGACTTGGACCTTCACTGACTGAACCACCCAGGGGCCCCAGTGGAACAATTTCTAAATGTCTGTTCTCAGTTGCTGAGCTTGTCTCATTGTACCGGTAACAAACAGCTCAGATGCTGGCATCGTCACACTGCCCACGCATCAAGAAACTGGTCTGGGTATTCATTTCCATGATATGATTTCAAAGATTTCAGGAAGGCTCAAAAATTCTCTCTTCTTTCTTTGAAATCCTCCAGTTCTGTTTTGACCATCTCCTGCATATTTGGTGTTTGTATGTGCGTGGGGCGGGGGGGCTTAAAAATTTTTATCTTCTATATGTTTAGACAATTCAGTGAAAATGCACATACCTTTGCAATGGCCTGTCTTTTTTGCCACCTTTATATATATCTTCCTGAGATGTGAACTAATCGACCAAATGGAAAGCAAATCAATGCCACTACTCTATATAAACCCACTACCTAAGCCCATGTTGCTTGTTCACCATCCTCTAAATTCTCTTTTGGCCTTTTCCTTCCTAGGCCAATTTCATTTATCAAGGTCTTCCTCCTCCCCCACTTAATGGAATTGTATCCTTCAATGCCGAAATCCAGTCCTGGCTCCTTCAGTAATCTGTCCCTGACCATTGCAGCCCATAGTCACTCCATCCTGCTCTGACATTTTTGGATTCATTGACTGTACTCTCATTTGGAATTATTTATAACTTACTGCCCAGTGCCTCTTCTGGCTGGGATATTGTTTTCTCTATTTTAAAATATTTTATATGTCACTTAAGCATATTTGTCTTTTTTTTTTTTTTTTTTTTTACATAAATACAGATGGACAGAGAAACAGCATGAAGGATGAAACAAGCACCTTTATAACAACCCCCAGGTAAGAAAAAAACCCACAGACAGTATCCAAGAAACCCCCTGTGTGCTTCCCTAAGTGCCTCCTCCTACTTCTATCGTGGGGGTAACAGTTACCCTGACCTTTGCGATGGTTATTCTTTGCTTTTCTGGGATAGCTTTTTCACCTAGGAAAATGTGTACAAATGAATTCCTATCCCACACATGGCACTTAAATATTATGTATATATTTTAAAGTATCTATCTATCTATATATACATATACACACATGCATATATTTCCCTGGTATTATTATATAAATATATATACATAGGTGTGTATGTATGTATATATAGTATAGTTTTGCCTGTTACGAAGTTAATAGAAATGGAATTATGCTGTATGTATTATTTCCTCAACATTATATTTACTATATTTATTCATGTTGATTTGAGTGGCTTGTATCATTCATTTTCAATACTTTATAGAATCTCTTTGCATGAATACATTACAGTTCATTACCTGTTACATTGTGGATGGATTTTTGATTGTTTTTAAAGTTTTGTTGTTGTGAACAAGGATTCTGTAGACCCGTGAGCAATTTATCCGGGTACACATGTGATGTATACTGATGACCCGATAGTATATACCCAGAGGCAGGATTGCAGAGCACAGACCTGTTCCCTTTACTAGGCAACACCAGACTCTGACCACGTTGGTTGTGCCAATATATTTCTCTTCCAGCAGTGTGTGACAGTTCCCAATGATGCATGTGCAAGCCATCACTTGATGTCATAGAAATTATTAGTGCCCGCCAGGATTTTCACTTCATTTCTTTCCTGAGGAACAATAAGGCTGATTACACTTCCTCACCTCTTTTAAGGTAGCCAAAATCAAGTGATTTATTTTGCCTTTGCTTTGGACAATAGTATTTAAGTCCTTTTAGGTAGTTTTCCACCTTCCTTCCCTGCTGCAGCAATTCCAGACGGCATTGTCATGAAATGGTGAGACTTCTTTTAGCCTCATCCCCAAGTTATTATGTGCACAATCCCGTCAACCTCCCGTGTTGGCCTTAGCTTGTGATTGGGAAATCATCTTTTATTGTTTGAAGCCAGAAGATTAGAAAAAAAAATTACTGCTTAGCCTAGCCCATCCTGGTTTGTTACTTACTGTGTTGTCAGACTTTATAATTTTTGACAGCCTGGTGATTGTGTAATTATGTCTCAGGGTTTAATTTGCATTTCCCTGAATATTGTGAGCTGATATTTTTTCATATATTAATGTTTCTTTGGATTTCTTCCTTTGTAAATTGCCTTCAATAACTTTGTTCCTATTTATCCATTAGCTTGTTTACTTTTTTCTTATTGATTCATAAAATGTCTTTATATGTTACAGATAATGTCCTTTGTCAGTCAGATGCTTTTTTCTCTTTCCCCCTCAGTCTGTGGTGTCTGTTGAAGTATAGAGAATCTTAACTTTGATTCTGATGAATTAATCAATTTTTGCCTTTATGGTCATTCCTTTTTGTCTTGTGTAATGAACCTTTCTCGACCCCCCAATCATGAAGATATTCTCCTCCATTCTCTTCTAAAGTCTTTGGAGTTTTGTCTTTTAAGTTGAAATCTTTTTTTAATTGAATTTTATATATTGTGGGAAGAAAAGATCTATTTTATTCCACAAGGATAACCAATTGTCCCAGCACCATTTATTATATATTCTGTCCTTTCTCTGTATATCTGCATTACACCCTCTGTCGTATAGCCCATCTATGTCCATATTTTATGTCATTCACTCTGTATTGTTCCATTGATCTACTTGTCTGTCCATCAGTTCCACACTGCCTTATTTACTACCGCTTTGTAATACGTCTTGATAGGTAGTAAGATGAGTCTTCCATCTTCGATCTGTTTCTTCAGAATGTTTTGCCTATACTTTATCTTTGTCCTTGCAAACACAGAATCCACCTGTTCCAACAGTAAAATCTGTTGGAATTTAGATTGGGGTTACCTTGAAAATATATATCAGCTTGAGGAAGGACTGACCTTTTTATAATATTTAGTCTCCTAATCCTGGATCCATGATAGAATTTCCTCCTTTTTAGGTCTTCTTTAGTATCTCTCAATCATGTTTCATAATTTTCTCCATCTAGCGTTTACAAACCATTTTGTGGATCTCTTTCTAGGTACTTCCTATTTTTGATGCTGTTGTAAACATTAGCTTTGAGATTTTGTTTTTCCTTTTTCAGCTATTTGTTTTTGGCGTATAGCTATTTATTTTCTTGTGGAATAATTTAGTGCCCAGCAATCTTGTTAAACTCTCTTACCAGTGCCAATATTTTATTTATGATTTCTTTTGGATTTGGTATGATTGCTTTTTTTCCTGTCCTTTCCAGATTTTATGCCTCTTAATTTTTTTTAAATGCATCACTATGCTGATTAAATAGAGGTGGTTATAAAAGGTATATGGAACATTCCTGAAAGGAAAGACTTTAAATACAGAAACATTAATTATTTGCTTCAAGATTGTTTTTTATTTAGTTATTTTTTTAAATATACTTATGTCAGGGGAAGGAAATTTCCTTCATTTTATAGTTAACCAGTATATTTTTCATCATGAGTGTATTTTGAATTTTATTAAATGTTCTCCTAATCTTTATTAAAAAGATCCTATTATTACTTTTCTTTAATTGTGTATGCAGTGATTCATATTAATTTCTGATGTTGAATCAATCTTCAGTTATTATGATAATCCAACTTGGTCATACTTTTTATCTTTTTTATGTTGTATTCAGTTTATTAAGGTGTTTTAGATAATTGTAGCTATGTTTGTGAGTCATATTGGATAAAAACAATTTTTAATTCACATAACCTCCTTGCCAGATATCAAGAAAATTATAGATCTGTTCTTAACTGAGATTGATTTTTTTCTTCCCAAGGAACATTGAGCAATATCTAGAGAAATTTTTGATTGTCACAATTGGTAGGGGGATGCTATTGATATCTAGTGGGTAAAAGTCAGGATGCTGATAAATATTCTCTAAAGCACAGGGCAGCATGCCACAACAAAGGATTATCTGGCCAAAAATGCTGGTAGTGCTGAGGTTGAGAAATTCTTTTGTAGCCTTATAAACTTGTATAATATCTCTAAAATTAGAATGACCTGTTCCTTAATGTATGGTAGAGCTCATGAGTGGAGATATCTGGGCTCTGGGTTTTCTTTGTGGGAGTATTTTTGACCTTAGGTTTCTTTAATGATCATAGAATTAGTCAGATTTTCTAATTCTTTGCGGGGAGGGCTAACTAGTTTTAGTAAATCATGCTTTCTCATAATGTATTTCATCAATATTTACAGTTTACTGACTAAAGTTGTTCATAATACAACTTACAAACATTTTTAAAATTTATTTTTTTTAAGGATTTTATTTATTTGAGAGGGAGCGAGAGAGAAAGACTACAAGCAGCTCTGCCCCTCCCCGCCCCCCATTAGGGAGCCCGATGCAGGACTCGATCCCAGGACCCTGGGATCATGACCTGAGCTAAAGGCAGACACTTAACTGACTGAGCCACCCAGGCGCCAATAACTTATAAACTTATTAATGTCTACAACATCTGCTGTGATCTCTCCTTTTTTTGTTTCCTGAATTCATTTGTGTTTTTGTGTTCCCTTTGCCAGTTTCTCTGAGGTTTTCTTGTTTTATAATTTTTTTTTTCAAAGAACCAACTTTGGCTTTGTTGATTCTTCCTGTTGCATATCTGTTTTCCATTTTATTAATTTTGATACTTAACATTTATTTCCTTTCTACTACTCTTCTTAGGTTTACTTTGCTGTTTTTCCTTAAGTACTTCATTAAATGTAGCTTTTTCTATTTCTAGTACAAGCATTTAAGGCTATAAATAATCCTGAGATATTGTTATAGTTGCATACTATTAGTATTTGTAAATGTTCTGTACGAACTTGGAAATAATTCTATGGAATATTCTGTATATCAGTAGGCTAAGTGGGTTAATCATATTGTGAAAATCTTCTAGTATATTCTTAGTTCTGCACTAACCTACTGAGGGATGTGTTATAATTTCTTAGTATGATAATGAATTGTCTTTTTCTTCTTGAAGATGTTATTTTTACCTACACATTTTGAGGCTACATTATTAGTTTCTTATTAAGTTTAAAATTTCTATTGCTTATTGATGAATTTAGACTTTTATTTTTATGAAATAAAATCTGTATCTAGTGAAGCTTTTTGAAAAAAAATATTTTGTCTAATGTTAATATAACTATATTACATTTCTCTTGGTAGGGGAAAGCATCTCATCTTTTTACCATCAGTGTCTATATCATTAGGTTTTATATTTGTTACAAACCTCAAGTTTGGCAAATGCCCTAAGGTAAAAGCAGACTTCAGTACTCCCTTTAATTCTTTGAGATCATGGTTATTTTCTATTCTTTTCTTTCATTTATTGCCTAAGAATTCCTTCTTTCTTGTGGTATCTTGGAAGCATTTAAGGAACAGTATGCATTTACATTTAAATGTATAATTTAAGATTTTTGTTGTTTTACTGGCAGGAACAATGCAAGTCTCTAGCCCGTTTTATTATCAGTATTTTGCCTTTCCTACTAAAACCAGTTTTCTAAAGAAGTGAGTTTCATGTTTTTAAATATTTATCTATACTGTCTCTTATAATATCTTACATGTAATTGACAGTCAATATACTTTTTTTTTTAAAGCTTTTCTTTTCTTTTTTTTTTTTTTAAAGATTTTATTTATTTATTTGAGAGCGAGAATGAGAGAGAGAGCACATGAGAGGGGGGAGGGTCAGAGGGAGAAGCAGACTCCCTGCTGAGCAGGGAGCCCGATGCGGGACTCGATCCAGGGACTCCAGGATCATGACCTGAGCCCAAGGCAGTCGCTTAACCAACTGAGCCACCCAGGCGCCCAGTCAATATACTTTTTAAAATAAATGGACTATTTTTATTTCCTCTCAGTAATAGTGAATAAAGTGTGCCTTCAGCAGGAAAATTTTATGACTTGTGGATGACCTACTCTCACCTCTATGATGCCTGAATGATCTCTATACCATTTGTCCCATGTGGTCTTACAACTTCTGCTTCTGTTTGTGATTAACTTCAGTGATTGTAACTCTCTCCTGCTCTGGAGGTATAATTTTATTTTTGGTTAGTTTATTGAGAAACTCTACCATATGTTGATTTGAAGAATCTTAGCAAGAAAGATGTGATATACATACCTATCTGCACTTGAAAGCAAAGCATAAATGTAATTGGTAAGGAAAGACCTGAGTGCTGAGGCCAGAGAAGGTCCATTCTGGTTGGGATGACTAAGGAAGAAGCATGAAGTTTGTTTCTTAAAGATAAAAATACTTCAGTGACAAGAGAGCTGCAGGAAGGGAGAGTCAGTGAGTAAAAGAAAGTAAGCATGGTGGTAGAAAAAGCATGGTAGTGTGTTATTTGTGTTTGGAAAATTATAAGTAGTGTGAACAGTCTTGTGTGAGGTAAAGTTGGAAGGGTTGTTTAATAAGCCTCATGGGGGAATCTTGAAAGTTTCCATTTTCTTTTTATGATAGGGCTGGTTTAGGAATATTAATTACCTATTGGTGTGTAAAATAGATTAGATCATCAAGAGTCTGAAAGCAGGAAAATAGCTTGGGAAACAGTTATAAAAATCTAGGCTGGATATGGTTAAGAACCGGTTCAAGGCATTTGTAAAGAGGGTGGAAGTAAAGGAATGGATTCAAAACATAATGTGAATGGAGGACATGTCTTGAGTCCTGATCAGATGTGAAAAGGATAAAGAGACAAAGCAACAAAATTAAACTCTGGAATTTTTTGAGTGAAACTAGGAACATCTTTCAGAACTAGAGAGCAGAAACTTGTAAATATTTTGAGCATAGTGAAGATGAATTAGATATGCTGAGTTCATGATACATTGATGACCGTGTCCATTTTTTCTGTAATTGGACTTATGAGACTGGAATCCACGAAAGAGTTGAAATTAAAAGGAAATGCTTGAGAATCCTCTCCCTGGACATGATGATAGATGAAGCCAGAAGAGCAATCAGACCATCCATATGTAGTCATTTCACATTTTAAAAAAAAGTGTGTATTTTGGTATTGTGTCTGGAAATTCTGAAGAGCAAAAAGTTCTTTAAGGATTTCTTTGACTCTCCACTGGTCAGTTGGAAGCCTTTGATGTGGGGAATTGTGCTGCTCAGTATTTGGAAGCAAATGGTGTATTAAGGATTCCTAAGATCATTAGACTTTCATCTGTGGGCTCAATGAGATCTGGTCAATATAGTCTTCTGTTGGCATAATTGGTTTTCTGAGCACTTGCTATGTCCAGATGCACACTTTAGCACTTCTCTAGGAAGGCTCTGATTTCCTTTTGGGCTTTCGTGCCTTGAGAATCTGTTGAAAGAACTAAAACTTCAGCAACTTCTTCTATTCTTTTTCATTAAGGCCAAGACCAGAGCCAGACCAATACACCCAGCTGCAGTGGTTCTTCCCTGACTTCACTAAACCCTTACTAGTAGGAAGTGCCTCTCAAAGTCTAACCCCATTGCACCACTTTGAAAGGAGAGGAAAGCGGGAAAGTAACAAGGAGGAAAACAACCCTGATACTTTCATTTTTTCTCACCAAAGGATCATATTTTCCAAGAGAATAACCCAATTCTGTGTTTTTGGTGGCTTTGTTCTTGGCAGATAGTAAGTTCCTGGGCTCCTGGAAGTGAAAATAATTGGTGATAGAAATGATAGAATGAGAGTGAGTGAGTGTGTAAGAGAGAGGGAGGGAGAGAGGGAGAGGAAGAGACGTGGGGAGGGAGACTGAGTATGTTTTGAGGTGAGCAGTGTTGAAGAGGTGTTTGTTGATGCTGTGGGTCAGTAGTTTACAAAATTGCGTATTCAAATAATTTGTATTGCTCTTAAATGATAAGCACATGGACCACATTTCTAGAAGAGTCTAACTCAATAGGTCTGCATATGTTTAAAATATACAAAGAATAAGAGACTCAATCTAACAGCTTCCTAAGTGATTCTGAGGGACAGGGCCCGTTCTAACTTTTATGTTGTCTTTGTGAAATTAGGAAGAAATACTACCCCCTATTTCCCCAGCCAGGGCAGATCCAACTTTTTGCCAAGATGCAGGACTGAGTAAGTGCAGTATTGACTGGATTTTAAGCCCCACCCACCTCCTCCTTGACTAAATACCTTTGTACAGTACACACTGTATAACCAAGGATATCAACTGTTCCACTGGGGAGGGGGGCAGTTAAGATGGCAGAGGAGCTGGGGGACCCTAAGCTGGCCTTGTCTCTTGAACACAGCTAGATAAATATCAAATCATTCTGAATACCTAAGAAATCAATCTGAGGACTTAGAGAACAAAACTCCATGTCTACAAGTACAAAAATGACCACCTCATGGAAGATGGGAGCTGTGAAAAGTGGACTTGGGGGAGATAAGAAGTGTGGGTGCTGTGGAGGGGAGGGAGGCCTGCTTACTGAGCCTACCACAAAGTATTCTAAGCAGTGGAAGGCAAAATCTGAAGTTTGAGAAGTCTATGCCTGGCCAGCTTAGCAGAGCTCCTGTGGGGAAGGAGAGCGGAGACCCAGAAGAGGACAGCATGGTCTGAGTATCTCTGGGTCCCTCCAGGAGAAACAGTTGTCCTGTTTGGAGTGCATTTGGGAGTGGTGGCACCACAGAACAGGGGGCGCCTACGTGCTGCACTGTTCCCAAGCCTAGGAATGCAACTGCTTTCTGGGGGAACACTGGCAAATGAAAAAGTGTAGTGAGATCCTTCCTCAGAGGATCAATGTGGGTCTGTGCCTCATGAGTCACTAAAACTTAGAGTTTTGAAACTCAGCTGGATGCCTGAGATAAAACACAGGAGTACTGTGCCCCCCTGGCAGGCAAACAGCTCAGGCATAGTCAGGATGAAGGCAGGGATTTGACAGAAAATGGGGACACAGGAGGGGTGATTGTTCACTCTTCTCTGAGGGTTTCCTGAAGAGTGGGGGTTGGAACTCTTCACTCCAAGAAGGAAAGAGCAGAGCAAAGCCATTTTGCCCTGCCCATCAGCACTGAATGACCTCAGCTAAACAGTGCCACTAAGGGGATACCAGAGCTGCTTACACCAAGCCCCCCCTCTCCCAACCCCCTTGTTGGTTCATCTCCACTAAAGCAAGTTGGGCCTGAGAATCAGTGAAACAGTCCCCTCCCCCAGAAGACAAGCACAAACCCTTCCCATACACCAAGTCTACTGCTCGTACAGTGCCGCAAAGCTTCAGCTCTAGGGAAAATAGGATCTAGCTTCCTTTTTATTTTTATATTTTCAAATTTTTATTTTATATTTTTAAATTTTTATTATTTTTTTTGGATCTAGCTTCCTTTAACAAACAGGCCAAAACACACCTAGGATCTAGCTTTTTTGTTTTATTTTTTTATTATATATTTTATTTTTTTTAATTTAAATTTAAATTATTTTTTTAAATGTAGCTTCTTTTAACAAGCAGACCAAAACACACCTAGGATCTAGTGTCCCTTTTTTTTTTTTTTTCCTGGACAAAATGACAAGATGAATTCACCCCAAAAGAAAGAATAGGAAGAAGTCACAACCAGGTATTTAATCAATACAGATATAGGTAAGATGTCTGAACTAGCATTTAGAACAACAATTATAAGGATACTATCTGGGTTTGAAAAAAAGTATAGAAGACACTAGAGAATCCCTTACTACAGAGCTAAAAGAACTAAAATCTAGTCAGGCTGAAATTAAAAATGCTATAACCGAGATGCAAACCCAAATGGATGCCTTGACAATGAGGATGGACAAAGCAGAGGAATAAATCAGTGATACAGAAGGTAAAATTATGGAAAATAAGCTGAGAAGAGGGAAAGAAAGGTATTGGATCACAAATATAGACTTAGCAACTCCTTAAAGCGCATAATATTTGTATCATAGGAGTCCCAGAAGATAGAGAGAAAAAGGGGAAGAAAGTTTGAGCAAATTATAGCTGAAAACTTCCCTAATCTGGGGAAGGAAACAGACATCAAAATCCAAGAAGCAGAGAGAACTCCCATTAAATTCAACAAAAGCTGGCCATGACTAAGACATATCATAGTCAAATTCACAAAATACACAAAGAATCCTGAAAGCAGCAAGGGGAAAAATAAAGTCCTTAACCTACAAGGGGAGACAGTCACATTCACACAGATCTGTCCCTAGAAACTTGACAGGCCAGAAGAGAGTGGCTTGATATATTCAATGTGCTGAATGGGGAAAATATGCAGCCAAGAATACTTTATCCAGCAAGGCTATCATTCAGAATAGAAGGAGAGAGAAAGAATTTCTCAAACAAACAAAAACTAAAGGAGTTTGTGACCACTAAACCAACCCTGCAAGAAATATTAAAGAGATTCGTTAAGCGGGGGGTGGGGGTGGTGAGAGATGGGGGGGGGGGAGACAAAAGGAACAGGAGAACATCACTGGAAACGCCAACTTTATAGGTAACATGATGACACTAAATTCATATCTTTCAGTAATCACTCTGAATGTAAATAGATTAAATGATCCAGTCAGGAGATACAAGGTATCACAATGGATAAAAAAACGACCCATCTATATGTTGCCTGCAAGATACTCGTTTTAGACATAAAGACACCTACAGATTGAAAGTGAGGGGATGGAGAACTATCTATCATGCTAATAGATGTCAAAAGAAAGCTGAAGTAGCTGTATTTATCAAACTAGATTTTAAATCAAAGACTGTAATAAGAGATGAGGAAGGGCATTATATCATAATTAAGGGGTCTATCCATCAAGAGGATCTAAGAATTGTACAAATTTATGCCCAAAACTTTGGAGCACCCAAATATATTAGTCAATTAGTAACAAACAAAGAAACTCATTGATAATAATACAATGATAGTAGGGGACTTTAACACTCCACTTACAGCAATGGACAGAACATCTAGGCAGAAAATCAACAAGAAAACAATGGCTTTGAATGACACACTGGACTGGATAGACTTAACAGATATATTCAGAATATTTCATCCTAAAGCAGCAGAATACACATTCTTTTAGAGAGCACATGGAATATGCTCCAGAATAGATCACATACTGGGTCACAAATCAGCCCTCAACAAGTACAAAAAGATATAGATCATACCATGCATATTTTCCTACCACAACACTCTGAAACTTGAAGTCAACCATGAGAAAAAATACATGGAAGTTAAAGAACCTCCTACCAAAGAATGAATGGGTTAACTGGAAATTAAAGAAGAAATAAAAAGTACATGGAAGCAAATGAAAATGAAAGCACGACTGTCCAAGACCTTTGGGATGCAGCAAAGGCAGTCCTGAGAGGGAAGTATATTGCAATACAGGCCTACCTCAAGAAGCAAGAAAAGTCTCAAGTATACAACCTAACCTTACACCTAAAAGAGCTAGAAAAGCAACAGCAAATAAAACCTAAAGCCAGCAGAGGAAGGGGAAAAAATAAAGATTAGAGCAGAAATAAAGGATATAGAAACAACAACAAAAAACCCCACTAGAGCAGATCAATGAAACTAAGAGCTGGTTCTTTGAAAGAATTGATAAAATTGATAAACCCCTGGCCAGACTTATCAAAAAGAAAAGAGAAAGGACCCATATAAATAAAATCATTAATGAAAGAGGAGAGATCAAAACTGACACCACAAAAATACAAACAATTATAAGAATATTATGAAAAATTATATACCAACAAACTTGCCAATCTGGAAGAAATGGACAAATTACTTGAAACATACAAACTACCAAAATTGAAACAGGAAGAAATAGAAAATTTGAACAGACCCATAACCAGCAAAGGAATTGAATTAGCAATCAAGAGTCTCCCAACAAACAAGAGTCCAGGGCCAGATGGCTTCCCAGGGGAATTCTCCCAGACATTTAACGAAGAGTTAATGCCTAGTCTTCTTAAATTGTTCCAAAAAATAGAACTGGAAGGAAAATTTCCAAACTCCTCCTATGAGGGTTAGTATCTAAAATCTGTAAGGAACTTATCAAACTCAACACCCAAAAACCAAATAATCCTTTTAAGAAATGGGCAGAAGACATGAATAGACACTTTTCTAAAGAAGAAATCCAGGTGGTCAACAGACACATGAATAGATGTTCAACATCACTCGTCATTGAGGAAAAACAAATCAAAACCATGATGAGATACCACCTCACCCCTGTCAGAATGGCTAAAATTAGCAACACAAGAAACAACAGGTGTTGGTGAGGATGTGGAGAAAGGGGAACCCTTTTGCAGTGTTGATGGGAATGTAAACTGGTGCAGCCACCCTGGAAAACAGTATGGAGGTTCCTCAAAAACTTAAAAATAGAACTGCCCTATGATACAGAAATTGCACTACTACGTATTTACACAGAGGATACACAAACACTGATTCAAAAGGGATACATGCACCCTGCTATTTATAGCCACATGATCAACAAGAGCCAAACTATAGAAAGAGCCCAAATGTCCATCAAATGATGAATGGATAAAGATGTGACGTAATGGCCAATTTTTCACTTTTATAAAGAGTGCTGATTTGAACACTCTCGGGCACGTATCTTTTTTGCTGGTAAATAATACATTCTTGGAAGTATAAAAACAAACAAGATGATGTGGTGTATATATACAATAGAATATTATTCAGCCATCAAAAAGAATGAAATCTTGCCATTTGCAATGACATGGATGGAGCTAGAGTGTATTATCCTAAGCAAAATAAGTCAGAGAAAGACAAATACCATATGACTTCACTCGTATGTGAAATTTTTTTTTTTAAAGATTTTATTTATTTATTCATGACAGAGAGAGAGGCAGAGGGAGAAGCAGGCTCCCAAGGAGCAGGGAGCCCGATGCGGGACTCGATCCCAGGACCCCGAGATCATGACCCAAGCTGAAGGCAGACGCTTAACCATCTGAGCCACCCAGGTGCCCTCGTATGTGAAATTTAAGAAACGAAACAGATATATAGCAAGGGAGAAAAAGAAGGGGTAGGCAAACCGTAAGAGACTACTCTTAATGATAGAGAACAAACTGAGGGTTGATGGGGGAGGGTGGGTGGGGGATGGGCCAGATGGGTGATGGATATTAAGGAGGGCATTTGTTATGATGAGCACTAGGTGTTGTATGTAAGTGATGAATCACTGAATTCTACTCCTGAAAACGGTATTGTACTGTATGTTAACTAACTAGAATTTAAATAAAATTTTTAAGAAAAAGATATCAACACTGTTCATGAGATACTTAGGGCTGAAATCTATTTATGTAGGACCACAGAATGTTGAGATTTCAAATATAAAGATTTCCTATGTCTTCCCAAATAGCATCATAGTCCTGGTACTGGATTCCCACTAGTAGTAGAAAAATCCCTTTTTCTGTGTCACTGTGTACCATTTCACCTAATCTATCCTCATCTGTTCTCATGGACTATCTCCTGCAGTACTCTGACTACTCAGGTTCTGGTCCGTAGCTCATGGTCTCCTGGGTTACCACCTGGGAATGCTCTCTCAATCCTGCACCATTTATCCTCAGATTAACCTCTCTCCAGAGATAAAGAGGAATTCATTGGTCTTATTTAAATGGACTTACAAAGTCAACTTATCATATTTTGTTTAATTTGTAGGGTGTTATCAATGGACTCACAACATTGTATTGTCCTATTTGTCAAGTACATGCAGGCTTGGCAGGAATTATGTTCTAAGTGATTTACTAACACTGCCAGGATGAAACGAAAGGAGAGTGGGCACTTTTGCCAATTTCAGCAGTGATACACTGCTGTGCCTGAAGGAGATTAAGGTGGCATGTATACCAGCCAGGTAGTTGTGTTGGTAAGTCATGGAACATTTCTAGGTATGTAATAGAAAAAGAGTTCTCTTATATTTGCAAGTAAATCATAGTGCTTAAACTTGCTTATAATCAAGCCTGTCCTTCTCTCTGACAGAATATGGGGCATATGGTGACCTGTATCATGTTATGAGGTTTGCTTGAGTTTTTCCAAGTCCATCCATATTTTCTTCTTCTGGGCCTGATATTCTTCCTTCATTGATTCCTGAATCATAAACAATACCTAGATCATTTTCTATGTGTGAAAACTCAGTTTCGGAAGAGTGAAGGTGCCAAGGGCCACATGACTATTTGTTCACAAAGTTAAGGCGGAACTTGTGAATTCTAGTTTTATATGCTTTTCTCGTCGTTTTGCCTTTGGGTTCACCATTGCTCTTGCCAGTATTCTGTTTCACAATCAGGCAGTTTCAGCAGAGACCACACAGTAAGTTCTTAACACTTCAGTGTGAATGAGTTATAAGCTAGAAGACAGAGGAAACCAGAAAAAGATATTATTGGATCCTAAGAAATGGAGAGAAATGGAAAATTGTAAAGAAAAAGGAAGTTTGAAGAAAGAGAGGTTGAAAGAGAAGCCTTAGAGTGGCAGAGGGAATTTTTGACCAGCCTAATTTTCGGTTTTGCCTTGGGCCAGGATGGTTTTGTGAAATATAAAGTGGTGTTTCTTTAATTATTTGATCCCAAGACCAGTGTGTTATCATTGTGTGTACGCCTGTGAAGCTTTGTGTTACCAGTTCTTTTAGTTCCTGTTCCTTCTATCCTGAAGGACTCAAACAATTGTGCTGTCATCCAAGTAGGCAGCGCCATCTACAGAAGTGTGCTGCTCCCATGAGTAGGGTGTTGGTGCTCTTTTAAAAAGACTTTTAAACCAGAAGAGACTACCACCCATCACAAAGAGAAATTCTTGATTTCCTTGATCTCCCGCTACCTTTTCTAACATGCCACTGCAGTCTTCTTATCGCCGAAGGAAGTCAGGCATGAAATGGTGTTCTATTTGGTTTAATGGTTAACAGACAGCTCCAATGGCTGCATTCAGCACATTAGCCCCATGCTGAAAGACCTGATAATTTTTAATAAGGTGAAAAGCTATTTGCTGTCTAACACTGTATGGCAGAAGTATCCTTGACCCTCTTTTTCTCTTCGTTGTCACAAAATGTATTGGAGAGTGGTGCTCCATAATAGTGCTTTTCCAGCTTTCACTTACACAAAGCAAGCCATTCTTAGCCCTATGGAGTTCAAAAAGAGAATTAAAATGGCAGAATTTCCCAGTGATTTTGAAAAGATCTTAGTAGTCCTCTAGTCCAGGTCTTTTCATTTGTCAGTTAAAGAAATCAAATCCAAGAAAGTTGAGTGACTCCAGTGTCTTGTTAATGCCCACCTTCTTTTTTTCTCTCCTTCCCCCTTTCTTGCCTGCTTCCTTTTCTCCTTCCCTTCTTCCCATGTTCCTCCCTTCTTCCTTCCTTCCCTTATTTTTCCCTTTGTTTTTTTCTTCTTCCTTTCTTCCCTCTTTCCTTCCTGTGAATCTTTTTAGTGTCATGAGATTATTTCTGATATATTTCAGTCCCAAACTTAGAAAAATAATTTTTATTCAGTATAAAGGACTATCTCTCCCCACACCCACACAGTGGGTATTTTCCTAATCAACAAATGTCCTTTTCCTGGGAAAAAAGTATGTAATACCTGATCTCCTCTCATTTTATAATTACTACATTTCCTAGCCCCAATAATCCTAACCTTCAAAGTGTTCAGTGCAATAGATCTCTATTTTAGTACTCATTAATTTACTAGATGAAGAAATAGATTTATCTAAAATCATATTAAAACCTCATCTTCCATCTCCTAGGGCTAAGGATTACAGACTTCAAGGAGGATCATAGTAATTATTGATCATTTTGACTTAAACATTAAATATTTTGCAAACATAGATAATTATACTTATTCTTCAGAGTTGGTCTCATGTTATCATCGTGTGTGAGCCTTGCAATTACCCTTTGTAGTAATATAGAGAATATGTTACTGTCTCAATTTTGTAAATGGGAAAATTGATTTCTGAGATTTTACATGACTTGGTCAAGGTCACATGGTTCATTAGTATTAGAACCATAACTAAAAACCACATTTGCTAACACCCAGGTCTGTGTTGTTCCCACTGTACCAAACTACTTCCATTTTTGATAGTCCTTACTGCTTGTATGTGTATCTAAGTAGGGAAATATGTCAGGAAAACTGGACTGAGAAATAATTGTAAGGAGAGTCAGACTTGGGAAAGCATGGTAGAGGAGGGCAGGGGAAGGTAGAATTGCCACATTTCCCTGCAGGTCCATGTGGGGATAGTGGCAGGTGCCAAAGTGGGCTGAGAAGCACCTGGTTCATGAGAAGTAGACTCCTCATCATTAGGGAATTGCAGGCTGGATTAGTCCTGAAAGCTGATTTCCAGGTCTGAGGTAAGCACTAAAGACAGCTCCAAAATAAACTGAGCCTTGAGACAAAGGTCATACAGGATACAGAAACACTAATGTGATAAGGAAAAAAAAAATAGTAACTGGACCCAGTCAAATTATATAGCAGGACTGAAAATTGGAATCTTTCTGCCTTTTGGCTTTAAATAAATAGTCTATCCAAACAAATTTCCTTTTAAAAAAAGGTTTGTAGAATTTATTCACTTCTTTTGTGTAACCTGAATGCATCATTGATGTGCTCTGAAGGATGCATTAAAGTCATCCCATGATATTGTTGCATTATCTGTTATCAGCTTCTTCTCATTCTCTGGCTCTGTGTCAGGACCTGGTATGTGGAGCAAGATCCCCTAGCTTGGTACTTAATACATACTTGATTTTTCATTGGCATTTTAAAGGCTAACATCTTGTGGATATAAAATTTGCCCCAAGGACAAGGGCATATCGTGGTACCACTTAAGATGATAATGACATTTTGCTTCACTTGGAGGTCCCATTGAATATGATGGTCTAAAGGATATGGTTTGAGTGTGCACTGTCTCATGAGTTATTTCTAAGTTTGTGGGACTAGGTTTTGGTTAATATAAAAAATAATTTATTTTTTCAAAAGATCCTAGTTCCTTTAAAGTAATTATCACAGGAAGTTATAAATAAATCCAAGCATTATTTCTATTTTTTGAACTTTTATATGCTTGAAAACATTTCCTGTAGTCTTTTATAAGATTTTAAAATAGAGTAAATCCATGCTCTCTACCCCTCCCAAAGGCATGTTGATCAGTTTCATGTACACCATGGGATTATAGAAATAATTTCCCCAAAGAATTATGGGGACTCTCTTGTTTCCTGTTCATCCCTTTTTGGTATAAGCCAGGGACAGTTTCTGGTCTCAGCTTTACCATTAATTAACTGTGTAGCTTTAGGCAAATATCTTAACCACTCCATTTCTTTATCTAAAAGAATGGATTACATGACCTTTCAGTTTCCTGCCAGCTATAGCAGTATGTGTTTCTATGCTCTACATGATGCTAAATCCTGCATCATGTTCACTTAGGGAAGGTGTAATCTATTTCTTTGAAATGTTGTCCAGGCTCACAGATTTGATGGAACACTGCCTATGCTCTGGGAACACAGTCTGTGATGGTTAAGTCATTTTATAATGTGCAGATTCACTATGAACTAATACCTTTTAAAGTTCTTTTATATTTTGAGTATGTATTTTTAGTTAAGTTCGAGAAGGAGGGAAATTTGCAAACTTAGATTCCAGCGGGCAGAATGAATCTGCAAATAAGCAGCTAACTATGTATTTATCTTCAATTGGGACTTCAGGAAAGAGCATTGCTAAGCCACAACCCTTGGATGAAACAAGTGCTTAAGAAAGGAGGGGCAGGAGCGCCTGTGTGGCTCAGTCATTAAGCATCTGCGTTTGGCTCACGTCATGGTCCCAGGGTCCTGGGATCGAGCCCCGCATTGGGCTCCCTGCTCAGTGGGAAGCATGCTTTTCCTTCTCCCACTCCTCCTGCTTGTGTTCCTCTCTCACTGTCTCTCTCTCTGTCAAAAAAAAAAAAAAAAAGGTCTCTCCCCTTTCATTCATAATTTTATTAATTTGGGTCCTTTCTCCTTTCTTTTGGATAAGTCTGGCCAGTGGCTTATCGATCTTATTAATTCTTTCAAAGAACCAGCTTCTAGTTGCGTTGATCTGATCTACTGTGTTTCTGGTTTCTAATTCATTGATCTCTGCTCTAATCTTAATTATTTCTCTTCTAATGTGTGGCTTAGGCATCGTTTGTTGCTTTTTCTCTAGCTCTTTAAAGTGTAGAGTTAGTTGGTGAATTCGGGATTTTTCTATTTTTTTTTGAGTAAGGCTTGGATGGCTATGTTTTTCCCCCTTAGGACCGCCTTTGCAGTATCCCATAGATTTTGGATCAATGTGTTTTCATTCTCGTTGGTTTCCATGAATTGTTTAAGTTATTTGATTTCCTGTTTGACCCAGACATTGTTGAGCACAGTGGTCTTTAGTTTCCAAGTGTTTGAATTTCTTCCAAATTTTTTCTTGTGATTGAGTTTCAGTTTTAAAGCATTATGATCTGAGAATATGCAGGGAATAATCTCAGATTTGTGACCCAGTATGTGGTCTATTCTGGAGAAAGTTCCGTGTGTTTTCAAGAAGAATGAGTATTCTGTTGTTTTAGGGTGGAATGTTCTGTATATATCTATGAGGTCCATCTGGTCCAGTGTGTCATTCAAAGCTCTTGTTTCTTTGTTGATTTTCTTCTTAGATGATCTGTCTATTTCTGAGAGTGGAGTACTGAGGTCTTCTACAATTAACGTATTGTTATCAATGTGACTCTTTATTTTGGTTAACAGTTGGCTTATGTAGATGGCTGCTCCCATGTTGGGGGCGTAGATATTTACAATTGTTAGATCATCTTGTTGGATAGATCCTTTAAGAATGATAGAGTGTCCTTCTGTGTCTCTAACTACAGTTTTAACTTAAAATCTAATTTGTCTGATAAGAGAATTGCTACCCCAGCTTTCTTTTGAGGTCCGTTGGCATGGAAGATGGATCTCCATCCCTTTACTTTCAGTCTGGATGTATCTTTAGGTTCAAAATGAGCCCCTTGTAGACAGCATATGGATGAGTCCTGTCTTTTTATCCAATCTGCAACCCTGTGCCATTTTATGGGAGCATTTAGGCCATTCACATTGAGAGTGATTATTGAAAGATATGAATTTATTGTCATGTTGCCTGTGAAGATCTTGTTTTTATAGATTGTCTCTGTAAATTTCTGTTCTGTATCACTCTTGGGGTCTTTCTCCTTTTATAGAACCCCACTTAATATTTCTTGCAGGGCCGGCTTAGTGGTCACATATTCTTTCAGTTTCTGGCAGTCTTGGAAGTTCTGCATCTCTCCATCCATTCTAAATGACAGTTGCCAGATAAAATATTCTTGGCTTCATGTTCTTCTTGTTTAGTACCCTGAATATGTCTTGCCAGCCCCTTCTGGCTTGCCAGGTCTCTATGGATAGGTCTGATGTTATTCTGATGTTCCTCCCTCTGTAGGTAAGGAATCTTTTCCCCCTAACTTCCCTTAAGATGATTTCTTTGGTCCTAAGATTTGCGAGTTTTACTATTACATGCCAGAGTGTTGGCCTATTTTCCTTGATCTTGGGAGGGGTCCTCTCTGCCTCTAGGACATGAATGTTTTTTCATTCTCCAGATTAGGGAAGGTCTCAGCTATGATTTGCTCAAATATATCTTTTAGTCCTCTCTCTCTCTCTCTCTCCACACCCTCAGGGATCCCAATAATTCTGACATTGGAACGTTTCATGGTGTCGTTTATTTCTCTGATTCTATTTTCATGGATTTTGAGTTGTTTTTCCCTGGCCTCCTCTTTTTCCTTCTTGTGTATTAGTTGGTCTTCTAGATCACTAATTCGTTCTTCTGCCTCACTTACCTTAGCTGTTAGATTATCTAGATTAGATTGGATCTCATTGATAGCATTTTTAAGTTCTGCCAGTTCAACTTTCATTTCTGCCCTTAGAGACTCTATGTTGCCATTAATTGATTTCTCCATTTTAGCTATTGTCTTCACAATTGCTTCCCTGAATTCCATCTCTGACATCTTGGTTATATCTGTATGCATTTGTAAATCTGTCACAGAAGTCACAGTCTCTGAGTCTTTCCCATTTTGGGGGTTCCTCCTCCTAATCATTCTGTTGAGGGGTGGTTGAGGGAATATACAGAGTCCAAATTATTGACCACAACCCAAGCAAGATGCACCTGTTTTATAGGGACCTTAGGGTTGCTGGTTGAATTGCCAAGGAAATGTTGAAAAAGAAAAACAAAGCTGGGGGCATCACGTTGCCTGATTTCAAGCTATATTACAAAACCGTGATCACCAAGACAGCATGGTACTGGCACAAGAACAGGCATATAGACCAATGGAACAGAATAGAGAGCCCAGATATGGACCCTCAACTCTATGGTCAAATAATCTTTGACAAAGCAGGAAAAAATATGCAATGGAAAAAAGACAGTCTCTTCAATAAATGTTTCTGGGAAAATTGGACAGCTTTATCCAGAAGAATGAAACTTGACCATTCTCTAACACCATACACAAAGATAAACTCAAAATGGATGAAAGACCTCAGTGTGAGACAGGAATCCATCAAAATCCTAGAGGAGAACATAGGCAGTAACCTCTTTGACATCGGCCACAGCAACCTCTTTCAAGATACATCTCCAAAGGTTAGTGAAACAAAAGCAAAAATGAACTTTTGGGACTTCATCAAGCTAAAAAGCTTCTGCACAGCAAAGGAAACGGTCAACAAAACAAAGAGGCAACCCACGGAATGGGAGAAGATACTTGCAAATGACACTACAGAAAAAGCGCTGATTTTCAAGATCAGTAAAGAACTTCTCAAACTCAACACCCAAAAAACCCAAATAATCAAGTCAAAAATGGGCAGAAGGCATGAACAGACACTTCTCCAAAGAAGACATACAAATGGCTAACAGACACATGAAAAAATGTTCATCATCATTCAGGGAAATTCAAATCAAAACCACATTGAGATACCACCTTACACCAGTTAGAATGACAAAAATTGACAAGGCAAGAAACAACAAATGTTGGAGAGGTTGTGGAGAAAGGGGGACTCTCCTACACTGTTGGTGGGAATGCAAGTTGGTACAGCCACTTTGGAAAACAGTGTGGAGGTGCCTCAAAAAATTAAAAATAGAGCTACCCTGTGACCCAGCAATTTCACTACTGGGTATTTACCCCAAAGACACAAATGTAGTAAAAAGAAGGGCTATATGCACCCCAATGATCATAGCAATGTCCGCAATAGCCAAACCATGGAAAGAGCCGAGATGCCCTTCAACAGGTGAATGGTTCATATATACAATGGAATATTACTCAGCCATCAGAAAGGATGAATACCCAACTTTTATATCAACATGGATGGGACTGGAGGAGATTATGCTAAGTGAAATAAGTCAAACAGAGAAATTCAATTATCATATGGTTTCACTTATTTATGGAACATAAGGAATAGCATGGAGGACATTAGGAGAAGGAAGGGAAAAAGGAAGGGGGCGGAAATCGGAGGTGAGACAAACCATGACAGACTATGGACTCCAAGAAACAAACAGGGTTTTAGAGGGGAGGGGGGTGGGAGGATGGGTTAGCCCGGTGATGGGTATTAAGGAGGGCACGTACTACATGGAGCACTCGGTGTTATATGAAAACAATGAATCGTGAATCATTGCATCAAAAAGTAATGATGAATTATATGGTGACTAACATAACATAATAAAATTAAATTTAAAAAAAAAGAGAGAAAAGGAGGGGCAGAGGGCAGAGGAAAACAGTATGAGAACGAGAGGGTAGTTAGTGAGTTAAAAATATCCAGAAGAGCTTTTCAAGCAAATGACACAGATACAACTTTGAGAAATCATGGATAGATTTAAGTAAATATAAACATAAAAATAAACATAAGGGGAGAACAACTTCTGTGATAATTCATTTTTTTGGCTTAAAACATAACTGGAAGTGGACAGGAGAAAATGGAATTTAACTTAGATATCAGCAAAAGTCATTATACTCCATGAGAAGGAAAACTAGCCCAATTCATCCCCACATTCTATGGGATGTCTCATATTCTAAGACTTTGGTAAAATCCCAGAGTCTTGCAATTTCCTAAGCATTAGTGGCCTCCTGTCTTTTCTCCATCCGGGCTTAGACTGAATTACAGCTCCCCCCCATGATGTATCTCTTCCCTACACACTATGCTGAACAAAGTTTGAACTCAGTATCTTGATGTGACTGTCCAACAAACTCACTCTATGAACTGTCTGTGAGTATACAAAATATTTGGGGTAATGTAGAATGTTTACAGCAACAGAAACGATCTATAACTGAATCTTGGACATCCCTGTTGTGGGCCACCCCACCATTTGGAATTCTTTTCTGGTCTCCTTAAGTGTAAATTAGGCCCTCTTGTTTTTAGGTAAGGTTTTCCCCTACTCAGTTCCCCTTACTCTGAGTAGCTCCACTGAGGATGTGCCCTGCAGTTAGTAAGGCTGCAGACTCTACCCTTCATGAAGTCTGCAGTCAGGTCTCCCAGTATCAACAATAGCCTAGTGCTGTGTTTAGAGAACTTTCATCAATAACAGTATTAGCCAAGTAAACAAAGTAATATCCCAGACTCTCGAGTCTGAGAAATGATTCTCAACTTTGCCTCTTGCAGTCTCTACAACTGCACATTGTTATCAGACCATGAAGCTATTTCATTGCCTATTGTTTGAATGTTTCCCCTCCAATCACTTACACTTTTTTTTTTAGAGATGTCATTAAGCATGGAGACCTCAGTACTGAAATAAAACACTGAACACAAAGTGCCCCAATGGTAAATACTATCTATCCACAGAGGACATGGTAGTGATTTAAAAGAACAAGTTTCTGTCAAATAAATTGTAAGCCAAAGTGTTAAAAGTGCTTTTGCATCCTTTGAAGGAAGGCTATATATCAGGCATGCAAATGACAACAGAAATAAATATATGAAACTCTCTGTACCATTATCATTAAATAATTGTTTGATTCTTTTTAAATGGGCTCTCCACATTGTATCATTTCTTGACACACCATTGGATTGCAAATTATTTTGAATCTCGAAATTGAAATTTGCATATTTCTAGGAGTTGTCAGGCTGCTGATTGAGAAATCTGAGCATTTGCATGCAAAAAATTCCACCCCCCCCAATACCAGAGACTCTTAAGACCATGCTCAAGTAGAAGGAAGAGGAGAATAGCATGACCATGTGTTGTGGCTGGGAATCATCACCAGGAAAGTGGAAATACTGAAGACAACCTTGAAAGGGAAGATGGGCATCTAGGAGAGTGAAAGACTTAAGTGCTGTGACCCCAGTGTGGAATCATAGATCTGGGCTGGGACAATGAGGAAAACAAGCAGGCAAGAATCAGGGTGGATGGTGGAAAGAGGAGGGAAGAAGTGACAGGTGAAGGCTGGAGGGTGGTAGGATTCTGAATGAGAATGAAACTACCATGTAAGTGTTCATAGGCCCCACTACTCAAAAATAATTTGGGGTCTCTATCTGCCTCGGTTCCCCTTCTTCTCATGTCATTCCCCCAGATGTTGCCAACATGCCTTCCTTACCTTGCTCATATTTCTGAAGGGAGTTCCTTGTGCCAGACTGAATCTTTGGACTTTGGAGATGATTTCCAGAAGAAGAGGGTGAGTTATGAGGGCAGAAGCTAGAGGGAAAGGTAAGATTCAAGGGATGGCTTGACTCATATAATGAAGAACTAAAAAGAAGAAGAAAATTCATCAAGCTGAGTATAGAGGAAGACTTTTATTTAGTTTTGGCCTTTGTCTTCTTTAGCATTTCATTTTTTTTTTTCAGGAGATTTAAAGAGAGAGTTTTGGAGCAACCATTGCAGAATGTGAGGAAGGTAAACTACAGAGTCCAATGAATTTTAATAAGTGTTGCCCATGGATTATATATTTAAGCCATCCTTATGCTTCTTGGGAAAGAGAAGCACAAATGTTGAGTTATTTTTGAAATGATTTTATTTGCTGGATTGTGTTTCTTGGTCCAAGAAGAGAGAGAACCATGTAGGTCTTGGCTCCATCCAAATTGCATTCTGTGTGTCAGCTTTTGGTACATGGCACATAGTGTGTTTAACTGGAAAGACTAAGAAAGGGGTGAACATTTCTGGAGAGCTTGGACGATGCAGTTAGTAAAAACAAAAAACAAAACAAAACAAAAAAACATGTCAGAGCTTTAGGCTACTATAATTTTACCTGTGAAAGCCATGAGCCTCAAGTAAACCCAGAATTCACACAAGCACAGCTGGGCTGCTTGTCTTGTGGCGTACCTACAGTAGCTTGTATCCTTTAACCCTGATGTTGATGCCTGTGGTCTTAATGTTTCCAGGAACACGTAGACTAAGAAATGTGAGCAGTATATGCCTGGCCTTTTGTCTCATGGAACTCAGACCAGGCTTTCACTGGGCAAAGAGTGAACATAGTTAAATCAATTAAAATTATTTATATTGATTAGGAATAAGGTTTAATATACTAGCAGATGCTCTTTATTTTTTTTTTAAAAGATTTTATTTATTTATTTGACATAGAGAGACACAGCAAGAGAGGGAACACAAGCAGGGGGAGTGGGAGAGGGAGAAGCAGGCTTCCCACGGAGCAGGGAGCCCAATGCGGGGCTTGATCCCAGGACCCTGGGATCATGACCTGAGCCAAAGGCAGATGCTTAATGACTGAGCCACCTAGGTGCCCCCTAGCAGATGCTCTTTAAATTTGTCTACTTATATACCAAGATTGTTAATTTCCTATAAAGGTATGTATTTCAAAATTGGAATCACCTTTATATATTTGCCTAATTTTATACAATATCAAGTTAAGGATTTTGTACCAGTTGTTCTCCACAATTACTAGCCATATATGAGAAAGTCGAAATCGTAAGACTTAGGCTATTCTAAATGATCAAAAATCATCGTTTTGCTGCTGTAACTGGACCGTGAGAAGAATCTCCTAGGTGAACTACCAAACTTTAAGGGACGGTTGCCCCAAAAGTGCACTGAATTCACATTGTGCCTATTGCTGTTATCATCTTATGGACATAGCATTTTCTATGTGTTTTCTTTTTTTTTTTTTTCTTCTCTGCTTTTTCATTGCCACTATTTTTTTAGCATTTCTATGGAATATATACATAAAACACAATTTTATGTCACATTTCTTTAGACAATATTTAATGAGCCTCCCTTCCTCATTGCCTGTGGGATAACAATCTGAACCATTACTTTGGTTTCCAAAACGCTGCAGAACATGGTTCCATTTTAAATACCATCTTTTATGGGTTCCATTAATAAGGTTGGTACAAGCCCAGCAAGAAAGCTGACCTAAAGAACCTATTCAAAATAGTTTAATCTCTTATCATAAAGAGAAAATATAATTCCATATCTCAGTTTTTAAGTTCCCCTGTGATTGCCTCCTACCTATAACCCTCTAGCTTTATCTATCAGCCTTGACCCACTTCCCATACTTTGTCCAGTACTTGGAACTTCTCATGTTCTCTCTTGCTTCTGGGCTATTATATATGCTGATTCCTCTGCCTGGAACATTTTGCTCTACACCTCCATGTTAGTTCTCTTGTTTCAGCTACTCTTACTCATCTTTTTTTTTTTTTTTAAGATTTTATTTATTTATTTGAGAGAGAGAGAATGAGAGAGAGAGCACGAGAGAGGGGAGGGTCAGAGGGAGAAGCAGACTCCCTGACGAGCAGGGAGCCCGATGTGGGACTTGATCCTGGGACTCCAGGATCATGACCTGAGACGAAGGCAGTCGCTTAACCAACTGAGCCACCCAGGCGCCCCTTGCTCATCTTTTAGATACCAAATCAACTTCCCCTTTTTTATGGGAAACTTTTCTGGGATACTTGAGCTTAAATATGTGCCTATACCATGCATTGCTATATCATTTTATCCTGCCTTTATCATACATAGATATTGCCCCACTTCATTGTAATTATTCCCAATTATCTGCCTTCCCATAAAAAAGCTAGGATCATGTTCATCCCACTCATCCTTATATTCCAGGACCTCTCATAGTTCCTGCATTATAGCACATGAATAAGCACAGTTTGAAAATTGAGGCTATAAAAGGCAAAGTTTTGTGAAAAGTAGAAAGCAACAAAAAGTAAAGTGATAAATGCAAATTATAGTCTCCAAATGATTTTTCAAACATTGTGTCTGAGTGGAAAGTATGGTCATGAACAAGGAGCTGAAACCAAAGAAGCTGGGTCAGGAAATTTTCCACTCTTCCTCTCAGAGCAAAATAGTTCTTTATATTTATATTATGGGTTGTTCAGGTCCCTGTCATTACTGTGACTGCAGATTCCAGTTTCGTTCACTTGCTGATTTTGTTTTTCCAGTTTTTTATGTTTAGTTTCTTCATCTCCGAATCCTACTTTTAAGACCATTTTCAATTTTAGTTCTTACTGAAGACCCCCTCTGACACAGTTATCTTCTCTCTCCCATCCTTAAATTGCTGTCCCAGTGCTGATTTTACTGTGACATTATTATTATTCCCAATTTGATCCTAAGCTCTTCCAGGGCAGGAATGGGGCTTTGTTCACTTTTGGGCCCTCTCTCAAATTCCCACAGGGGCGGGCGCCTGGGTGGCTCAGTTGGTTAGGCGACTGCCTTCGGCTCAGGTCATGATCCTGGAGTCCCTGGATCGAGTCCCGCATCTGGCTCCCTGCTCGGCGGGGAGTCTGCTTCTCCCTCTGACCCTCCCCACTCTCATGTGCTCTCTCTCATTCTCTCTCTCTCAAATAAATAAATAAAATCTTAAAAAAAAAAAATTCCCACAGGGGCTATTTAAATGCATGGCTAGTACTCCATAAACAAGCTACTGAACTGGTCAGTTTTCCTGGGAGAAAGCATTTCATTTGGCAGGAGCCATACTCATTTTACAAAGAATACATAGATTAAAAACTAATCATCTCTTTAAAAATAATTACAGATTTTCATGGGTAAGAAGGCATAATAAAGTCAAAACTATTTGGACTCTAATAAAAAGGTTGGGTTTAGAGTCTGAGCTGTGTGAGTGTAGGGAAGTCAAGTGAGCACTCTAGACTTCAGTTCTCTCATTTACAAAATGGGAGGCTTGAATCAGAGATTTTCGATCTCTCCTCCAGCTAGAACAGTTCTGTGAATGCCTCGTTACTGTGCAAAGAAAGAGCTTCACACCATTTAACAGCACATGTATGCTATTGTCTACCAAGAATCTCAGTGTTTGTCCATGAACTGTTAAAAAAAACAATCTGTTGATAGTAGAATACTCTTGTCTAAAAGTTACAATGTATTTATGATAATGGATATATTACAGAGATCTTTTAAGTAATGGACTTGGGAAACACTGATGTCAGAAATTCCCTATCACCTACCGTAGAAACCTTCCGCAGCACAATATAAAAAAAATCAATCACCAAAACTCTAATATTATTATGTATCTTCAACTTGAATTGAATTTTACTTTGCAGCTCCAGTGAGTGCTACAAAAACATGCTGTGCTTGGCTGACCCCTGGACACATAGTCCCACCTATTTAATGTGGAGGAGTTTGTGAATGCCACTTTCCAAAGCTTTCAGGAAGACAAGTCACAGCTAAATGCATTCTTGAAGATTAATTACCATTCAGTTCTTTTCAGCTTTCAAATATACAATTGCATTAAACATAAATTTACCTTGAGGCTGCGTAATGGACACCGGGTAGAGGACTTTCACTGTTATGTCTTTGGTTCAAATCTATGCCCAGTTTAAGAGTGACTGAAAGTCATTACCCTTTGTCAACTGCTCGGTGACTTATGAAATGAGTTACTGGTCTTAGTTAAGTTCCTAACATAGCCAAAAACACCTTCACAATTGATGATCATCGGGAGCTGCTGGAAGTCTAGAAAAAGGGTCAGAGATGGAATTGGTTGTAGAAATTTAATTAGCATGTCTCCAGTCCTCCTTCTAAATATGCTTTGAAACCTAGAGTTTTATCTTTTTTTAGAAGAGAACAATCTAAATCTACAGGGTTGCTGATTGGACATCTTTCATTAGCATAACATGATGGAGACAATCATGTTAGCTTTTTCTTCTAGTTAGGGCAGCATGATTATCCCCAATTTCTTCTTTGCATAAAGAGATATCTGAGGGATTAGTCATTTCCAGGAAAGGTTTGTTTGTTTTTTGTCTTAAATCTCACAGTACAGAAAAAGCACTGAGATTCCATAGCTTTTACTATCATTGTCTATGGGGACAAGAACATGTTGGTATCAAATTGTTATTTCTGTCTAGAAATAATGTGGTTTAGTAGAAAGCATCTTTGTCATATGAAGGTTATTGCTGGTGATTTTTAGTTCTTGGTCTGCATCTATGTGTAAAACACTGAATACAGTTTGAAGCCTCAGTTTCCCTCTATGTAAGATAAAGAACATTAAACTGGATTTCTCAAATCAAACTCTCTTCTGACTTTATTGGATTTTAAACATTTCCCGAAAGGTCTTGTGGTAATCCTGGGGCTATGGGAACCCGAGGCTTTTCTCCTGTAAAAGGATTAGTATTTTAATAGGTGACCCTTAGATGAGGAAGTAGCTTCATTTGGAAGTCACTAGCTGAGGAACATAGAAAAATTCACATTTAATGACCAGTAGGAATTATTGATGGTGACAGTAGAGAACGGGTAAATGAAAGCTAGAATTTGAGTTCAAATGGACAATAGAAGCCTGTATAATATCCCAGGAGGGTAAGAATGTAATTTGGAAGGACTGGAAGAATCACTCAGAGAAGTAAGAGGCCAAGTGTAAGATGACAGCTGAGTCTGAAAAGGTCAGAGACTAACAATTGGTGTCTGAGAGTTCAAGGAATCCTCTATGATAAGAACTCTCCTTTTTCCCTCCCCTTCTTTCCTTCTCCTCCCTCTCCTCCCCACTCCTCACTTGGGCTTTCTTCTTAGGTGACTTCCTCAATCACAGTTTGAAAGTTACCTTTATTTAGATAACTCCCAGATTAACTTCTTCAGGCCAGTTCCTCTCTGACTTCTAGACTCACATGAAAACTAATGATACATCTCTCCTTTACTTTCTCATAGACAATTAAATTTTAATATGTTCAAGTAGAATTCTAAATCCTTCCCTAACTTCTCCATTAGTTTCCCATCTCAGTAAATAGCATCATCACAAACTAATTTTTAAAAAATTTAAGAGTCATCGTTGATTCTTGCTCTTCACTCATCATTTTATAATCTATCTAGTTCAGCTGATATAATTGGACTTTCCTTCTCTTCATCTCTACTGCTACCATTTTAGTCTGGATATTGGCCTTTTTCTTACCCAGTTTACAGGGATAGCATCTTTTCTCCCTGATTCTAATTAGCCCTCTTTCCCATCTTGAATTCTTTTTCCACATAATGGTATAGGTGATCTTTTTAAAAATAAAAGTTATAAAACAACACTTTTATTCTTAAAACCTCGTGTACCTTCCCATTTTCGTGTGTGTGTGTGTGTGTGAGAGAGAGAGAGAGAGAGAGATTAGCCAGAGTTATCTAGGTAGGCTCAGTGTAATCGGAGGGGTCCTCATAGTAGGGAGGCAGGAGGGTCAGAATCAGAGGATAAGATGTGATGATGGAAGCAGAGGTTGGAATGATGGGATTGCTGGAAGGGAACCACAGACCATGGAATGCAGGTGGCTTCTAGATGCTGGAAAAGGCAAGCAAAATGGATTTTCCCCTGGGACCTCCAAAAGGAATACTGCTCAGATGACACCTTGATGTTAGCCCAGTGAGACCCATTTTAGACTTTTATTTTATCTTATTTAATTTGTCAGAGAGTACAGGCAGGGGGAACGGCAGGCAGAGGAAGAAGCAGACACCCCACTGAGCAAGGAGCCTGACGCGGGAGCCCAATTCCAGGACCCTGGGATCATGACCTGAGCCGAAGGCAGATGCTTTAACCGACTGAGCCACCCAGGCGACCCATCAGAATTTGCCCTCTAGAACTATAACTTGTGTTGTCTGTGGTAATTTGTGCCAGCAGCAATAGGAAGCTGATATAGCCAATTTTCTCATTTTTCAACTATGCCTGTATGTCTTCTGTTTTTGGAACATGACATGTTGTGTAGTTCCTTGGGGTTTTTGCACAGGCTGTTTGCTGGGCCTTGTGTACTTTTACCCATAATTGTAGGGCTAGTTTTTGTTGTTGTGGTTGTGGTTTTAATATCAGTTTAAATATGACATCTCCTTAGGAAGGTCTTACTCAAACTCCTCTTTCATCACCTTGAATTTGTTTTGATTTTTTTCCAGATAGGATGTCTTAGTCCTGGCAGTGTTTTATCTGTGTACTACTTGGATTTTTGTTGTTGCTGTTGTTCTTCTTCTTTCTTTTGGTCTATTAATGTAGAACCTAAGCTCCATGACAGAAAAACTGTATCTATCATGTTTAGCACCATATCTTTAGAGTGGTTTCTGGCACATAGTAAGTTCTACATAAAATTTTTTTTTAAATGTTCAATTAGTTCAAACATTATTTTCTTTTTTCAAATTCTTATTTTATCACATCACAAATAAAAGCATAAACTTAAAGAGGAAAAGCCTGTGTACTTGGATGGGGAGTGTCAGATCCATAAGCTGGTAGCTTGAGTTTAAGTTCTGTGTGATAGGGGGTGAGCTGCTGCCCTCCTAGGAAGCTCAAGTGAACTGAACCAATGTCGGTCTCTGCATTTGTTGACCCTGTGATATTTCAGTGTCTGCATGTGAGTGAGGGGGAAAGATCTGGTGGGAGGAACTTGAAAATACATTGGTCATTCCGGTTGCATTGCCAGTTAGACTTTGCCCAGCACATGAATGACTTTGGGCCTATTGATATTTGCTGTGACACTTAAATGTTCAGTACAGTATTGATTCTGAATGTCAAGCCCTCTGCTTAGGTGCTGTTTCTGTGTGATGAGCAGATTATCACAGAATACTAATTGAACCCTTTAAATTCTCTCTCTCTCTGTCCTGTATGCACAGCACCAACAAACAGCAATTTAAGTTCATGTGTAACTAGAGCCCGTTCCCAACCTTAACAGAAGCAAATTAACAGTCTTTTAAATGTTGTTAAATAGTTTCTGGTTAGCCTTGAATGAAATTTTAAAAAAGTGAATTGCTTTCTACCAAAACACATAATGTAAGTGCTGTAAAATAAGGTTACATGGTTCAAAATTGTACCTTTGATAGTTAATTAACAAGATTAAGAATAAGGATGAAATAGAATACTAATCTAAGAGGGGAAAATATTGATTATTTACTCATGCATTAAAGGAAAGAAAAAATGAAATGTAATTTCGTTAGTTCAGTTGGTGAAAACAAAGGTTTTGAAGAAAATTTTGAAGTTTTTCCAAAGTATCTATAGGAAATTTGATAATATTTCATAAACATTATTTCAAATACTTGAAAGACTACTTATCTAGAAAAGACATGTAAGTTGATGAATGTTCGTCTACATTTTTGTAGAATTATTAATATTCTGTAATTGATTATTTGGCATCTTGGAGGCATGGGCCAAACTAATAACCAAAGTTTTTTTTACAGCCGTGCTATCCCTGTGCTTTGATAGGTGCACAAAAATCTTATTTAATACCCTCACCTGAACCTCAACATCTGTGTTTTTCTTACTGCCCAGTAAGGGCTGACCCCACCTCACACTTTCCCTCCACTGTAGTAATAATGGCTCCCCACAGGCCCTCCCCTCACTCTTTCTGTCTCCTGGCTAACTGGTGCTTCTCCATGTGGCTCTGGTGTGGTATGACTGCTCCTCTTGGGCATTGTAAGTAATAAACTCTACTTTCAAAGGCATTGACCTTTCCATGTCATCACTGAGTCATAACTATAAATTAAATTCCAGGTACATTTAAAACATTTTGAGAGTTCAGTTTTAAATGATCCAACTGTAAGTTTGTGCACCTCTTTTGAAGTGTGTGGGTGTGTGTGTGTGGGTGTGTATGTGTGTGTGTGTGTGTATGTGTAGATAGATAAATAGATTAAATCATTCTATCAGATACTTATAGAAGTTTAGTTTAAAATTAGCAAGAAAATCTTGAGGTGCCTGGGTGGCTCAAATGGTTGAACGTCCAACTCTTGGTTTTGGCTCAGATCATGATCTCATGGGTTGTGGGATCGAGCCCTACATCAGACTCTGTGCTCAGTGGGGAATCTTCTTGAGATTCTCTCCCTCTGCCCTCCCCCCCCAAATAAATAAATAAATCTTAAAAAAAATTAGCAAGAAAATTTTAACTCACACCCACTTGAGAAAATGTAGGGTCTTATATCAACAAATGAGATAGATCTGATCAAAATTAGACTAGTGTATTTTGTGATTTAATAAGTTAACTGTGAAGTTGTAGCATGCTACAGATCATATGAGATGTCTTCCTTAGCCCCACTCTGTTCTGATTCTGCAATGATAATCAGGATCAGAATGGCCTACAAATGACAAGTGAATACCTCATTTAGCATTCAGCACTAGACTTCTTTGTCTTTCAGGTAGATTGCCCCATGTTTTTCCTAAACATGGAAAAACAAAAAAGCCATAGGCTTTGTTGGGAAATAGAACATGCTGGTTTACTATTGTGCAAAGACAAAGATACCCACCTGGAAACATACTCTACAACCAAAAATTATACCATCAGTATTACCCTCTGTTTGAGATCTATGGCCACAAACTATGGTTTGCATTTTCCAGTTCCTCAAAGCTGAGGCAACACTATTCAGAATCTTCATTGGATTTGATACTGAAAAGAACAATGTAGACATGTTATGGAAAAAAAAAAATGCCTTTTTGTTAATGACCAGTGGAACATCATCTAGAATAGTGACGTGGATGAGTTTCACTACAAGAGCACCAAATTCACCTCTCAAAATAATGGCACACAAAACCTCGAGCCAATATTGGTTCAGAGTGTCCTTTCATGTTTCCTCATGAAGACAAAGATTAACTGTGGCTTGCCAAGCATTTACAGGATAATCTTGTTTTTAACTTCAAAAGGCATGTTACATGTGATAAAGCTAGATAGTCTGGCACTATTATTTGAAATGTTATCTCCTTTGGTGCATACATGGAGTTAATGCACTTACGCTGTTGGGGCACTTTCATAGGCCATGCTATCAAAAAAAAGAAAAGGAGTTTTAAAGGCTGTATTGGGGTCTGCTGTAGTTGGTGGAGCCTCCATGAGCTGCCTTCCTTCTGGTTCTGTGTAAGAGAAGGGCACGGGCCTCCAGTCTAGCATCACAAAGAAGGTGACAATGGAATGATGTGTTTCCTTCAGTCCTAAAGACAGAGGGATGCTATTAAACGATGTCCCAATTAGCTACTTGTTTGAATTTAATTTTGTTGCTTTTCTAAGAAAAATTTTTAAAAAATGGGTAGTTCCAGCTGTTAAGAAAATATGTCACTTAGGTGTCATTAATACCAGAGTCTTGATACAGAGAAAATGGAACGCTTTCCTCTCAGCTGTTTGAACTCTCAGGGGTGGATACAATTCAAGGTCCCTGAATTCAGTTTGCAAGAAATATGGCTTCTAGTTATTTTCTTAACTTAATTTCCAAACCTGACTTTCTGAGGTTCATGGGGAATTTTATATTAGGTCGCTTGAGGTTTATGCCCCACCGTTTTTGCCAAGGGTTGTACCAAGTTTGCGTGTTTATAGGCAGAACTAATGTTCCAGGGAGACTCATATCCTGGGCCTTTTTGCCATGCTGGTTGTTGGCTTAGCTCCCATGGATCCTTAAGACTCGAGTCACCACTCTTTCTGTGTCTTGAAATGGATTTGGCATTTTGGGTAAGGTCAGGAGATGTGATTTACTGTGTGTACCCAAGGCTTCCAAGCCCTTCCCTCTTCCTCAGGATGTCGCCAGAGTTTAGGGAGGAGGAGTCTGCTTCACCAGGCACAGCTCCCCCATAGAAGTCACCCTTCTGTTCTCAGATCCACCTTCAGCATTCATCAAATCGAATGGCTCTTGAGGCCAAAGAAGTAAATTAATGAAGCCATTAATTTAGAGGCCCAGGAGGCCTTTAAAATGGTCTCGGTCTGGGATGCTTAGGATAATCTTCTGAATGAATAAGGGTTTTTTTGGGAAATGAAACATAGGGAGAAATTCTTTCCAATGGATTCCGCCTTCCACCCAATGACAAATCTCTTCACATGCCAACTACAAATACACCCCACATCCTTGCAGGTCGAGGGGTGCCAGAACCTGAAGCTGGAGGAATAGAGACAGGATAAAAATAGCACTGATATTAGAAATGCAGCCTGCACACTCTCCAGGACAAAACCACCCCCTCTGATCCAGGAATGCATCTTTGGAGTTAACATTTTACTTCCAAGATAACTTCCCGCTAGTTTTCTCCTGGGGCTTCCTCCTCCCATTTGGTACCAGCTTTCCCTCTCCCCTTCCCGTCCCCATGACCTTAGCCTGTATCAGTTCCTTATTAGATCGAGGATCTGGGAATTGAAACTCCTTGAATAGGGAGGTTTGGGTCTAATCCAAATGTAAGTTCATGATGTTTTTTTTTGTTTGTTTGTTTGTTTGTTTGTTTTTTTGTAGCCTGTGGCAGTCCCAGGGCAGGTCCTCTTTTGTTAAGTAAATGGAGTTTGCCACTACTCAGGCTGTTACGATTGGGGTGTCAGGATGAGCCAGAGGGGGTTCACGATTTTATGCAGCACTTTTGACACATCTTTGCAAGGTATGCTTTTTTCAGTTCATATAAATCCAATTTCTTGAGAGTAGTCTCTTTCATGAAAGGCCACATTTCCTAACATCCATCTGGGACTATGACTATCCCCCTATAGCAGCTGGGCTCTAATATCTGCACATAAACAAACATCATCTGGAATAGAGCCATCTTATAACTCTGGATGCTATTCATTTCCAAGACTGCCATGGTCATTTATTACTAATGACGGGAATCTGTAGCTGGCTGGAGTTGGCGATCATGTTCCTATGCAAGCAGCATTTCAAACTGGCGGTGTGCTTTTGGGAAAGCAAATAGCCTAAACTTATGGCTTTTGTGCCTTGATCGTCTTCCCATGTCACAATATGATCCATTTGTTGTTCATGTAGTAAATTCATATAGAGTTGTGCGTTATTGTCAGATGTTGCTATTTAGATTCTTATAAGTCTTTCTCATGCATTTTTGAGGGATAAATGGGGTCCTTTCAGGAAGCAACCATTTCACATTTGAATTATTCAAAGCTGTAAGCACAGAAATTTGGCATTGTTGAGTGTCTAGAACTGTATAAGGTATCATCCAGTCCAAACCTCTCAGTTTAGAATGAAAGGAAAACAGGGTAGGGATAGAGCCCACAGTGGAAAATCATTTACTTAATTTGTTGAACTCCCACATATCTCATTTCCAGAAGTCAAGGACGACTGGCCCCTGCTCAGTCCTGCCATACAAAGTGGTATTACTCCTGCTTCAGATTAGAAAAAAATGTAAGGAAGGGCGCCTGGGTGGCTCAGTCAGTGAAGCATCTGCCTTCGGCTCAGGTCATGATCCCAGGCTCCTGGGATTGAGTCCAGCATCGGGCTCCCTGCTCAGCAGAGAGCCTGCTTCTCTCTCTCCCTCTTACCCCCCACCCCCCCGGCTTGTGCTCTCTCTCACTCTCTGTGATCTCTCTCTCTCAAATAAATAAAATCTTTAAAAAAATAAAAAGTGTAAGGAAAATTATGGCACAAAATTCGTTAACAGTTCAGCCCTAATGTGGATCCATTCTAATCTTATGTCTAGAGTTTTAGTATTTACAGTCTAGTATTTTATGCTTCTTGGGCTAAGCCTCCTAATATATATGCTGGATTTCATAACGAGTTACCAATTTATTTCCTTTTGCAGCTCTAGGTAATACTTTCAGTGTTCCATGTGCCATTTTAAGTATTTTATGTGTATTTTTCTTTGATCTTTCTAACTCCTCTGTGAGGTAAACATTATGACCCCATTTTATAGTTGAGGAAATTAAGGGAGAAAAAAGTTATATTTTTCCTAAGGTCACATAGCCAATAAATAGCTGAGCTAGTATTCAAAGTCAGAAGCCAGACTCCAGAGCCCGTGCTCATAAATACCATTTAAAGAAATGGTATTTGTTGTCTCAATGGACATAATTGGACACTAGCTAGGTCCTGTTGGTGAAATGAGGGTATGGATGGCAAGAATGTCCAGGGAGGCAGAGGGGCTGGGAATTGAGTTCAGTCACCAATAGCTAATGGTATAATCAATGATACCTATGTAATGAAGCCTCCATAAAAACACCCAAAAGATGGGCTTCAGAGAGCTTCTGGGTTGGTGAACTGCTGAAGATACAAAGAGAGTGACTTACCTAGAAAGGGCATGGAAGTTTGTTTCCCTTCCCACATACCTTGTTGCATGCATCTCTTCCATCTGGCTGTTTCTGAGTTGTATCCCTTTATAATAAACCTGTAATCTAGTGAGTAAAATGTTTCTATGAGTTCTGTGAGCCACTGTAGCAGGTTAATCCAACCCAAGGAGGGAGTCGTGGAAGCTCTGATTGATAGCCAGTTGGTCAGGATTATAGGTAGCAACCTGGACTTGCAGTTGGCATCTTAAGTGGGAATAGTCTTCTAGGAGTGGGCCCTTAACCTGTGGCGTCTGGTGCTATCTCCTGGTAAGTAGATCATGTCAGAACTGAGTTAAATTGTAGAACACCCACTGGTATAAGGGAATCGCTTGATGGTGTGGGGGAAAAAATCCACACATTGGAATTGGGAGCAGAATCATTAGGGACACAAAATCTAGTCAAGGAGACTGTGTAAGTAAACAGATATGGAGGGACCAGCAGAGGACTCTGCAGGCAAGAAGTAAAGCCCATACATACTGCTGGTTTCTAGAGCTAAGTCCAGTCCTTTTTAGCCATCAGGAAGGGAAGACCAAAAGCAAAGTGGGAAGGGGAAGATACCAGAACAAGATGAAAGCCAGACAGGATCTTTACATACCTGCTCTGTCTCTAGAATACTTTCCCTCTGGCTCTTTTCCATCCTCCAGAGAGGCTCATCTGACCCCTCCATACCCCCAATCTGTAATAGTTATTTCTGTTCCTGTTTGTCTTTCTTATGATACCTGGTCCTTTTCCCTTGTGTAGCCTATCACAGCATATATATATATATATATACCCATTTATGCTCATTTATTTTTTTATTGCCTGTCTTCCCAACTCAAATATAAACTTTATGAAGTTAACATCCATTTCTGTTTTGTTCACAATTGAATACTTCAGGGCCTGTTCATAAATATGCATTGAATGAATAAATGAATAAGCAGGGCTCAGGCACAGGGATAAACGGGATTAGCCCATTTAATATAATGAATCTGGAGCTGAGAAGGAGACATTGGAGAGAAGAAAAGATCACTTATGTTGAATTACCATATTACCATTATTAGCAGTGATGAGCTACCCAAGTCCTCTGCTACTAGATATTATAGATATATAACGAAGACAGAAGACAGAGATGTTTGCAAAGTCCCTTTCAAAGTGTCATCATGGGAGAAGCTTTGTCCCCTAATATAAGTTATTTGGAAATTCAGTTTACTAATGTGCTGTTAGATAGAATGTTCACCAGAAATGGAAATATATTTACCTAGCATTTTCTTTTTTTAAAGATTTTATGTATTTATTTGACAGAGACAGAGAGAGAGGGGGATCACAAGCAGAGGGAGAGGGAGAAGCAGGCTTCCCACCGAGCAGGGAGTCCGATGCGGGGCTCGATCCCAGGACCCTGGGAACATGACCTGAGCCGAAGGCAGACGCTTAACGACTAAGCCACCCAGGCGCCCCTTACCTAGCATTTTCAGTGAAACTTCTTTGAAGGTACAGAATTAAAATTTTAATGTGTTAGCTTATTCCACGTATGTATATGTGACATGAAGTTTAAGAATATCCTTTCTATCTGCTCGTCAAACACACACACCAGCTTCTCCCTCTCCTCCCCTCCCCTCCTCAATGGCCTGGATCTCTTTCATTAAAGAAAAAAATCACTCTTTCAGAGTTCTGCTGAGGTTGTGTGATTACAGATGATGCCAGGGAGCACTCCAGGAGCCTCTAATGGGGAAGACACAAGACAAAGCAATAGATGGTCATTTTTTTTTCCTAGGAGATGGGTCCCCTGCCATGAGGAAGCTCTTCAGGCTACCTCTCCTTTTGTGTGTTTAGTTGATTTTTAATAAAGACTATTAAGACTGTATACTGCCTGCCCCCTTCAAATCCCCAAACACAGACTTGCATTGGAGAGGCTAGAGGGAGGGAATGATGGCCCCATGGAAAGTGTGGAGCTAAGAAAACAGTATGCAGTGAACTTCTCACTTCTGTTCCCCGTCTAGAGGGGCGGTGAAAACAAGATGCCTCTTACTAAAGGTTTGCCTGTTATATGGGGTCTTGTTAGAGGTCTAGGGCTGCAGTGTACAGGCCTGTGCTGGTCCCATTTATCTATTATTGATGCCTGCTTGTGCCTTCTTCCTTCTCAGAAGGCTTCTCCTTTTCTAATCCCAAACCCCAACCTCTTTGCATCCGACAAAGGCCAGAGCTAAAAACGAAGTGTCAAAAGACATAAGCGTAGGAGCCCTTATACTCGTTCTATCATTTTTTTTTTAAATCCGAGAAAGTAATGATTTCTACCCTTTGAATAGATTGCACATCTACTTTAAGTTTTAATAAGGTAACCGTGTGGGAACTTCTGATTTTACTGTTTGTGCTTCAGTCCGGTTCTGGCCTTTGTGGAACCACACCTAAGCGACAGTAGAGATGATGACTGACCTCCTTGATGGTTCTGGAATAGTGGTTCTGTCTTTCCCCTCCCCCTCCTTCCTCTTCCCTTAAACAGATTGGTCTGGCAAGAATGAATGGCTGAACTTTGTAGGGCATTTTCCCACGGAAGGGGCGCTCTTCTCAAACCCCTGCCCGGACTCTCTACCCGACCCTCTTTGACCCTCTTCGTGTATACATCTCACTTGGTCATTGCTACTTGCAGTTTCACTAGTCAGCCCTTCGCTATTTTGTCTGTCCACGTGATCCACTAAAAGCTGCCCTCAGATTCTCCTGCGTTAGTGTGCTTTGCAGAAAGCAGGTGTGACCGTGAACTGAAAGGATAGGGTCTGTGGACACTGACCACCGCGGGAAGGAGAGCAGCCCAAGAAAACATCCGAGCTGAGAGCAACAGAGATCCAAGAGGCTGTCAGGGCCTACGAGCGTGTTGGCTTAATTCCATTTTGCCGAAGACACACTCTCCCTTTATCCTAAAATGTAAATTTGGAAATTACCACCACAACCATTTGTTCAGGGCTGCTGGTGGAAAAATATATACAGATACTATTCCGTGGTCGATGCTGGCTAGCATGGGGCCAAAGCGAGAAGGAGACTGTGAAGGACACAGTGGGAGATCCATTACAGGGTGATATATAGTGTGACATTTAGAATTTGTTTTTAAATAGATTTACAATGCTCCATGTATTTTTTTTTCCTTCTTACTTCCACGGTTGTTTTTTGTTTTTTGTTTTCCCCCAATATTCTTACACATTCTCCTCTAGGCTTCATCTCCTTGTTACGTGAGTCCATAAAATCTCTCTCTCTCTGCATAAATATAGATCTATAGATATAGATGTGTGTGAGTGTGCGTGTGTGTGCACTTGCACTCCATGATGAAGTTTAGGCAAAGTGTCAGAGAAGAAATGACCAGATAATGAGGTTTTGAATTAGTTCAGTCTCCCTGCAGCATCCTCAGGCTGCCTTCACTTGCCTACCTAGTGGATGTCACCCCCCCCCCCATTTCTTAGTGCCAACTCTTCCTCACAGGAACAGAGCCTGGGCGATTATACTCATCAGAAGGAAAAGTAAGTTTATTCTTCAGCCAAGAGTTGGGGCAAAGGCCTGCTATGAAGCGACCCTGGGAAAATGAGTTTCAAGCCACCGATCAGTTGAAAAAATATTTAGTAGGTGGGGAAGAAAATATTATTTGCTAATGGAAATATTGAAGAAAGAACATGGGATGAGGACCAGCATCATCCGTGGGCTACATGAGCTGGTCTTAGGGTAGTCACTTATGTTGGGGGTGGAGTAGGCTCCTGTGCTCTCATGAGGGAGAGGAAGATAAATTTAATGTCTCTTTTCCGTATGATTTTGTGAATTTTCATTACAGAATAAAATTCATTTATGTAGGTTCTACCAACATTGCAAAACCTGGCCCCCATTCTCTTTCATCTTCCTGCATTCCTGTTGTGGGATAAATTCTCTGAAGCTCCCTAGCTTTTATCATTAGAAATCACTCCAATGATGAAATTCTGCCAAAAGAAAAAAAAATTAAAAGAAACACCTCTCATTAGGGTATTTTATTATATTGGGATTCTTAAAAATGGTTCTGAGGAAAGATTTTTAAGACAGTGATAAATAGCGGAATACTTATTTCTGAACACAGACCATTTCTCATTAAATCACCCCTGCCCTACATCTTGCTAATGCCAGTCCTGCTTCAATGACTCAGCCAAGTTCAGCTCAGGCATCCATGTAGCCTGGCCTTCATTTCCTCATTTGTTCATTCAAATACTTTTATTGATGACTCATGCTGTGTTCCTGCCCATGTGCTCGGTACCCAGGAAGGAAGATGCCATTCCTGTTCTTAAGGAAACTCCAGGTTTCCAGCAGCTTCCCTGAAAGTGAAAGGGAGAGTCACCTGGATTCTTTGATCCTCCCAGTTGTCAGAGAAGGATGCCTGAGGGTGGGGACAAGATTCCCCTAAGGAAAAGGGAAAAAGAAAGGGATTCTAGAGTCAACAAAACGTTTTTTACCTAGTGCAAGATTGACTGATGACTCACCCTGCCTTTTAACTTGTGAATTAACTTGTGATGACTTTGGTCAAAAGTCCAGCTGGAACACTGTCCTTGGCCCTGTGCATGATAGAGCTTCATCAAGTACTGGCTTGTGTGGCACTGCCAAAATTGAGGGAAATTCTTCAGTGAAGGTGGGGCTTAAAGAGTCAGATTAATGCTGGGCCAAAAGGAGGGCATCCTGAGTGGGTCGGGGGCATCAAATGTAGGATTAAATGTTACACAAATATGGGATGAGCGGTATGGCTAGTGATCTTTTGCATCCTGGGAATGGAGAACTCAAGCCTCTCCCGAGATTTAACCATATAAATGGTTAAAGAGCAGAGGGCGGGAACAGAAGGCTGACTGTCCTATACCAGAATTTGGGCTCTCCATGGAAAGAATGTTCTGTTGGTCAGGAGCATTCAGAAAGCTGCCTTTCATCCGTGTGTGTGTGTGTGTGTGTGTGTGTGTGTACTCTCCCAATTCTAAATACTGATCATGTACTTACATTTTTAAATCCTTGCGGTACAAGCAGAAGATGTCTGCTGGGTAGATTTTTTTTAAAGATTATTTTAGAGCATGAGCGCACGGGGTGCACAAGTGAGGGGAGGGACAGGGGAAGAATCCTCAGACTCCCTGCTGAATGACTAGGAGTTACATAGGTGGTGAGGGGAGGAAGAGTGTTCTGGGCAGAGGACCACAGGGGCTCGATACCACAACCCATGAGATCATGACCTGAGCTGAAACTGAGTCAGAAGCTTAACTGGCTGAGCCACCCAGGTGCCCCTAGCTGGGTAGATCTTTTATAAATACTGCCAAATTTGCCTTTGTCTCTTTGTGAAGGTATGAGGATTGGTTTGACGGACTTCTTCACAGTCTTTTAAGAGATATTTCAAGAATATAGAAGTGGGGGTGGGGGGTGAGGAGAGAGACAAATTAGAATGATAGTACTTGGTATCTATTTATACCATGATAGAAGGGCAGAAAGAAAAACCCTGAGGAAAAAAAAAAAAAGCTGTCTTGAACATACATCTTTCTGTTGTTACCTGTGTTCTTTCCATAATTCATAGTGATTAGCTTTGAAGTAGAAAATAGAGACAATATGAAGACTATTTGGATATGTTTAAGGCTTTTTCTCCAATTCTTTTCCTAAAAAGTACCACCTAATTTTATGGTATCAATGATTCTTTTTTTTTTTTAAAGATTTTATTTATTTATTCATGAGAGACAGAGAGAGAGAGAGAGGCAGAGGGAGAAGCAGGCTCCCAAGGAGCAGGGAGCCCGATGTGGGACTCGATCCCAGGACCCTGGGATCATGACCTGAGCCGAAGGCAGACGCTCAACCATCTGAGCCACCCAGGTGCCCAGTATCAATGATTCTTATTTATGCATTTCAGAACAGTGACCTCTTGGGAAAAGTAACATTTATTTGGGTGAAGTTGTAAAATGCACAATTTGTATCTGAAAATCAAAACTTGACAGCAAGTTGCTTGTTTTTTTTTTTTTATTTAATCAAACATTTCTGGAGAAAAAAAACATTTCTCATTTTTATAGCTAGAAACAGGGTATCGCATAACGAGGATAGGGCTTTTCAATGGTGAAAAATGATGCCAGGAATGACTGGAAGAAATAAATTCTGCACACACACAAAATGTTACAACATTCATGCCGTGTGTATCTATTCTTCTGAGATGGCCTTAAGCTACAAGAAAATATATGCTTTCCCACAGAGGGATAGGGTCCAGACTGCTTGAGTTAAATATCAGTTCCCGCTTTCTACAAGGTCCCATAGTTATGACTATTCACCATAATGCCATCAAATCACATCATAAATCTGTGTAACCACTTCCTTTTACATTCATTATTTGGGAGCAGAGGCAATGCTCAGAATGAGAAGCAGTATCTACCTAGTCTGTTAGGAAGGAAAGGCTTGCAATGCTATTTTTTTAACAAACTTATTTTGGCATATTGTACAATAAGGAGAATGTATTAACCCAATTATAACATCCATAATTTAAAGATGTTTCTTATCTGACAAAAAGTTACTTGATTATCAATTCACATGTTATAATTATTTCAATGATAGCTGCATTCATTTTGTCAGTCAAAAATTAAAATGTGAAATACTGTGGGGGGTTGCATAGTAAAGTGTGGCATACAATTGCTACCCTTAGGACAAGCTTCTCAGCAAAATCGTATTTAAATAAAATTCCTCTTGACCATGTAGGTTCTCATTCAAACTCCTTTTTCTGTGTGTCCTTGGGACAGTCTCTCTGATGCAGCCCAACCTTTATGATCTTCAGGAGATAAACCTGCCTCAAGATCCCTTATCCATCCACCCTATTCAAATTGCTGTCCAGTAGGCTTTCAGATTATTATTTGTACTTAAGGGATGAGTACATCACTCTCATTTTAAGGTATATTTCTAACTGTAATAAAAAGCTTTGGTTTATGGAAGTGGCATCTCAGACATTTAAATAAAAAAGGAAGAGAATATATTTAGGGTAGAAAATAATACTTTTCAAAGTCCCCTAAAGCCACTCGAAGAATGTAGCTAACCTATTATATTACTATCATGGCATCTGTACTTGTCCTTAAGTGGCATACAACATAAAGATAGGATTAATATATGGGAAATAATTGTCAAACTAATTAATATATAACTGTGAACTCTGCTGTGCTGTAGGGTGCCATGCAGAAGGATCCAGAAAAAGGAGGGTGGTCAAGGAGTGCTGGAGAAAGCATCCACATCATTTTGAAGGAAATTAGGAAAGAAACTTAGACACTTTGAATACTGAATTGGCTTTTGGATAATTTGATTCCCACTCTTTCCACACCCTTATGAATACAGTCCTGCAGCCTCCCTCAGTTTTCTCTGAAATACCAGTATTATTTTTAAATTTAGAAACTGTTAGAATCAGATCTAAGAAGACATAGCCATCTCTGACTCAGGCTGTTGTAATTCATTAATTCATCAGTGAATCCTTGTACACTTCACTAGGCAAGTTCCAATCCATTTAAGAATGTTCTTCCAGAGGGAAGAAAAGGAAAAAAAAAAAAAAAATATATATATATATATATATATCTGTAGACACTAAAATAGGCATCTGCAAGATATCAGAGTTAATTTTGTTATGTTAAATGATTTCACATGTCTTATATACCATTGTTTTAGTGCTGGGTTGAAAAACTAAATCCTCAAAGTTGAAAGGTGTGCCTACCATGTCAGGTGTCATCAGTAGAGGTAAGAAGGACACTAGAATGTCCTTTAAGAACTCCTATGTAGAAGACTGAATTGGCTTGTCCTAGGAGTAGAGTGGGATGTATATCCCAACATTTTGACTCTGTTGTGTTCTCAAGAATGTTGAATCTCTGCTGTGCATTACTTGTGTGGAAACAGTCATGTGAGACTGTGTCTCTAACTCTTCAACCCTACCTTATCTCTTTCTGTTCTTCCTTGTTGAAGAAAACTCCCAGGTTTCTCATGTTAACAAATAAAACAAGCTGTTATTCTTTATCTGATTCCTAAATAAACAGCATTTAAAGTGACACTAATTGAAACTGTGCAATTTTAAATATATTTACTAAAGAGACAAAAGTCTTATTAAAACTTAGATTTGTGAAAATTTGACCAAAAAAAGTAGATGACGTAAAAAGAATAAATACAAAGGTAACTCAACATTAGGGATCAAGATATCTTTAATAGTAACTGTATTTGTACTGTAAAAATTAATTGTATTAGAGTTGAAATGATTTTTTTGAAAATAAAAATTAAAACTAAAAGGTTAAAAACAGCTCTTTGGGAAATTAATCATTGAACTTCATGAAATCAATTTATTAGCACCAATAGAGTGAATCACAACATACCCTCAAATCCAATTTGAGATGGATTGCAGATTTAAATATGAAAGGTAAAACAATAAAGCTTTTAGAGGAAAACAGAAAAATATCATGACCTTGGAGTAAACAAAATTTCTTAATAAAAAAGTGCTAATTATAGAAATATAAAAATCATGTTCATCTAAATACATCATTAAGAGTGAAAAGGCAGGGGCACCTGGGTGGCTCAGTAGGTTAAGCATCTGTCTTTAGCTCAGGTCGTGACCCTGGAGTCCCTGGACTGAGCCCCACATCCAGCTCCCTGCTCAGTGGGGAGTCTGCTTCTCCCTTTCCCTCTGCCCCTCCCCCTGCTCGTGCTCTCTCTCAAATAAATAAATAAAACCTTAAAAAAAATTGAAAAGGCAGTCCAGTAGGAGGGGGAAAGGATTATCATAAAGCATATGCTCAACAAAGGATTCATAGCCAGAATGTAGAAAGAATTTCTAACAACTAATTTTAAAAATCAACCCAACATAGAAATGGACAAAATACTTGAATAGGCACCTAATAAAAGAAATTATCTAAATGGCCAGTAAACACACAAAAGTTAATCATAGGGAAATGCAAATTAAAGCCATAATGCAATGCATCAAAATTCAATAAAATGAAATAATATCAAACTGCTGGTAAAAATATGTAGTGACTAAATCTCTCATGCATTGCTAGTAGGAATGTAAATTGGTACAAATACTTTGGAAAATAGTTTTAGAATATCTGCTGAAGTTGAACATATGCATACCCTATGACCCAGCAAGTATACCTGTATATTCAAATGAAAAGAGTGCTTATATCCATCAAAAGTCATGTAAGAGAATTAATCACAATAGCTCTGTTGATAATCCTCTCAGAAAAGCTACCCAAGTAAGAGTATAATGGTAGAATGTTTAAATACATTGTCATATATTAAAAAATGGAATACTGTACAGCAACTAAAATGAATGAGCTCTAGTACATACAACAGTATGGAAGAATCTCACAGACATATTAATGAATGAGAGAAAGAGATGAAATTAATCTCTAGAATTAGAAGTTGGGATAGTGGTTTCCCTTAGTCTGGGTGGGAGATGCCTAATGATCACAAGCGGACATGAGCGTGGTGATACCTTCCACAGTCTGATTATGTTCTTTTCCTTGATATGTGTGCTAACTATATGAGTATGTTCACTTATTTGAAAATTATGGGATTATGATTGGTGTACTTTTCTTGAAAAGTGAGTATGATTTGAGTACTTTTCTTGTATGTATATCTTTAAAGTGGGACATGGGGACCCGCAAAACTTACTGAGATCAGTTTGTTCTCACTGTCCTCCCACTCTACCCGCAGTATCTGTCCTAGGAGAAAATAAGAGTAAAAACCCATGATCACTAAGAAAGGGACATTCTATAACACCCTTTTCCCTTCCCCAATTGGGTAGATGCCTGGAATCTGGTATGAAGTCCGTTGGATTGTACTTATTCTTCCAGTGGAGGAAAAAGATTGAGAAGTCTCTGTGAGTGATTTCCTGACATCTACCCAAGAGAAGGGTTGCTAGAGTAACCTCTGCCCTGGAGAATGTCCTGCAGGAGGACCTCTTTTATTGTCATGGCAAGGAGAATGGGGTGAGAGAGGACTCCAGAAAGAGAGTTGCTGCACTCCCTAAAACTAGAACTCATTGCACTATTGCAAGGCCAGGAAAAGGACAAGAGGAAGAAGTGTGTGAAGAGAACTCCTCTGTGGCAAATTTGGAATTGTTTACATATGAAAAGAGATCTAATATCCTTGGGTAGGGGTCTCAGCTGCAAAACCAAGGGGGAAAGCTATAACAAACCACTCCTAACTATCTACCCAAGTCATCTTCCGTTGGCCATGAACTCAAACTGCATATTTTAAAAATACATACATCTGAAAATAAGGATTTATAAATCATCTGAAGCATGCATGTGAGTACTCAAATTCTTAAATTGTGGTTATCCCATTTGTTTATAGAATTACTTGGCTTCCAAGGTTTGCTTTTTAGAGTGTTTGGCACAGGGAAGACTGCCTATCATCTTGAGAATTCAGGGTTTTGGCCACATAGGAATCTTACCATGATGCATGATACTTTCTGGAAAAAAATTGTTAGAACAAGAGAGTTATTAATAGTTTTCCTTAGGACACTAATCATGATTTTTTTAATTACCTGAATGCAAAAAATATCAAAACACTTGATGTCCATTTCCATTTTCTGGCAACATCTCATTTTCCTCTAATCCCCTTCTACCGTTTTGTTATCTCACTAGTCTAAGGCAGTGCTAATATCTATTAAGTGGAGAATTGAGGCTATTACTCAGATAATTGAGGTTCAAAAAAATAGCACACTATACTGTTGGCTGATTTTATTTCTCACAATATTGATTTTATTGGCCTAAATAACCTTAATAAGTGCCCACTTGGCCTTGAAATTCACATACAAAGACAGCGTGCAGTGATTATCAAACAAAAGATGAAAATTTGAAGTTTTTTGAAGCATTCAATTTTCTTTTTGTCCTATAGCATGAGAGCTGGGCTTTATTTTTGTGGCCATGTCAGTCAATGTGTTTCAGACAGCATGGTTTGAAAAATGCAGAGGCAGGATGAAAATTGTTCTTGAAGCTCTTATCCTTTCTAGATGATCAGTGTTGTATCATAAGAGACATTTGTGAAAACTAATGATAACATCAGGTGTGCATCAACATTTACATTTCCTAATAAATAGGAAAATTAATACCTTCTCCTGAAAACGCTGATATTTGTGTGTTTAGATAACTTTTATTAGCTAATGATTTAGAATCCAGTGAAAGCATCTTCTAAGCCAGTAGTTTACATACTTAATTAAAACACCGTTAACTTCATTTACTATGCAAAGCAGTGATCACGGGATTTGGGGATTAGAGAACTTTTGTTAGGAAGCTAGAATGTGCTGATATCATGGACTTCCTTCCTAGATTTTGTGAATCATATATTTGGAAACAGTCATTCTACATGTTCAAAAGGTTTGAGGCAAAGAAAGAGGGGCTCAGAGTTTGGGGAAAGTGATATTTTTTTCAAATTTCCCCACTTAGATGTATACGGTTAATTTTAGTCTTCTAGGGAGAAAAAAAAAAGAAACTCAAAACAAGATTCTCCCTCCTGGATTGGGAGATGATGAGCTCTCCAGCAGTTGTACATGGGGACCTCATGTGTCAGAGATCACCTTATAATACAGGAATAGACTGGGCAGTATAGATCTCTGTGCTTTGCCAGAGTTTTATACTTAAGAAATGGGTCAGCACTTGTTTGTTTCTTGTCATTAATGCTTTAAACTATCGTCAAAGTATTTAAGCACATGTGTTTTAAATTCCTCATTGCTGGTCCATGAGTTAGGCAGGGTAGCTTATGAACTCCAGTTTTAAGTGAGAATACTGAGTTCCAAGGAACCTGAAGTTTCAAGAATCTGGCAAAAGTCACACAGAATATATACATTGTAATTGTTGGCTGGGTAGTGTCTTGAGTCTACACTTGTCTTTGCAAAATGCCTAAATTTGACTCATTTAATGCAGTTCTATGTGGCATTATATGAAGGGAAGAACAAAATTGAGGCTTGGGGCTATGAGCACTCTCTTGACCTTGCACTCACCCCTTCAGAGTCAAGGGGGGAAATATTAGAACATTCCATATACTTTCTTTCTCAGCCATGGTTATGGATGTTGATGTGAAGTCTTTTTGTTGCGATGGTAGTTGTGTTTAAGTCCTATTTCTTTGAGGCCTATTAAATATGTAGGAATATGTGTTTTAGTATATACAGATGATAATGCCATTTACATGTGTCATATAATTTTTATCATTTTGATTATTTGCTGGATGGATTAGAAATTCAATAATTCAGATTGAGAATAACTAATCAACCAAAATATATTTGGTAGTGATTATGAGCCTGGGTCTGTGTTATATACTGAGTAAAATACAGAAATATATGAAATATGGTTCCAGTTCTGGTACTGGTTATTTTCTATGAGGTGAGACATTCAGCTATAAAACTAAGGACTAATGAAATGCCAAAATACATTACTGACAGTAAGAATGAAGTGGGAAATGAGTATGGTAAGAACTGCTATCACGTGGAGGCTACATACAGGAGGCCTGGAGCCAGACTGTCCAGTTTCAAACCCTGGGTCCACTGCTCACTAGCTCTGTGGCTCCACTCTTGGCCTTCATTTACCTCAGTTTCCTTATCTGTCAAATAGAGATAATGATGTCAACTCTTAGAGCAGCTGTGCAGATTAAATCCATTGAAAAGTATAATATTCTCAGACAGCAGGTGCCCAGTACTTGGCCATTTTTATGGGCTGAGACAATCCCAGAGGTTTTATGTAGAAGACAGAACTTGGAATAAACAGTATACAATGAAAGAATATGAATGGATGAGAGAATAGATTCTGGGTCAGGTCAGGGATGTGAATAAATAGCTGCAGTGGGAATGTAAGTGGCTGGTTCATGGATTAGTGGGAAAACCAGGTCACCTGGAGCAGAGGAGGCTGGTAGAGGGGAAATAGTGCTGAACAGGCAGGGGGGTGTGGAAGAACCGGCTAAGAGATAATTTCACAAAGAGCTGGCCTGGCCTGGGATGTAGAGCTACTAATCAAACTGCCTGAAAGCTGCAGCAGGAACATTGCTCTGGCCACTGCCTCCCAGTCTGGAGTGGGATGTCCCCTGAATCCAATGACATTCACTTAAAAAGGTAAAGCTGGCTATATGCCTCTTATAGAATTATATACTCAGTAGCATAGTTACTTGAAAGAAATGATACATGAGTGATTAGTCAATTTTAAAATCTAGGAGTAAGTATTTTTATTTATAACTTCCCTGGACAACTTAATGAATGAGTGAATGGATGAAACCATGAGCCCCTCTGGTGCCATCTCCATGTAGAATGTTCTACTAGCACACAGAGCCTCAGTGTCAGCTGTTAAAGAAGGACTCTTATTATTTTAGAAGTAGGCAAGGCTGTATGTGATACTCTATTATTTCTTTCTCTACATGGGGCCACTGCCTCTTCTTAGGAATGTCCATTGTTCCAGACTTGTATATTATTTGCCATTATTTCTCCTTCCCCAGTCAGCCTTCTCCCAAATTAAATGTTCCTGACTTGTATCTAGTTCCCAAGGTCCTTCTGGGGGACACTAGCTAATCACATATGCAGCAAACTAGATCACAAATGTATTTATCTGCATTATTACAGTGTTATACATCATATTTGATCAGTTTTACAGGGCAGGCTAGGAAGTGGTGTATATCACTGGTTGTGACAATAACAGAGTTTGCACCAGATTATAAATCTAAACATGGCTTCCTTAATCAAGAAATTTGTGTTGGGAAAAAATCAGTACTTCTGTTTCCAACTTTGACATGTAAAAAGCTTGGAATTCATCATTCCTGTCTTTAAAACAAGAAAAAGTTTGAACAATCTGAAAGTGAACAACTTTTCATGGGCTTGCCAAAGAACTAAGTTGCAGGGAAAGTGGACAAAAAGAAGTATAATGGAGATGCTAGCAGATGAAAGAAAACTAATATAAAATCCTCAATTAAAACCACAGAAGGCAGAAAGAGTAATGTGGCAAATGGAAAATAGATATTAAAGTATATAAATAAATACATTAAATGTGAAATGTCTAAATATACCAGTTAAAAGACAGAGAAAAAAATATAAGACCCAGGGTGCCTGGGTGGCTCAGTCGTTAAGCATCTGCCTTCAGCTCAGGTCATGATCCCAGCGTCCTGGGATCGAGCCCCACATCGGGCTCCCTGCTCAGCGGGAAGCCTGCTTTTCCCTCTCCCACTCCCCCTGCTTGTGTTCCCTCTCTCGCTGTCTCTCTGTCAAATAAATAAAATCTTAAAAAATAAGGCTCAACCTCATAACATCTACAAGAAACTCTGTTATTTTTCTCTTTAACAGGAGAAAAAAAGTTTTATTAAGTGTGCATGGAGGCCCAGTAATGAAATTGAGACCTAAAGAATTGCCAAGGTGGGCAGCTTTTGTACATCTTAGACAAACATAAGTCTGTGAGGAATTTACAGGACAATTATGTCTTATGTTCGGGAACTTCAATTAGTAAGGCATTCTTAACAGGATTTGGGCTAGGGTAGTAAATTAGTAAAAGTAACAAGCTTTGTTTATATAGACCTTTTGGCCCTGAATTCCTTGACTCTGGTGATAAGGATGTCTGTCTACCTCTTGCTATAGAGGAAATGAGGGCACATTTCACATGGAAGATTTATTTCCTGCTTTTTAGAGACAAGGGCGAGTCAGAGTAGTTCCTACATTGGCCATTTATGAAGTAACTTTATTTTTTTTTTTTAAATCATTTACATTTTAGGTAGTTAATATACAGTGCAATATTGGTTTCAGGAGTAGAATTCAGTGATTCATCACTTCCATACAACACCCAGTGCTCATCACGAGTGCCCTCCTTAATACCCATCACCAATCTAGCCCATCCCCCACCCACCTCCTTCCATCAACCCTGTTTGTTCTCTATCATTAAGAGTCTCTTATGGTTTGTTTCCCTCTCTCCTTTTTTTTTTTTCTTTACCCCCTTCCTGCATGTTCATCTGTTTTCTTTCTTAAATTCCATGTCTGAGTGAGATAGATCATACGGTATTTCTTTCTCTGACTGACTTATTTCACTTAGCATAATACTCTCTAGCTCCATCCATGTCATTGCAAATGGCAAGATTTCATTCTTTTTGATGGCTGAATAGTATTCCATTGTATATATACAGCACGTCTTCTTTATTCATCAGTTGATGGACATTTGGGCTCTTTCCAGTTTGGCTATTGTTGATAATGCTGCTGTAAACATCGGGTTGCATGTACCCCTTTAAATCTGTATTTTTATATCCTTTGGGTAAATACCCAGTAGTGCAATTGCTGGATCATAGGGTGGTTCTATTTTTAACATCTTTTTTTTTTTTTAAAGATTTTATTTATTTATTTGAGAGAGAGAATGAGATAGAGCATGAGAGGGGGGAGGGTCAGAGGGAGAAGCAGACTCCCTGCTGAGCAGGGAGCCCAATGTGGGACTCGATCCCGGGACTCCAGGATCATGACCTGAGCCGAAGGCAGTCGCTTAACCAACTGAGCCACCCAGGCGCCCCTATTTTTAACATCTTTAAATCAAAATAATAAATATGCCATAGTGGAACATTTTGGGGATAGCCTGCCCTGGCTCCCTAGAGTTTCATCCTCTGAAATTCCCTGAAGATTTCAAATACAAACAGCTTGAGCTGGCAGTTTGTTCAACTTCAACACCAGTTAGTCCCAAAAATGGGTAGGTTTAGTTAAACTAATTTCAGGAGGTGGCAATGTGGGTGTGTTCTCAAAGTTAGGCCTCTGTTTTAAGTCATTAAGTATTAAATTAGAGGGATTACATAATAATGAAGGGGTCAATTCTCCAAGAAGACATAATATTCCTAAATGTATATGTACTTAACAATAGAGTGTTGGGGTGCCACTGGTTAAGTGTCTGCCTTCAGCGCAGGTCGTGATCCTGGGGTCCTGGGGTCGAGCCCCACGTCAGGCTCTCTGCTCAGTGGGGGAACCCGCTTTTCCCTCTCCCTCTGCCTGCCACCCTGCTTGCTTGTGTGCTCTCTCTCTCTGTCAAATAAATAAAATCTTAAAAAAAAAAGTGTCAAAACACATGAGGCAAAAACTGATAGATTTGAAAGGAGAAATAGACAAAGCCATTATTATGACTGGAGACTTCACCACCCCTCTTTAAATAATAAAGTAATAAATAAGATTAAAAAAAACAAAAATAAGCATAAGATAAAGTAATATTAGATTATAAGTGAAGGTATTAAATAAATATTTATGAGTCCATTGTGTCATGAATAAATAATGAAGAGGTAAATCTGGGAGAAGAGACAAGTCTTCCTTGCAAAGAATTCGAAAGAATTGAAGTAGATGCTCCCCACTTCTTAAATGTGGGCTGGGCATGGTAACTTCCTCCTGAAGAGCAGGGTATGGACCGGGGTGGGAGGATAATCACACAATAAGAGGGGCCTCATAGATGCTATCTCAGCCAAGTGATCAAGGTGAACAGCAGCAGTGACGTCATACTGATTGCATATATTCTTGATACGATATGAGGAAAATGATACCTTACCTCTGTGAACTTTCTCCCAAAAACATGCAACCACAGTGTAATCATGAGAAAAACCTGAAGGATGAAAATAGAAGGACTTCTACAAAATACATGGCCAGTATTCCTCAAAACTGCCAATGTCAACAAAAACAAGGAAAGTCTAAGAAACTGTCACAGCTGCTGGAGCTTTAAGAAACAGGACTATTAAACAAATACAGAGTGGTATCCTGGATAGGATCCTGTAATAACAGAAGGATATTAGAAAAAATGGAGAGAGAAAAAAAGAGGAAAAACAAAAGAAAAATCTAAGTAAACCTGGGTAAAATATAGACTTCAGGTAATAACAGTATATCAGTATTGGTTCATTCATCATTTAGAAAAGGGCCATGTTGATATAAGATGTTAATAATCAGGGAAACTGGGTATAAAGTACGTGGGATCTTTCTGTATGATCTCAATATATTTCTTTACTTTTTTTTTTTTTTAAAGATTTATTTGGAGAGAGAGAGAGCAAGGCAAGGGGGAGAGGGAGAGAGAGAATCTCCGGCGGACTCCCCACTGAGCATGGAGCCCAATGCAGGACTCCACCTCATGACCCTGAGATCATGACCTGAGCCGAAATCAAGAGTCTGATGCCTACTTGACTGAGCCACCTGGCAGCCCCTATCTTATCAATTTTTCTGTAACCTAAAACAGTTTTTTTTTTAAATATTTTATTTATTTACTTGAGAGAGAAAAGGAGTGAGAGCACAGAGGGAGAGGGAGAAGCAGGCTTCCCGCGGAGCAGGGAGCCTAATGCGGGACTCGATCCCAGGACCCTGGGATCATGACCTGAGCTGAAGACAGACGCTTAACGACTGAGCCACCCAGGCACCCTGGTAACCTAAAACAGTTTTAAAAGGACAATTTAAAAAGAAAACATCAGCCAAATAGGTGTGTGTGGTGTCATGGGCAATTCACATGCTGCTGGAAGGATTGTCTATCTTGCCACAGTCCAGTAACCAGGCTTTTCTGCTCATTTTCCATTGACAGAAACTGATCACATGGCCTCACCTTGATGCCAGAAAGGCTGCAGAATAGTTCTCCTGTGTGTCCCAGGGTTGGGGGGGGAGGGTGGGTGGAACGTAATGGGTTACTGAACTCTGAGCTGTCTGTGCCACATGCCCTTAATGGATTCTTCTGGGAACTGTTGAAAAAAGACTGAAATGGGGGTCAGGGAGGAGACGGGAAGCCTGTTCAATAGTCTCCCCTCATAGCCGGACAGACTCCTGATTCATATCTGTGATAACGCTTTCCTTCCTGTTTCCCTGACCTTCCTGGCTGCATCCTCCTATTTCACATTCTCTTTGCACCAGACATCACAACTGCAACTGTGCGTGTCTATGTGTGACTGGATCATGAGGGTCTCCTCCCTTAGACTCTAAGCTTGATAAGGGCGGAGACTGGATTTGTTTCTGCTGATTTCTTTACATTACCCCAATGTCTGATGGAAAGTGGATGCTCGATAAGTATTTATTAAATGAGTGGATAGAAATTATTTAAAATGGTGTATCAGTTTGCTAGCCTGCCATACAAAGTATGAGAGGCTGGGTGGCTTAAACAACAGAAATCTATTTTCTCATGGTTTTGGAGGCTAGAAGCCTAAGCTTAAGGTGTCTGCAGGTCCAGTTTCTGCATAGTCCCCTCTCTTTGGCTGGCAGATGGCGGTGTTCTCCCTGTGTCTTCACATGGTCTTTCTTCTGCTTGTGTGTGTGTGTGTGTGTGTGTGCGCTAATCTCCTCTTCTTGTAAGGACTCCAGTCAAAACTGGATTAGGGCCCACCTAACAGTATCATTTTAACTTAATTATCTCCTTAAGGGCCCCTATTTCCAAATATAGTCACATTCTGAGGTGCTAGGGGTTAAGACTTTACCATATGAATTTGGGGAATACATAGCCATCCCATAACAAATGTGTTTTTAGTGTTTGGACCTGAAAGGAAGTCTAAGAATCAGTGACCTCTTCAGGTTCCTCCTGGATTTAGAGGGTTAAGCTTCTATCCTCATCTCGTCATTTCTCATTCTGTTCCTGGGTATCTCCTCTTATCAATTCTTTATCTGTCCCTTTGACCCAGGGGGGTGGCATGGGATCTGACTCTCTTTAATGTTTGGATTATTACCTTTCCTTTAAAGGGTGGTTCTCTTATGCATGTATACTCTTCAGAGGGCTTTTCCTTGATACCACTTGATAATATATACATTTATTCCCTATTTTACTAACGAGCAACAAAGCAAGTTGCTGGTACGGCTTATTGAGATAGTTATAAAAAGAAACCCTGTCTTCAGAGTCTGTAATAAGCTCCTTTTCACAAAACTTGATTTTTTTTGTATGCTAAAAGCTTTCATATTACTTAGCCTTTTCAGAAATCCTTTAGCTGGTTACAGGAGGAAACTTACTGGAACTCCAAACTGACTCACAAACACTGAATGCTGATGTCCCTTAGCATCATTTTGCGCTCAAGCTGGAAATCTCAGGAGAGTTGGCAGTCCTGCACCCATATCCTTCCTTCTCAGGATCAGTATGAGTGCTTCAGATAAGATGGGGAGGAGCTTTTAGAATTCAGATTGCTCAGAGAGTCTGCAAAGCCAGGCCTGCTGGGGCTTGTCCATGGCTAATGAGACCATAATGTAACATTGGGGTTTCTCTAACTCAGAAATGGCTCCCTAGACTCCTACTCTAAAAGCTGTTTCCTTTCTCACTCTTTCGGGGTGATTTATGCACCCCTCATGTGCTATTGTAAACCTTAAAGACTCAAGATGGTGGTAGGGGCTCAATGGAGTCCAATTCACTGACGGGCATTTTGCTGCTGTTGGGAATTCCATTTATGTGAACAACTAAGATGTGTGAAACCCATCTGCCTTTCATTATTATGATAATGAAAGGTAGAGTGGGGGTGATGTTTCCTTTTAACTTTTCTTTTAGAAGAACATATTAAACATATGTATCTCTCAACATTTATCTCTATAAGCAAGGACTCTGTATGCTCTGTAATGTCTACCAGAAACCCCTTACTTAACATTTTCTTGCCCCTCTGGGCACAGTTCTCATGCAGAATTGAGAGTCTGTGTTTATGTGTAAGGTACATGTGTGTATGTGCATCTCTGAGTAACTGAGTGTGAATGTTGAGGAATACAAAGAAATGTTTCTCTCTCTCTCTCTCTTTTTTTTTTTTTTGCCTAGAAATCATTAGTATCAGTTTATGGGGCAGGGCTTTTTTTTTTCTTTCCTTTTTGGGTTTTCACAAGTAGATACTTGAAATGATTATATTCAGATTGCTAACTTCCCCAACCAACCCTCTGGGGGAAAAAAAACCCCTCAACAGGAATGCTCTCCATTTAAATTATTTTCCCCTCTTGAGGTGTGTTATTTTTAAGGTCATCAATTTTAAAGTAGGACTGTTTCTTTAAAGCATTGGGATAGAATGGAAAATGGTGCTTTGATATCATTTTAAGGAAAACTCTTGGATGCCAACACTGACTGTCTCTGAAGTGAGATCCGTGAAATAAATGATTCTATAACAAAGCAAAGGGCCAAACAACATAGAATATTAAACTTCTCCTGGGACGCCTGGGTGGCTCAGTCAGTTAAGCGTCTGCCTTCAGCTCAGGTCATGATCCCAGGGTCCTGGGATCGAGTCCCACATCGGGCTCCCTGCTCCGCGGGGAGCCTGCTTCTCCCTCTGCCTCTGCCTCTCTCTCTATCTCTCATGAATAAATAAAAAAAATCTTTAAAAAAAAAAAAAAAAAAACTTCTCCTCCAGGGCACTGGGCATCATGAGGGATTAGCAGAAGTCCCCTTCCTATGATAGACTGCAAATGAAAGAGTTGGAATATGATTCGTTGATAAACAAAAATAACAGAGTGACCTGGACAATGAGAAGGCGCTGTGCAGGTACACAGGATCATCAGGCCAGAGAGTTTTAAGTGCTCATAGCTTTACTCCTGCGTATTCCATCAGTGGATAAGCTTTGTACTTTCGGTCTCAGTGACACTTTGAAGGTCTTTGCATTCATTAAATTTTTATATACTGCTTTTCTTTTCTTTTTACTCATTTGGTTTTCAACACCCAAGAAAGGAACAAGTTTATTGATACATGGCCCAATAAAATCCAAATCTGTTGCAACACCATGCATATATTCTACTAGCATTCTTGTTTTAAAAATCAGTTCATCCACAGACATTCATTCCCAGCATTGAACATATGATATTAAAGGGAAAGTTCCCTTTCTGTAAGAGAAAAAAGGTGTTAGAAAATGACTAAATTTCAGAATAGGGAATTCACTATGATCAATTTCTGTTTCAGAATCACCAGGTAAAATTTAAATGCCTAATGATGTATCTTAGGAACAAGCCATAGAAACATAGGAACAAGACACAGAAACATAAGCTAATATGTACAGATAGTTCTAATGGTTTAATTCGAAGGAAAGGATCCCTGTGGTCCAGATAAAACCCATTCTGCCTCTGTAAACAGATAGTAGCAGTGCCCTTGTCAGAGTCCTCTTACATTCAGGAAAAACAGTCAGCAACTCCAGGGAAAAGGAGGACTCCAAATGGATCATTCCTCAAAATGAAGGGCAGCCCCCCTACTTTCTAATGAGACATCTCTTCCTTCATGTTGGGATTGCACACTTGCTATTCTCGGTGGCACACATGTTCTGGTTCCACTTTTGCCAAATCCCTCTCCTGGGTTTCTACGAGAGTACTTAATCTACCTAACAGCATTTTGATTAAACAGGAAGATCATCTGATCTTATCTGGGGACAAGAAAGTGGCATAAACAAAGGCTCTGTTTATGTCTCTTTTTCTAAATGATTTTCTAATTTGTAGAAGGGTCCTAGATAGAATAGTCTCTGCGAAGGGGCTGTCTTCTGTGGCCGTCTGTTTGTCCAGATTAAAGGCATACAAAGCTTTTTCTGCAGTCCCCTTGCAGTGGTCTTCTGAATTCATTGAAACATGATATTCAGGTTCAGGAAAAACATGACTATACATGGTTAAATGAGTTGGGTTTACAGCAGAAAAAAAAAATTAAAAATCTAATTTATTCATCTAAAACTAATGATGTAATGTATGGGGATTAACATAAGAATAAAAAAATTTAAAAAAAAAATAAATTCTAATTTAGTAGGGTCCTTTGTAAGAGGAAAAATCAAGAAGAGGCTATTTTTTTTTTTCCTCTAGCAGTTATTATGACCCTGAACATAGGAGCCAGAAAGCTGCTGGAAAGGATTATGGCTTTTGTCTTTTAAATGTATTAGTTGTAAACTGGATTAGCTCTCCTTATCAGTTTTTGATTGAAAAATGCCCTTGTAATGACACAGCCCTCCATAAAGTGGCATGTTATACCTATCAGTGGTAGGTTAGAAATAAATCTTTGAAGAGTGAATAAGGACAGTAGCCGTATTTCCCAAACGGAATGTAAAGAATCAAACTGAAAAAATGCTAATTGCCTTTCAAATTTATCTGCAAATAACTGTGTGAGATTAATGTATGTTAGTAATATATTCAATAAATCATACTCATTGAAAATAAGATTGGGGTGCCTGGGTGGCTCAGTTTTTGGGTGTCTGCCTTCGGCTCAGGTCAAGATCCCGGGGTCCTGGGATCGAGCCCCGCGTCGGGCTCCCTGCTCGGCAGGAGGCCTGCTTCTCCCTCTCCCACTCCCCCTGCTTGTGTTCCCTCTCTCGCTATATCTCTCTCTGTCAAATAAATAAAAATCTTAAAAAAAAAAAAAAAGAAAGAAAATAAGATTTATGAAACTAGAGCACTTTGAAAAAAATCTAGACATGTGGTAGCTTTAGAGTTGACCTAATGAGTAATTATTATCCAGACTCATTTTCAATATCCTTTCTTGGGGTTAACGTTAGGTGCAATATGGCTTCAGCTCATTCAGGCTTCCCTGTGTCCCTCCACACTGACTCTGGGCTTGGCCATATGACTTGCGTTTACCAATGGGATAGAAGCAGATGTGACACGGATACTTGACACACACTTTTTCAGTGGATTTTCCCTTTTGCTTTCTCGTGGAACCTATCAAGTGAAGGAGCCCACCCCGATCAGCTGGAGGATGAGAGACTAAATGGTGGGGAATGGAGATGCCCAACCACTGTTGGCCAGCCCTCAACTGACCCAGCAGCTGATAGCAGACACGGGAGAGAACCCCAGACAAGAAAAGTAAAACACAAGTTATTCTCTCAGCCTGTCATTCCACTAGTTAATCTTTGTTTCCACTAAAGTCTTCATCCTAAGGGCAATGAGACCAGAGAGCCATGAAGTGTTTTAAACCAAATGGGAAGGCGTGATTTCTGATAAAGAGAAAGTATGGACATTTAGTCCTTCCTTTCTCAGCTCTGTCTGCCATGCACAGAATCCTCATCGTAGTAGGTACAGATGGTGATGCTGGTTTTTGGTTATCTAGTGGAAGTTCTAGACAATTTCTCAGCTTTGTGAGGGTTTAGCCCCTTCACAACATTTCATTTGGGGCTAGAAGATGGGCTGAGTGTGATGGAAAGAATGGTTCTCTGTTATAGGGAAAATGATGGAAAACTGAGTTTTTTAAAGAAAGTTGTATTAGAACACAGCCATATTCACCTTTTTAAAAAATGTACTGTCTTGGGGTGCCTGGGTGGCTCAGTGAGTTAAGTGTCTGCCTTCGGCTCAGGTCATGATCCCAGGGTCCTAGGACGAAGCCCTGCTTCAGGCTCCCCTCCCCCCTGCTTGTGCTCTCTCTCTCTCTCTCAAATAAATGAATAACATCTTTAAAAAAAAATAAAATGCACTGTCTTTTGAGCTATGAGGGCCCAGATGTTAGGCCCATGAAATCTAAAATATGTACTGTTTGGCCTTTATATCTTTACAGAAAGTTTGTTAACTCTTGATTTAAGTTTTCAGAATACCCATGTTTTCTCTTTGGTATTAAAAAAAAGTTCCTTTGGAATGAGAAATTAGGAAGCGGTTCATGCTCATTTTTTATTTTCCTTGAAATTCAACAACATTGCTTACCATTGATGTAGCTAATTATTTGATTCTTATTATAAGGTTGTCCTACAGGTGATAACCAAAAATGATCTTTAGTGTTGAGAAATTTCATAGTACCATTGTGAAACATTTGCTAATAGAATATGTCTTGAATAATCAGAGGAAATTTAAAGAGTTAACTAATGATTTTTTTTTCTAAAACATAAGGAAACTGTATTCTCTCTGAATGTATACTTAACCAAACAGAAGTCTAAGTTTGGATAATTTCCTTATAATATTAAAAAGAAAAGGGTGTTATAGAGCTATAGCATGGGAAGTCCGTCAAATGCACACATAAGCCTGATTTTTTTTTTTTAAAGATTTTATTTATTTATTTGACAGAGAGAGACACAGTGAGAGAGGGAACACAAGCAGGGGGAGTGGGAGAGGGAGAAGCAGGCTCCCCGCAGAGCAGGGAGCCCGATGCGGGACTCGATCCCAGGACCCTGGGATCATGACCTGAGTTGAAGGCAGTCGCTTAACCAACTGAGCCACCCAGGCACCCATAAGCCTGATTTTAATAAGACTAGTTTTAAATTATTTACTGGAATTTTTATTGGATTGTAAGATAAGCAATAAAAATTTAGCACTTCCTAGACAGTGCTTTGCATGTTTAAAAAAGTTAATGGAAGATGGAAAAATACTCTCAATCTTTTACTCATGTAAATCTGCTTTTCTTTTAGTTATCTTTTAGTTCAGGCCAACATATTGATTTGGCAAACAAATTTTTCACGTTTATTGTCTTGAAGACAAAGCCAGAGACCCTGACTCCTCAACACAAGTTTTAAACTCAGGTTAAAAGAAGTCTTCTGCTTCTAGACTAGTATCTAACTGAACAATTCTTCCGTGAGAGATGGTTACCCACAAGTTCAAGAAGCACAATGAACCCTAAACAGAATGAATACAAAGTAAAAGCACATCTGTGAAATCTTAGTGCAAATAGTGCATATTGATTTAACCAAATACTGTAATATAAAGGTATGAAGAGGCAAGTGTATCCTGGGATCATAGTATGAGAGCTAAGTTTTCATCTTCCATGGTAGAAACTCAGTACGAGGTGTCTAGAACTGATAAGTGGACATACAGAACTATGAACACATTATTTAGAAAACTGAGTTACAGGGGTTGTTGGGTGGCTTAGTTGGTTAAGTGTCCAACTATTGATTTCAGCTTAGGTCATGATCTCAGGGCTGTGAGATCCAGCCCCATGCTCAGAGGGGAGTCTGCTTGAGATTCTCTCCCTCTCGCTCTGCCCCCAACCCCACTTGCTCACTCGCGCTCTCTCTCTCAAATAAATAAAATTTTTAAAGACATAAAAGAGAAAACCAAAAACCTAGTTAGATACAAGAGGAAATGAAAGAGTAGAAAGTGACTGCTCCATGTCTGAGACCTGGAGGAAGGTTTCAGGGATGGAGGGTTGCAGTGACTGGACAGCATAGTCTTTCAGGCCACATTTGAAATTTTAACCTATATATATGCATTATTTTAATTGAAATTACATAAAACATCTCTATATAAATAAACACACAAAGTTCACCATACAATAGAGGAACAGAAGAAAAGAATGGAGAATAACTAAGATGAATGAATAACAAAGCATCCAATTCCAGAGGAAGGTGAGATAATTCAGGGAAAAGAAGAGAATTGAGAATTAAATTCTAATTTGCATCCTTAGGGAGGTGGTTGCATCCAAGAAAAAGAACAGGCTGCTTTGAAAAAACTAGCAATCAAAGAACAAGTAATGTTTCCTGAAAATCAGAGTATATTTAACTACTGAAATTAAAAGGTCAATGAATGGGCAGTTTGTCAGTAGGAAGGAAAAACTAGGAACATCTGCAATTTACAGCGATACTGTAGAAATAGAAAATAGTTCAGAAACATGAAGAAAAATGCAGAATAGATTCAGGATCACTACATCTCTGAAATCATTTCCAGAAATAGAGAATATAGATAGTAGAGGAAATAAGTAATCAAAGAAATATAAAATGAAATTTCCCCAAGGCAAAAACAGAGTTCAAACTTAAAGATCTGTCTATAACTGAGAAGGATGGATGATTAAAGATCATACCTAGACACATTCTATGAAATCTAACTTCTCCAAGGAAAAGAGGAAATCTTAAAACTTTCAGAAATAGATACAAAATGAGTATATGAGATTTATTTATGAGAGTATGAAATAAATATGACATCAACTTCTCATTAGCAATTTTGGCTACCTCAAAGAATGGTCAACCTTTTTTGAATGTCCCTAAGTCATAGGCACTAAGCTATATACTTTAAATGTGTACTCATTCTCACCAGTCTTAATATTATTCTCATTTTATAATTAGGAAAGGTAAGGTACAGAAAAGCAAAGTTACTGAAGTGGCTGAGGAGCTAAGAATCAGAGCCCGCCTTTAATCCTCTGCCACCTTCCTCCAAGGCTCACACATCTGCTCACATACTAAAATGATGAAGAAATTCCTTCAAAATTCTGAAGGGGCAAATTATATTTACCAGTACCTCTATGCATTGCACAACTACTAATCAAGTGTGAAAGCATACACACACACACACACACACACACACACAGGTATTTTTCAAATATGCATGGTTTTAGATAATGAACTATTTATATTATACTCAAGTTGAAAATATTACTGTAGGGCATAGGCTGGTAAACCAACAATGGCAAGAACACAAGGTACAACAATAACAATGAGTTGGAACAATCAAAGTAAAAAAGTGTGAACAAAGAGATCACAGGAAATTCCTTTGGTCCTGGATGCCTGAGGCATTCTCCCTCAAGCAACATTGAGATAAGGACACAAGATTATTTTTCTGTCCTTGCGGATCTTATTTCCCTACTTGCTTCTCTAGAGAGTAATATTTACATAATACTAATATTGTTATTACTTTTATTGCGTGGGAAATTTTAGAATCAACTTTTGAGAAAACAGATTTTAATTTGGCTACAGCTTTGTATGATAAATATTAACAGGATTTTTTAAACAAGGAAGTGGAGAGGAGAGCAGAAAAATGGAAAGATGTGTATGTGCTTACCATCTCTCACACTGAGGATTTCACAAATACACTGAAATTGATATGACAAGACTGAGTTTTAGTTTACCATGTAAAGTTACAACATTGAGCAATAGAAGAACAAAAATAATAATGTAAGAGAAAACACCAAATTGTTAATGTGCTATATTTTTCAAAATTATTCACAATTTTAATAGAAATCATCAGAAAAACTTAAAAACAACCAGCACATTAAAAAACAAAGCTCTCCAAACTACTGATAGTGGTTATTCAATGAAATAAACAGTTGACCTCCACAATAAGGGATTGGTTGAATAAATTGTAGCATATAGTTAACATAGAATCAGATGTCCTTCTTGGAAAGAACAGGATAGGTCAGTGTTCTGTCATTGAAAGAGAACACTGATTTAAGGGGAAAAAAAGGAAATTATAATAAAAGATATAGAACATAATCCTATGTATATTGAAATATATATGCTTGTGTGTGTATCTGTGTGTTTGTGTGTGTGTGTCTGTGTGTATGTATTTGCATAAAGGGACAATTGAAACAGTAAAGGAGTTGAGATTTCTACTTGTTAAATTCTGCCATTCAGTATTATTTGAATTTTATAATGCATATTTTGCCACCATAATACACTGATTGTCATTACACTCTGAAAAACAAAAGTTGTTGAAGCTAAAACACAAGCATAAGTTAGATCAGTCCCTAATTAAAATAGGTAGAGGCAACACAAACACCTTCATGATTTGGAGATTGAAGGTATTGTGATGGAAAGTATTTGAAATTCTCCGTTCACTTTGCTCTTTAAGTTTGACTAGGGGCATTGGTGATTAGAGTGCATTTTCTTTCCCCATGCACTCATCTAATCAATGCATTTGCTTCAGCGACAGGAGAGGTACAGTCTTCTAAGAATAACAGTTCGTGTGTCCCTCTTCCAGAGCTCTGAAAGTATCATCTCTCTCTCTCTCTCTCACACACACACACACACACACACAAAATATATATTTCAGAGTTACCTCAAAATTAACATAACTCCAAAGAAATGAACAAGGTATTTACCATAACCCTCTTTCAAGCAAGTTTCTGAATCTGTAAAAAAAAAAAAAAAAAAAAAGTTATTCTCAATAGAGTTATCTAGGTACTTTAAACAATATACAGTCACTTAGGGCCTTAATTATCTATATACACTTTTGCCACTAACCAAATTTAAAGTAAAAATGACATTGGACATTGGGGAGGGTATGTGCTATGGTGAGCACTGTGAATTGTGTAAGACTGCTGAATCACAGACCTGTACCTCCGAAACAAATAATACATTATATGTTAAAAAAAAAAAAGAAGATAGCAGGAAGGGAAAAATGAAGGGGGGCAAATCGGAGGGGGAGACAAACCATGAGAGACTATGGACTCTGAGAAACAAACTGAGGGTTCTAGAGGGGAGGGGGGTGGGGGGATGGGTTAGCCTGGTGATGGGTATTAAAGAGGGCATGTATTGCATAGAGCACTGAAAAAAATATATAGGTATGCACTGACTCATCACATGTTGACTTTAATAGAAAAAAATAACTTAAAAAATTTTCATCCCACCTCTGCTATAATCAAAATATGTGAATCTAAGAAAGTCTTTGGAACTCAGTTTTTTCTTAAAATTAAGGGAGATAGAACTAACCTAATCTCTAAAATCAATTCCCTCTACAAAATTATGTGTACAGATTGCCACATGAATGGTCTGGTTATTTACATCCCACAAAGAAATAAGTCTTTAAAATGTTCATTCGAAATAAGGCCCAAACACCTATAGCACCTGTATATCAAAGTGATTTTTAAGACCATCAGCAATCCCACAACCCCACTGTCTGCCTGCATGGAAGGATTCCTCATCTTTCTTGATCCTTGCTCTGTACTCTTTCAATCTTCAGAAAGAAGGAAGCTAAGATTTCTGGACTTAACAAAAAACCCATTCCCAGAAGAGGTGTTCTGTCTTCTGCTGAGAAGGCTGGTTGAGGAGTGGGGCAGAGGAAAGGTCAGACTAGAGCATTAGCCAATACTTCATGTGACCCGGATGGAGGGGAAGAACGATGGCACATTTATCTCTGGGGTTGTAAACTTGCTGCCTCTCAACTCCCTTCCAGACGTTTCCTATAGAGGAAGCAGCATTCAACAGTATCTGCTGATGGCTCTGGACAGCCTCAGCTGGAGCCACACAAACCAAACAGAAGGAGGCTGCTAGCAATTGTTTAATCATGGGACCTCATTGCTGTTCACGTCTCCCCAATCCTTGAGATTGGCTAGAAACCCTAATACACACTGTGTGGACACTGAGCCTTCCTTAATGTCTTCTGCTAGTTCTGGGAAGGCTCAAATTCTTAGGCTGTCTTCTGCCTTCTTTCCAAACTGTTATCCTGTGTCCCCACAGCACTCAGCCTGGGTGTAAACTATTAGCTTGGATTTGGTTGCGCACACACAAAATCAGAAAAACAAAAATCAGAAAAAAAACCCATCCTCAATAAAAATGTTTAAGAATGCAACGATTATTACTGAGTAAACAGAAAGTTAATACTAGCTGGGGGGCACTGACTATTGCATCTGCACGATCACCTTCAACTTGCATAGACAAGGGATTTACTCTTTCTACTTAAGAGGTTTGTGAGGCAAACCTCAGGAAGCACTCCCCTTCCCCAGGAATTCTCATTCAGTTTCATGGGGTGGGACTCAGAAATGTCAATTTTCCGCAGTTCTATAGGAAATGAAACAGGAGGCCAATGGGCCACAGATAAACTGTGCCTTAGGGTCTCACTTTCTCCCTGAGAAGCTTATCAACAAATTTCATTAAGGGTAGCTCTTTTAAGAGGAATTCTAATTCTGGCTGTTAAGAAAATACAAATTTCTCTCATTTTTACTTTTTTTTAATTTATTTTTTATTATGTTAATCACCATACATTACATCATTAGTTTTTGATGTAGCATTCCATGATTCATTGTTTGTGTATAACACCCAGTGCTCCATTCAGCACGTGCCCTCTTTAATACCCATCACCAGGCTAACCCATCCCCCACCTCCCTCCTCTCTAGAACCCTCAGTTTGTTTCTCAGAGTCCAGAGTCTCTCATGGTACGTCTCCCCCTCCAATTCCCGCCCCCTTCATTTTTCCCTTCCTGCTATCATCTTCTTTTTTTTTTTTTTTAACATATAATGTATTACTTGTCTCAGAGGTACAATTCTGTGATTCAACAGTCTTACACAATACACAGCACTCACCATAGCCCATACCCTCCCCAATGTCTATCACCCAGCCACCCCATCCCTCCCATCCCTCCCACCCCCCACCACTCCAGCAACCCACAGTTTGTTTCCTGAGAATAAGAATTCCTCATATCAGTGAGGTCGTATGATACATGTCTTTCTCTGATTGGCTTATTTCGCTCAGCATAATACCCTCTAGTTCCATCCATGTTGTTGCAAATGGCAAGATTTCATTCCTTTTGATGGCTGCATAATATTCTATTATATATATATACCACCTCTTTTTTTTTTTTTTTATTTGAGAGAGAGAGAATGAGAGACAGAGAGCATGAGAGGGAGGAGGGTCAGAGGGAGAAGCAGACTCCCTGCCGAGCAGGGAGCCCGATGCGGGACCCACCTCTTCTTTATCCATTCATCTGTTGATGGACATCTGGGCTCTTTCCACAGTTTGGCTATTGCGGACATTGCTGCTATAAACATTGGGGTGCACGTACCCCTTCGGATCCCTACATTTGTATCTTTGGGGTAAATACCCAGTACTGCAATTGCTGGATCGTATGGTAGCTCTATTTTCAACTTTTTGAGGAACCTCCTCCATACTGCTTTCCAGAGTGGCTGCACCAGCTTGCATTCCCACCAACAGTGTAGGAGGGTTCCCCTTTCTCCGCATCCCTGCCAACATCTTTCATTTCCTGACTTGCTAATTTTAGCCATTCTGACTGGTATGGGGTGGTATCTCACTGAGGTTTTGATTTGGATTTCCCTGATGCCGAGCGATGTTGAGCACTTTTTCATGTGTCTGTTGGCCATTTGGATGTCTTCTTTGGAAAAATGTCTGTTCATGTCTTCTGCCCATTTCTTGATTGGATCATTTGTTCTTTGGGTGTTGAGTTTGATACGTTCTTTATAGATTTTGGATACTAGCCCTTTATCTGATATTTCATTTGCAAATATCTTCTCCCATTCTGCGGGAGAAGATAAATAATAAAGATCAGAGCAGAAATCAATGAACTAGAAACCAAAAGAACAGTAGAACAGATCAACGAAACTAGGAGCTGGTTCTCTGAAAGAATTAAGACTGATAAACCCCTGGCCAGACTTATCAAAGAGAAAAGATCCAAATAAATAAAATCATGAATGAAAGAGGAGAGATCACAACCAACACCAAAGAAATACAAACAATTATAAGAACATATTATGAGCAACTATATGCCAGCAAATTAGATAACATGGAAGAAATGGATGCATTCCTAGACATGTATCAACTACCAAAACTGAACCAGGAAGAAATAGAAAACCTGAACAGACCCATAACCACTAAGGAAATTGAAGCAGTCATCAAAAACCTCCCAACAAACAAGAGCCCGGGGCCAGATGGCTTCCCAGGGGAATTCTACCAAACATTTCAAGAAGAATTAATACCTATTCTTCTGAAACTGTTTCAAAAAATAGAAATGGAGGAAAACTTCCAAACTCGTTTTATGAGGCCACCATTACCTTGATCCCCAAACCAGACAAAGACCCCATCAAAAAGGAGAATTACAGACCAATAACCCTGATGAACATGGATGCAAAAATTCTCACCAAAATACTAGCCAATAGGATCCAACAGTACCTTAAAAGGATTATTCACCTCGCCCAAGTGGAATTTATCCCTGGGCTGCAAGGTTGGTTCAACATCCAGAAATCAATCAATGTGATACAATACATTAATGAAAGAAAGAACAAGAACCATATGATCCTCTCAGTAGATGCAGAAAAAGCATTTGACAGGGGCGCCTGGGTAGCTCAGTTGGTTAAGCGACTGCCTTCGGCTCAGGTCATGATCCTGGAGTCCCGGGATCGAGTCCCGCATCGGGCTCCCTGCTCGGTGGGGAGTCTGCTTCTCCCTCTGACCCTCCTCCCTCTCATGCTCTCTGTCTCTCATTCTCTCTGTCTCAAATAAATAAATAAAATCTTTAAAAAAAAAAAAAAGCATTTGACAAAGTATAGCATCCTTTCTTGATCAAAACTCTTCAGAGTATAGGGATAGAGGGTACATACCTCATATCATAAAAGCCATCTATGAAAAACCCACAGTGAATATCATTCTCAATGGGGAAAAGCTGAGAGCTTTCCCCCTAAGGTCAGGAACACGGCAGGGATGTCCACTATCACCACTGCTATTCAACATGGTATTAGAAGTCCTAACCACAGCAATCAGACAACAAAAAGAAATAAAAGGCATCCAAATTGGCAAAGAAGAAGTGAAACTCTCACTGTTTGCAGATGATGTGATACTTTATGTGTAAAACCCCAAAGACTCCACCCCAAAACTGCTAGAACTCATACAGGAATTCAGTAAAGTGGCAGGATATAAAATCAATGCACAGAAATCGGTGGCATTCCTATACACCAACAAGACAGAAGAAAGAGAAATTAAGGAGTCAATCCCATTTACAGTTGCACCCAAAACCATAAGATACCTAGGAATAAATCTAACCAAAGAGGCAAAGAACCTGTACTCAGAAAACTATGAAATATTCATGAAAGAAATTGAGGAAGACACAAAGAAATGGAAAAACGTTCCATGCTCATGGATTGGAAGAACAAATATTGTGAAGATGTCAATGCTACCTAGAGCAATCTACACATTCAGTGCAATCCCTATCAAAATACCATGAACTTTTTTCAAAGAAAGGGAACAAATAATCCTAAAATTTCTATGGAACCAGAAAAGACTCCGAATAGCCAGAGGAATATTGAAAAAGAAAAGCAAAGCTGGTGGCATCACAATTCCAGACTTCAAGCTCTATTACAAAGCTGTAATCATCAAGACAGCATGGTACTGGCACAAAAACAGACACATAGATCAATGGAACAGAATAGAGAGCCCAGAATAGAGTTGAGAGACCCTCAACTCTATGGTCAACTAATCTTTGACAAAGCAGGAAAGAATGTCCAGTGGAAAAAAAGACACTCTCTTCAACACATGGTGTTGGGAAAATTGGACAGCCACATGCAGAAGAATGAATCTGGACCATTTCCTTATACCACACACAAAAATAGACTCCAAATGGTTGAAAGACCTCAATGTGAGATAGGAGTCCATCCAAATCCTAGAGGAGAACACAGGCAGCAACCTCTTCGACCTCAGCCGCAGCAACTTCTTCCTAGAAACATCGCCAAAGGCAAGGGAATCAAGGGCAAAAATGAACTATTGGGACTTCATCAAGATCAAAAGCTTTTGCATAGCAAAAGAAACAGTCAACAAAACTAAAAGACAACCAACAGAATGGGAGAAGATATTTGCATGCCTATATTTAAAACAATTAGAACAAAGAAGTCAAGAGAATGAAAACATTTTCTTAATGTAAATACACTGAAATTAAACCTACAGCAACTCTTAATTTTTTTCCTAAAAAAAAGGTATTTAAAGCAATTGCATAGGTAATTCTAGCCACATGGCAAGGGCATTGTAAGAGTTTCTAATTTTCTCTCTCCCCAACCATGGCCCTTGCTTCCAAGCTGGTTTGCTCGCTCACTGGGTGCTGAGCATCACTGTCATCTTCTAAGACATTGTTCTGATCATGTCATTGCCCTGTTCAAAGCCCCTGGTAGTTTTACTTTGTTAAAAGATGAGTATGAAAGCCACATTAAAATTAGTTCAAACCTTTCACAGTCTTAGTTTATCACTTAATTTATCACTCCAGAATCTTGTGTGTGTGTGTGTGTGTGTGTGTGTTTTAACTCTTTATCCTCCATTTTCCATGAAACTCCTTTCCTGGTATTCCATATGTTCAATGCTCCAGGCACAAGGAATGAGGCATGAACCCTGAACACATCAGGTGTTATTCCTTCTGTCTGTAAGACCCTTCTTTTCTTTCTCCAAATGTAGACATCACTTCCATCCATGAAGACCTAGGTCATATGTGACTTCGCTATTTTTTTTTTTTTTGGCATCCCTTTCTTTTAAAGTTATCTGCCTTGCTTAAACTTGCAATGCATTTTTTCAATTTTTTTATGGAATAAAACTTATGAGAATCTGATACACAGTTTTTGTGGTATATATTTGTGAAATGAAATGGCTTTCTTAAAAAAAAAACCCTCAGATTCTTCAGAGTTGACAAAAGCATACTGTATTCCTCCAAGGAACTGATGTACTTGTGTCAAAAAGAGTATTCATACTTTCAGTATTCTAAGATTTGGGGACTAGGGCTTAAACCTGACTTCAGTATTTACAGCTTTGTGATACTGGGCAAGTGCTTTATGGTCTCTTTGCCTCTGTGTTCTCATCTGAAAAATGAGGTAATAATAGTATTTATCTCATCTGGTTGCTATACAGATTAAATGTGTTAAAACATATAATTCATTTAAAATAGGACCTGGCAGTAATAAGTACTATACTTATTATAAGTATTAATAGCTGTTCTTGTAATGAAAGCAGAGTCAGCTGAACACACGGTCACAGCTTTTCTTCTGATTGGAAACTTTACCTTGTTATTTTCAAATAAGTTACTTCCTTTTTAAAAAAAATTTTCATTGACGAGCTGAAATTTGTAAACTTTTAGCTTGTTAAATGTAATATACATATTACACTAAAATCTACATCTGAAAATTCCCATTTCCAGGTATAGCCCTATAGACCTTACTCTATTTTCTATTGGTTTTGTTAGATCTTACATATGTGGTGTCTTTTATGTGTCTGACTATTAGTTGGTTGTTTGTTTTGGACAATTCCATTTAAAGTAGCATTTGAAAGAAAAATACCTAGGAATAAATTTAAAGAAGGAGATGAAAAACTTGTAAATTGAACAGTATAACAACTTGACGAAAGCAATTAAAGACCTAAATAAATGGGAAGACAGCCAGTATTTATGGACTGAAAGACTTAATATTGTTAAGATGACAATACTCTCAAAATGATCCATACATTCAGTGTAATCCCTATCAAAATTCCAATAGCCTTTTTGGCAGAAATGAAAATGCTAATCCTCAAATTCATATGTAACTGGCAGGAAGAGCCCTGTGATGATTTATTTTACATGTCAACTTGACTGGGCCAAAGGATGCCTAGATAGCTGCTAAAACATTATTTCTGGGTGTGTCTCTGAGAGCATTTCTGGAAGAGACTTAGAATTTGAATCTGTAGACTGAGTAAAGGAAATCTGTCCTCATCAATGTGAGTGGGCCTCATCTGATCCCTACAGGACCTGAATAGAACAAAAAAGATAAGGAAGGGTGAATTCTTACTCTCTTCCTGAGCTCCTGGTTCTCAGGCCTTAAGACTTGGACTGAATTATACCAGTGGTTTTCCTGGCTCCCAGCTTGTAGCAGCTGGTTGGAGGACTTCTCAAGTGAGAATTCCTATATATAATTCCTATAATAAACCTCTTCTGTCCATCTATCTATATCTGTCTGTCTATCTCCTATTAGTTTTGTTTTTCTGTAGAACCCTAATTCAGTCTTCAAAACAACATTATAAAAGAATAACAAAGTTAAAAGACTAATTTTTCCCAATATCAAAACATACTACAGAGCTACAGTAATGAAGATAATGTAGTACTGACATTAGAATAGACTTATAGATCAATGGAATAGAACTCAGATATGTATGACTGTACATATACCTACCCATGCATCTATAGCTAATTGATTCTTGACAGGGGTTCCAAGAGCGTTCATAGGTGAAAGAATGAAGTTGGATTCATACATCATACCAAATACAAAATTAAATCAAAATGGATCAACAATGTAAATGTAATGCTAAAGCCATAAAACTCCTAAAAGAAAACATAGAGGTAAATCTTTATAACTGTAAATTTGACATTGTGTTCTTGGATATACCAAAAGCATGAGCAACAAAAGGAAAAATACTTTGAAATTCATAATAATTCAAAACTTTTGTATCAAAGGACATTATCAAGAAAGCATAAAGATCATCTATAGAATAGGGGAAAATATTTGCAAATTGTCTATCTGACAAGGATCTACTATCCAAAACATATCAAGAACTCTTATAACTCACAACTGAAAGATATATACCCTAATTCAAAAATGGGCAAAAGACTGGAACAGGCATTTTTCCAAAGATATAAAAATGACCAAACATATTAAAAGATGCTCCATATTCTTAGTCAATAGAGGAATACAAATCAAAACCACAATGAAATATCATTTCACAACCCCTAGGATGCTCTAATAAAAAAGATGGAATATAAAAATTTCTGGCAATCAAAAAGTTGGAAAATAACAAATGTTGTCAAGGATGAGGAAAAACTGGATCCTTTATACCTTGCTGGTAGGAATGTAAAATGTTTCAGGCACTATGGAAAGCAGGCGATTCATCACAAAGTTACACATAGAGTTACTATGTGACCTAGCAATTGCTCTTCTAGCTTTATGCTCCAAATAATGGAAAACTGGTGCTTAGATAATATACACACAGGTTTATAGTCTCACTCTTCATAATAGCCAAAATAAATTATTTATTTTGCTAACTTTAGTTTTTCACCTCGTTTTAAACTATACTGTATCCATCCTCATTTTTTATTTTAATCTAATTTAACTCTGTTCTATTCCCGAAGACAAAATCACCTTTCTCCTTTAAGCTTTTGTCTGTCTTTAATGTCCTTACTTCATTCTTTATCTTGGAGGCTTCTGTTGATTCTTTAAGACGATGGTCATTCTAAGTAGAATTTAGACCTCAGTAATCCTGGTTCTGTTAGTGCATTGTACGTATCTCTGTGATAGCATTTGTAAGTTTGTTGTATACAAATGTATTTACACCTTTATTTTACCTTCTGCAATGTGAAGCTGTAGGTAAGTGGGCAAGACAGCAAGTGGTGTCAAGAACCTTATTTTAATCATCTTTTCTAGTAGCTAACAGTTCCTGGCAGACATTCAAAAACTGCTAAATCAGAAAATGAGAGAAGAAATGTGTAACTGTTTAACTTTGATTTAATCCATGTATTTGCCATTTCTTTAGTTTTTCAATGGTAAAAATGAGGCTGATAGGAAGAGTGAGTGATGAGAATTTTTCTCCCAAGGTGATAAGGTGAAAATGGGTGTGTGAGAAAGCCTTTTGGAGAAGGGACTTTACAAAGATAAAGTGTATCATCATCATCGGTTCATCTGACAAATAACTTATTTTTTACTCTGTCTCAGGCAGAGCACACAGAGCCTACTGCAACCTGGAGAATGTACTCACTTTTTCTGAACATCTGTGCCTATTCTTTACTCAGACAAAACAGCATTTTTGGAGTACTTTCAGAGATGCTTCAATCTCTCCATTAACAAACAGACCTTCTCCTAAAATGTGGACTTCCAAGGCTAAAGCCTTCAAGGCCAAGTGGACCATGGAAAGACCTCTGGTTTGTAGCCAGATGACCAAGCCCATGCATCCCTACATTTGGATGGATGATTTCCCAAGGGGCCTTGGACAGATTGGACCCAGCACCAGCACAAAGTTGGCTTGGAGGAACAAGCTCCTGGAAACTTCAATTAGTGTTTGTTGTATGAACATTAAACAATACTCAGCCTGGAAACAATACATCACATGGCAGGTCCCAGGAAATAAGCAGAAGGCTGGTAGCAGGCCAGGGAAAGGGGCCAAAATACTTGTCAAGGACAATTCCTCATGGAGAAATGACAACAGGTTTGAGGATAGCAGGTATGACCTGAGAAGTAATGATATTAATTACATTTTGAAAATGAGGAGAGGACAGAAAGTGGTTTTTATTTGCCTAATAACAGACTTTACTTTTTTTGTACCAGCTTTCTTGATAGTCTGAAAGAAATGCATGTAATGAAAAATTAATTTTTAAAGCAATGCTAACATATATGAAGCATTACTACACATCAGCATTTTTACAAGTTTTTTTTTAAAAATATTTATTGACTTATTTAGTCTTCACAGCTAACCTTTGGAATAGGTAGAGTTATTATCTCCAGTTTTACACATGGAGACTGGAAAGGATCTGCTCTGGGTCACACAACTAACACTGATGGAACTGAACTAGAAGTCAAACTGAAGTAACAGGCACCAGCGTCCACTCTCTGAGCATGACACTGTACTGCCTCTCTATTCTGTCATAATAATTAAGAGCAGGTGAGATTCGGGGCACCTGGGTGGCTCAGTCGTTGAGCGTCTGCCTTCGGCTCAGGTCATGATCCCAGGGTTCTGGGATCGAGTCCCGCATCGGGCTCCTTGCTCGGCGGGAAGCCTGCTTCTCCCTCTCCCACTCCCCCTGCTTGTGTTCCTGCTCTAGCTATCTCTCTGTCAAATAAATAAATAAAAAATTAAAAAAAAAAACAAAAAACAGGTGAGATTCACCCAAGGATAGACAGATAACCAGGGAGACGTAAAACAGAGCTCAGAAACAGACTCTGGCATATACAGAGTCTTGCTATATGACAAAAGTGGAAAACATTTCAGTCAGGGAAAAGGATGGCCCATTTAACAAGTGGTGCTGAGGCAACTGGTTTTCAATTAGGGAAAATATAAATTTGGGTGCTTACCTTTCACAGTACACAATAATCCAATCCAAGAAGATTGAAGACTAAATGTAAAATGTAAAACTAGAAAACTAGAAAAAGATACTTACTGCCTTTTGGGGAAGAAAACATTTTTTTGAAACATTTCAGTTTATCAGATCACATATTTTGGTGTGAAAATACAAGCTATATATTTGAAGAAAATATTTGCCACATGTAAAGTCAACAAAAGATTTGCATCTAGAGTATGTAAAAATTCTTATGAACTGAGTAAATAAATAATAATTCAAAGATTGAAAGGACATTTCATAGAAAAAGAAAAATTAATGGCCAATAAATATGAGACCATTTTCAAGCTCACTGTAAATCAGAGAAATTCAGACTAAAACCATAAAATCTTTCATTTCACATTAATCATTTTGGCAAAAGTTAAAATTTCTGACAATGTCAAGATTTGGCAAGGATGTGAGACTGTGGGGAAGCTTACATACTGCTAGTGGGAGTAGAAGGGTGTATTTGTTTTTTTTTTTTTTTTAAAGATTTTTTATTTTATTTATTTGACAGAGAGACACACAGCGAGAGAGGGAACACAAGCAGGGGGAGTGGGAGAGGGAGAAGCAGGCTCACCGCAGAGCAGGGAGCCCGACGCGGGACTCGATCCCAGGACCCCGGGATCATGACCTGAGCCGAAGGCAGTCGCTTAACCAACTGAGCCACCCAGGCGCCCTAGAAGGGTGTATTTGTAACCACTCTACAAAACTCTTTGTTACTACTTGGTAAACTTGAAGATCCCTAAGTCCTACAACCCAGAAGTTCTACCCTTAGATATATACTGTAAAGAAAATCTTGGACATGTGTACCAGGGGGCATGTAAGAATGATTTTATATAAAACTACTACATAATACTATGTATGATTCGTATATAAAACAGCCCAAATAAAAATTATGAAATTCATAAACAGTGACAGAGTGACAGAATGGACAATCTAGCAGTAGGAAGGAATGAACCATAGCTATACACATGAACCTGTATAAACTATGCAGACTTCATGATGTTGAGTAAATGTTGAGTGAGAAGAAAAGGCAAGTCACACAAGAATGTAACTACTATGATTCCAGTCCTTTAAAGTTTAAATGTAAGAAAAACTATAAAAATGTGATTTTTGGATTATAATAATCTATTATAAAACTATAAAGTAGAACATAAGATTCCTACACAAAGGTCAGGAGCATGCCTTCTTTTTTGAGGGGGATGGGAAGGATAGCAGATTCAAACATGAAGGGGGCCAGCAACATTAGGGTCTTCAAGATTTCCTTGATGATGGATGTATCTATTTATTACAATTTAATTAATATGCACTATATATGCTTATATTTAGGCACATGTATTGAATGCATGCAGTATAATGCCTTCACAATGTTCTTACCCTCCAGTTTGGGAGACAGACACAGGGACAGATGTTCAGATATTGTGAGAGTGTCCAGGGCCTAGGAGCTATGAAACTCTTGTTCCTGGATATCTGAGAAAATTTCTTCTCAGCTTTGTGGAGGGAGAATTGCAGATGGGCAATATTGGAAACAGTGAGATCTAGGCACACACTGTAGTGATAATTGAGGCAAGAGATGACAGTGGCCTGGACCAGTATGGTAGAAGTGGAGCTGGAAAGAAGTGGACACATTGGAATATGTATTGGAGGTAGTCAATAGAATGTACTGAATGATCATGACATTGGAAAGAAGGGGAAGAGAGGACTTAAGCACTGTGCTTAGATTTTAGCAGTTGGATGCATAGCAGTGCCATCTAATAAGACAAAAAAAGCTAGGGGACCAACATGTAAGAGCAGAGGTTGGATGAGGAAATCAAGATTCCCATTTTATCATGTTAAGTTTGAGAAGCAAATTAGATATCCCATTAGGTATGTCATAAGGGTAGGTAGATACATGAGCCTGGGTATCCAGTAACAGTTAAGGAGTGAAGATAAAGTTGAAGAGACCAATTACTTGGGTGTATTTAAAATCTTTGAGTTTAAGTCCCAGTTTTCTTATTAGCTAATTTTCAGGGATATTTTTAGAATTCAATAAGGTAAACATGAAAAGTGTTTCAGAAATTACACAATGTTAACGTAAGGATAGTATTACTACTAGGGAAAGAAAAATGGACTAGGAATTAGGAAGTAGGCATTTTAGGTCTAGCTCTTCCACTGGCTAATACTAACCCCCATGGGAAAGTCCCAGATTTTATTGATTTGAGTTTCTTTAGCTTTAAAATGATGGAATTAGAATCAGTAACTTCATTGGTCCCTTTTTTGTCTAAAGTTTGAAAAGAAAAACTTTTCTCTGTTTTGATGGCTCGTTATTCCTTGTCACTGGGAAGAATAGGATTATAATTATTTAGCTGCAAGTTAATTAAACATATAAACATTGTAATCACTTTATTTGAAAAACATTGAACACCTAAATGGAACATTACAAAAACATCTTAACTTTGAACCAGAAAAGTACTTGAGAACCAGAGTGACATTTATCGTGTTAGCCCGGTGTTCTTAAAAAGTCTACTAGATTGTCTTCTGTCAGTCCTTGTTCACTGTATTGTAAAGGCCAGGGAGAGAATTTCATGGCTACTGGGAGACTCATCGCAGACTTAACCTCATTCCTCCTCAAATCTAGACCATTGCTATACTTAACATTCATTGCTTCTTGACTCACGGAGAGTAGCATCTCGTTGTTAAATTTATATTCTATCTCTCTGTCTCTCTCCCCCTCCCTCCTTTCCCCTCTCTCCTGGCCATTAACCTCTCAAATTCTTTGGCTGGACTCTGTCCTTTGTTTCTTAGAATCTTTACTAATATCCACATCCTATATCTGGGTATTAGAGATAGGGTTCTCACTTCCACACTACTTTTTCTGGTGTCATGATTTTTTTTTTTTTAAGATTTTATTTATTTATTTGACAGAGAGCGAGCGCACAAGCAGGGAGAGAGGCAGGCAGAGAGAGAGAGGGAGAAGCAGGCTTCCCACTGAGCAGAGAGCCCGACATGGGGCTCAATCCCAGGACCCTGAGATCATGACCTGAGCCGAAGGCAGACACTTAACCGACTGAGCCACCCAGGTGCCCCTGGGGTCATGATTCTTTTGTGCAAATACTTTTCCTGGGTATACATGAATTTATCTGAATGTCCTTGAGGTACCATTATGTGACATCTCTCTCTCTCTTTCCCCTGTTCCCAGCCAGTTATCTTATGTCCCAAGGCTCCTTCTACAGCCAATGTGCCTAGACTGCCCTCTCACACAGAGAAGCATATTGTGCTTCTCTGCTGATACGTGGAGAGTATGGACTCAAGTTATTATTGTTATCACTCCTTTATTTCTAAGAAAGTCAGTCCTATTACTAACATAATCTATATAATAACATGATTACCATTATCATCTTGTTAGAAGTCATAGCATCAGAGGGTTTAATTAGAGCTATTAGGTTTGCTATGGTAATGACATGATAAGTGAGTAAAAATCACAAATACTAAACCATTATTATCACATCTTCTTCAGTGTCAAATGAGCTTTAGTGAAGCCAACCCTGCCATGTCCTCCATTGATTAGCATCACCTCTAAAGATGGTAATTTATTTGGAATTGATCAGCCATTAATTTAACATTTTTAAATGTCAAGATTTAAAGCTGAATATTAAAACAGGAGACCAAAAGCTATATTCATTTATATTGGCCTCTTGGATAAGATTTAGAGATCACAGAAACTCTCATATTCCAAATTAGTTGACCAAAAGAAGCTCAACAGGTCCTTTTGTTTTTCTACTAGAAAAAAGAGAATTAACATTTTAGAATTATAGTTGACCCTTGAACAACATGGGTTTGAACTCCATGGGTTCACTTATATGTGGAATTTTTTAGTATAAATGTAGTACAGTGCTGTAAAGGAATTTTATGTTTTTCTTAACATTTTCTGGCTTACTTTACTATAAGAATACAGTATATGATACATATAACATACAAAATATGTGTTAATTGAATGTTGATGTTACTTGTAAGGCCTCTGATCAGCAGGTGTTAAATTTTGTGGGAGTCAAAAATTGTCCACAGAGTTTTGACTCTGTGGGGAGTTGGTGCCCTTAACCCTCATGTTGTTCAAGAGTCACCCGTATTTGTGTTGTTTTAGATACTTTATGCTTAATTTTCACTACAACTCTGTGATTATTTATGTTCTATAGAAAACTTAAACTTCCTTAAGGTGTAGCTGTCCTCATCTATAAATTGGATATAAGAATAGTAACCATCACATAGGATTGTCATGAAGAATAAATATGAAGCTCTTAGTACAGTTTCTTGGTATATAGAAGCTTCAGTCTATGTTAAACGATAATAATGAATATAATGAAGATTGTGATTGCTATATATTAAGCTATTCAGAAAAATTCTGGAGGAAGTGATATGGTGTTTTCAAAGGAAATTGGAAATGTACTCAGGAAGAGAAGAGCAAAGTACTTCTAAGATTTCAAGCCTGGCTGATGGAGTGGATTAGGATCTCATTATATAAAAGGGAAATGATAAGAGGAGTGATTTTTTTTGGCAGTCGGAGAAGATTGGCATTGTTGTTGGCATGTGGAATTGTATTGTGTGTCTATTAGCATGTTAGGATGGGGTGTCTAACATGGAGTTGTGTATGTGGGGATGGTGATTGGAAGAGTACTGAGAGCTGAAGAAATATGTGAGGTCTCTGCATACACCTCAGGTTGAAGCTAGTGGAATCAGTGAAATAGATCAGAATGAGAACTTCATGTATGAAAAGGAAAGTAATGGAAACAGAGAAATAAAGGTAGGCACATTAAAGATAGAGAAAGATGGAAACAAAGAAATAGAAAACAGGTTTACAACCTAAAAGGCAAAGACCAAGCATTTAACTTATGGCCTGCAACCTGTTGGTTACAAAGCATATTGAGCTTCTGGGGGAAAATATTTGACTTCTGATTGTATTTTAGCTTAAGAATCAAAACAACTCTGCTCATCTGAAAGATGTAGACATTTTGGCCTCCCTGACTTGCAGTTCATTACATAGAAACCAGTGATGTATAATCTGAAGAAAGCTGGACTATTTTGCTCTATTTTCTGTTTTGTTTTGTTTTGTTTTTTAATGGGATTAGAGTAATACTGGCCCATTCCTTTTAGATTTTCCTTTCATTCAGATGCTTTAGTTTCCAAATAACATTAGGGCAGAAAATGCTAGGTTGAAGGCTGAGGCAGGTGGCAGAGCTTTTCATCTAGAGCTAGTTCCCTTGAATGATGTTAGATTGTAACTTCATCCATCTACCCGACCTCACATCTTGAGGTTAGAGAACATATTTTTATAGAGTAACACTCACATATTGTTAAGCAAATCAGTGACTCAACAAATGAACAAAATATGATACAGCATGAGCCATGGTAAAATGCTACACATTATGGTTTTTAAGGTATTTTAACCATTTAGAGAATCAGATAAGTAGTGGGGAGAGAAAAAATATTACCTTAAACTGATAAAGCTCACTAGATAAATGGGTACAAGATAATGGGATTTGGGGAGAAGCTTTGCAGTTACAGCCATCCTCTGTGCATCGGGGAAGTGGGTTCCTCCATCACCCAAGTAAATGGTGAAGGAATGCAAGGAATATCTATCTATAAACACTCTATTGACAAGTGCTGAGGGTTAAGTAGATTTGCCTTATTCATGAGTGAGTGACATGCAAACATAAAAATACACTGTAGGAATGGGAAAGGAAATATCATAGCGAAGATTTGTGAGAAAAAACATCTGGAAATGTTCTGCTGAAACTTGAGAAAACTACTTGCTGTATTCCAAAGGACATAAGTTTAATGGTCTATGTCTGTGAAAGAGAACAACAAGTTCACAAGGAAAGAAAAAACTAAAATGGAAGATGATGCTAAAAGGTGTAACCATGGACATAGAACTCCCTGAGAAAAGGAATGATTGTGCTATTGGAAACTGTAAGGGTAATAATTGGAAATACACATGGTCAGAATTCAGGCTGCAGAAAGTTGAATCAGTAGGGTGGGGTATAAAATTGAGACACACCTAAATGTAAGGGAATACCACTACTGTGTGAAAACAGAAAAAATATATTTTAAAATGGTAATAATTCAAACAGATTTATGGCTCTTCTAAAAAATGCAACAAGAAAATGGGAAAAACCAAATGGGAAGGAAACAGTAATCTAAGATGTAAAGAAAAGCATTTCCAAAATTGAAGAAAGCCATGGGTATTTAGATTGAAAGACTATGCGTGTCCCAAAGAAATATATTTAATAGACCAATGGTTAGTAAAGAATATGAGAAAAATCTCACACAAGTTTGAAAAGAACATTTTAATATCATGATCAGACATTATGTGGGCATCAACATTTGTCTTAGCAATACCAAATGTTAGAAGAAAATGAAACTTTATATGAGTATAGAGTTTTCAGCAAAAGTACTGAGGACTAGGAATTGTTTATTAGAAGAAGGGAAAAAGAATTTCTCAGGTAGGAAGAAGTTCAGAAAATATGCCCCCCACATATTTTTTTTTCTCATGTGTGGCCCTGCCACCTCAAAACCTTCTGCTGTCTACTGTATGGATGGGTAAACGAGAGCCTACTGGAGATCTTGTAGGCCATTTGAATGTGACCATCATCCCTTCTACCCACATTCCACTGTCAAGTCCTCAGTCAAATAGTCTTAAATCAAGAGAAGTTTATTATTGCAGTGTTCCTATGAATTTAGCTAGATCAGATGGGATTAGTGAATATCCAGCTACTAATGTTATGTTTTCTGACCTTTTCCCTTGGAGCTTTAAGGTCAGTAAGCACATGAACTGCCTCCTCAGTTATAGTAACTGGTGATACTAGCAAATATTTTGCCAATTATAACTATCTCCAGCAGGCCAGTTGACCTGTAATAGCTCTCTTCACCGGTTGATATGTAACTTCTAAGTCAATACTCTATGCTTTAGGTTTTTTTTTTTTTTTTTCCCAGTGACATCTCAATGTCAGTAATAATTTCTGGATTACTTGAGGCTATTTTGCAGCATTACCCACACCACCTGCCAACCAAATCTTGGTTTAACTCAATGGAAGGATGTTTTTCTTCACTTCTCGGTGTGATATGGGGGGTGAGGAGAGTCTCTTAGCTGACACTCTTCAAAGCAAAGCTGCAAGGACCTTGGCTTCTTTTCTAGAGTGCCTCTATTACTTCATGCAGGGAGATGAGGAAAACTGAGGATATGGAAAATGACAAAATATAGTTTATGACTAGTTTTCTTTTGGCTGCTGTATGGACAGTAGGCTATAAGAGGCAAGGTAGGGAAGGAGACTAGGTGCGAGACTATTGCAACAATCCAGGTAGGTAAGAGGTGATGGTTAGAGAGTCAAAGTTGGAGGTAAGAAGGACAGGATATTAGAGAAATTTTAAGCGACAACCAATAAGATTTGGTAAGTAATCTGGTAAGAAGTCAAGATGCACTCCAGGGTTTCTGGCATGAGTAACAAGGACAGAATGTCCATCAGTGATATGGAGAAGACTCTGGTTGAAGCAGATTTGTAGGAAAAATCAGAGGATGAATTTTGAGCATATTAAGTGTGAGATGTTTAACAGATATCCCTTTGAGGTTTTCAGTAGCCAGCTGTATAGATGAGTCTGAGGCTGAGAAGAGGTCTCTTCCCCATCACGTCCATACCTTTATATATTGTATATAAAAGGAGGAATGTGAGAGAATAAAAAGTAAGAAAGATTGAGACTAGCAACTGGAGAGAAGTAGTAAAAGACCCAAATATTCCTACTGGGTGGGAGGAAAGGTATCTGAAGACACCTTGCACTTTTAATAATTAGAAAAAAACATAAGAACAAGAATATTTCAGAAAAAAACTAGAGGTAAATTTTAAAAGAATTAAAACTTACTTTGTATGTTATAAATTCTAGAGAAGAAGAAAAGCAAAGGAAATATAACTTATATGGTAAAAAAATAAAATGAAGCGAAGAGCAAAAACATATTAAGATTACTTTAAAAAGGAAATAAAAGTCAAGGTGAACATTAATATTGAACATGTAAATGTATCAGTTACCACTTAACTGAAGCAGATTAAAATATGAAGACTCAGGAGTTTTTTTTAACTTTATTCTGCTTATAAAAAATTCATTAAGAATAAAGTGACATACAGCAGTTAGAAATAAAATGGGAACTATTCAAGCAAAAAGAAAATGTTGACAATATTAATTTCAATAATAGAATTCAAGAAAAATCGGGAAGAGAATTATTTTATGAGAATTATTTTATAAGGATAAAAGGTAGAATCCACAATGAAGATAGAAAAACCAACAACTTCATTTATCAAATATGAGTACAGCTACTCATATAATACAAACATTTCAGAAATGTGGGATTTTAATCTACCTCTGTCAGTGTATACTGAACCAAATGGAGAAATAAAAAAGCTTTGGAGTATATCAGTGATATGGACTCCGAATGTAATGAGTAGATCCATATCAAATTATTCTCCTTGTGTTTAAGAAGGCATTATATACTAGGCCCAGAAAAGAGAAAGCCCCTAATATTCACCAAGCCCCAGCTATGTGCCAGCAACTCTGTTGGACATTTCGTGTTCAACAACTCTTTCACATTTTTAGCCTTCATATAACTATGTGAGGTTGGTGTTACTATTCCCCTTGTACACAAAAAAGACCGCAAGAACACTAGTCCAAATTAGGTAGCTAGTAAGTGGCAGAACCCAGGTTCGAATCCTGGGTTAGTCTAAGGTCTGAGCTTGTTGCATTATTTCCTGCGGCATTAACTTTACTCTTCTGCTTGTGCATGAGAGAGGCAAATACTTAGGGGCTCAGGAGATAAAATCCACCCCCCCCAAACCCACCCCCACCCCGATGTGTCCTGACCAGCATGTTCCCAGTCATCCCTAGGGGGTGGAGAAGGGCTCTCCACGGATACTGCTCATGTTTCTTATTAGTGGGTAAGCCCCATCATTCAGTTGCTCGGTCAAGTGTTCTTTGCCTAATTCTCATGTATTTATTTGGTTGTCTCTTGTCCATTTTCTCATTTCTCCTGAGGCAGGTCAGGCGGTCTGGTGTGATGCCCCTCCTCTAACTGGCCCCAAGATGAGATGACTAAATTCACCTCCATCGCTGAGACAACATACAACCTTTGTTCTTTAATTACTCCTACTTGCTTTCACCACATACCAGGATTCATTTGCTTCAAACCACCACAATGGTTGCTGCCATCACAAATGCTTTCCTGAGAGTAGATTAATGTTCCCTTTTGTTTCCAGCTTCTCTCCAGCCTGTCTGCAGTAATATACTCAACCCAAACAAGCATGTTTTTCACTCACGGACTGCCTTTTATGAGTCCCACTGACAGTTTCTTAATAAATAATGCATTTCTAAATGTTCCTAAGCTTTTCTCCTTATTAATAATTCCAGTAGCTTTCCCATGGCTGAAAGGTTTTATTTGGTCACTGGCTAGATTTTATTCTTGCTGTTTCTCTGCATTTTACTTCCTTAGACTACTCCTTGGACACAGAGGATGTTACAACGGTTCCCCATTCATAGCAGATGTTTGATAATGATGAGTTAGTACACACTAAACATTCAGATTTCTAGCATAGACTTTCTTGGATTTTGTTTGTTTTTGTAGCTCTGGCTCTTTTGTCATGGGAACAAAAGATAATCCTTACGTTCCATGGAGAGAAACATTAGTGCTGGTTCTCAGGAGGCATATTGGCTTCACGTTCGCAAAATGCATTCTCAGGCCAAATTACCACATTTAGACACGAGAACTCTATGTTTGGTGTTTGCACAAAACTATATTTTGTTGATAATGATGAGAAATTTGTAACTAATGCCAGAACATATGCCTTTGTCACCAAAAGAACATTGGCTTGATTAACTCAGAAAAACACCAGCAAATTCAAGGAAAACAAACATATCCACATAATTACTTTTCCACAATGTGTTTCTCAGTTCTTTTGATAACTCTAATCTGGAATGTCTTCTCTGTTTTACTACACGAAGCATTTTCTAGACAGCCCATTTTCATGGCTCCCTGTTCTGAAATCACTTGACTATATACTACCCAGTGTATGAATTCAGTATGTGTTCTCTTGTCGGATTCTCTTACCATCTCATTGTTAGGATTTCCTCCAGGTACACATACTGTAAATTTTGGGAGTACAAGGCTTTGGCTTAGTCATATAGCATTTAATACGTGATTTAGTAGGGGAAGGGCACTCAATATATATGTCCTGGTTAATGGATTTGTTTACATCTATTTATGTTTTATCTTTTGTATGTTTTGTATCTTTTTTGTATGTACTTGTCAAGAATTTTCTTCTTTGATGGAAATTCCACAAGCCAGCAATTATGTTCTCAGGTTCCTTTGTATCCATGCTGACAGCCAGATTGTTCTATATATAGTGGGTGTTCATAAATGATGCTGTACAGTAAAAAGAAAGAGTGGAAGTCCCACCATGATAAGGAAGTTGTTGAAGTAAATTCTTCTTTCTGGAAAATTAAACAGATCTTCACTGACTACAATACAACATATAATTTGTATCATGAGATTCCTTTGCTGTTGTAAAACCAGGTGAGCATCTAAATTGACTGCATGTGCTCAGCTTATAAAAAAGGAAAAGAGTGCTGCAAAAAATAATAATAACTAAACTCATTTGAATTGTAGGAAGACTTGAAAAAGAAATTCCAGTAATTCTATTTCTGAAAATTTATTGTACACATAATCTCGCCAAAGCATTTCGTCTTTGGAAGGCAGATGCTACCATTTCCCCAGCTAACTATGCTCCTCAGTGCACACTGGTCAGCTTCCAGCTGCCAGCACCACGGTTTCTTCAACACTTTTCCTTGCCATGGGAAACCCCATGCTTTGCATCCTTTCGGTGGAATAATTCTGAGGTGTGGGTGTTCCACTAACTCCTAGAGTTACCCTGTTGGCTGAATCTCCAGGCTCTCATGGTGGTAGTTGGCTTGAAAATTTACCATTTACTGCTTTTCATCCCTTTAGCATGCTTCTCTTTCCTATTTCAATTCCCCACTTCCATACCAGCATTTCCTTCATTGTCCGAATAAGATACTTATATTTGATTTTTTTTTTTTAAGATTTTATTTATTTATTTGAGAGAGAGAGAACAAGAGACAGCACGAGAGGGAGGAGGGTCAGAGGGAGAAGCAGACTCCCCGCCGAGCAGGGAGCCCGATGCGGGACTCGATCCCGGGACTCGAGGACCATGACCCGAGCCGAAGGCAGTCGCTTAACCGACTGAGCCACCCAGGCGCCCTATTTGATTTTTTTTAAATCTATGTCTATTTTGGGGAAATTCAAATTAGGGTACATACACTACTTGTTTCAACAGAAATTCCTCTTTGACAAATACAGAGTTCATGAAGGGGTCTTACTTTTTTTTTTTTTTTTTTTTAGTTTCTCTTAAGAAATAGGAATAAGCATTCTCATGAAGAGGGTCTACCGAACAAGCTCAACCTGTATCCTCCTTGAGATATACAGCCTCTTATTCGCTGGACTGCTAAAGTCAAATAAAGACTTTGGCAACTAGTTCTGACTTGGAAAGAAGCACTCATCTTCATAGTCCAGGGAGAATTTCAGTTTTTACACTTATCCTTGGGATACTAAGGGGATAGGAACAAAATGAAGAGCCCATAGTGTGGGCATGACATCACTGAAACAAAACTGCAAACCTAAGTAAGATGTTTAAACCCCAAATCTCTTCTAATCCTCTAAATTGCCTTCCTTTCCATTTCAGGGCTGATCCAGACACACAGTTTCTTAGGAATAGCTGCAAAAAGTTGGTCCCCCAAATTGGAGTTGGGATGTGAGGCACTGGCTCAGTGAAATAAAGAGATGGCATGAGTACCCTGGAGCTGATTTTCTCTCAGATATAGATATAGATACAGATGATATAGATCTCTGAGCTTGGTTTACCACTTCCTGGTTTATAATTAGAGTATTGAATACTCTACACATTCACTAAGAATGTGAAGTTAACGTATTATGTGTTACACAAGATATAAATCTCAGAGATTGTTACATCTTATGTTTTGGGTCCAGTGATTTTAAGTATGATATTCTGTGTATGTTATATATACAAGTATTATTTATATGTCTGTTATATATTTAATAACTACACATTTTTATTCATATATTTATGTCATGTATTTTATATATGATGTTGTGTGGCACACACATACATGTATGTACATATGCAAAATCCCACTCTTACTCCCATGAGCCTTCCTAAAGTCTGCTACTCTCTTCCCTAACCTTGTCTCCTAATTCTCAGCCCCCAAATGAGTACTTTCTCTACCACTCCTTCCTTAACACATATACCACTTCAGCCTCTGCAGCTTTGTTCCTGATGTGCCTTCTACCCCATGCTCTCCTTTCCAATCTGTTGAAAATTACCTGCCCTGCAGTGCCTGAGGTCAGATGATACCAGATTTCTCAACCCAACAAAAGCTTCCTCTGTTACATCCAAGTTCTTCCTCTACACTGATTATCAAAACCACTCCCTGGTAGCTCTTATGAAGAGATTAGTTGTTCATGGGTACTGTCAACTCCTTTCCAACTTGACCATAAACAACATGAGAGTTTTACTTATTTTTATTCTCTTGATATCTAACATTTCCTGGGTACTTAGTTTCTCAACATTTTATTCAAACAAATGAACTCTCCTCTAAATTAAATCATCAACTGGACCCTTAGTACCACTCACCCTTGTTTTTCCTTTTTCTGAACATTCTCCTCAACAATGGTTTCAAAATATTTTCAGTCTCCACAAACCTTGTAAGTGTGTGTCTTCCTCTGTGGTTTTAGAGGATGAGGTGCTCCTTTTCCTGCTCAAGGGTGATCTTTCTCTCTCTGCCTTTTGTGTTATGATTGATTCTCCTATTTCTTCAACCTCTCTGTATTGACTTCTGCTCAATCCTTGCATATCCTCTCATCTCTCATTCTGTTCCCATTACATTCATTTCCTGTTTCCCATTCTGTTATCACATGACTGGAATCCATTGTTAATCTTACTTCTGGACATGTTCTAAGAGGTTCTCTTCAAGGACACAAGTTGTCACATATAGGAGACATTTTACATTCTTACATTACTGGATCTCTCTCTACATTGCCTTTCTGCATCGTTGTCTACTTCAGTTTTTTGTTTTTTTTTTCTTTTATTTCATACCACTATTGTATAGCTGTTGTATCTTCTTTCTCTGTGATGATCCTTTGTTCTTCAGTGTTGTGCCCCTTCTTCTCCTCATGTACTCCCTCCCTGCTTGATCTCCTGTCTCTGTATCGTATCAATTAATATTCCTATGCTGTATCCCAATCAATATCTCTATTACAGAGCTCTACTTTAAGCTTCATTTTCACATACTTGATTGCATGCTAGGTACATTCAGCAGGTATCTCAAACCCAAGTCCAAAACATACTCGCTCTGTTTGGTTCTTTAACTAATTTTCCTTTTTACCAATCACCACATGCCACAGTTTTCCTCCCAAACCTCTCTCTAGTCCACTCTTTCTTTTCCATCCTTATTACACAGTTCATCTATTATATAATTCCATCTCTCATGTGGACTGTTGTAGCAGCCTTTCAAATTGGCTACTGATCTATAGAGCTGGTTCCTCAAACCCTATCTCCACTGTGTCACTAAAGCAGTCTTTCTAAAGCATAAATTCAACCATATTGTTCTGCTGAAAATCATTCAGTTGATCCCATAATAAAGTATAGCCTACTTAATGCAGCATGTAATGCTCCTCATGGTCTGCTGCCAGCCCATCTCTATAGACATATTTTTCTCCAATTCTTGTCCCAAACTTTCACCTTAGCAACATAGAACTTATTGTAGTGCTCTGCTTAGTAAGTTAGTTACCTTTACTCTGTGCCTTTGCTTATATTTCTTTTTTTAAAATTTTTTATTGTTATGTTAATCACCATACATTACATCATTAGTTTTTGATGTAGTGTTCCATGATTCATTTTTTGTGCATAACACCCAGTGCTCCATGCAGAACGTGCCCTCTTTAATACCCTTCACCAGGCTAACCCATCCTCCCATCCCCCTCCCCTCTAGAACCCTCAGTTTGTTTTTCAGAGTCCATCATCTCTCATGGTTCATCTCCCCCTCCGATTTCCCCCCCTTCATTCTTCCCCTCCTGCTATCTTCTTTTTTTTTTTTCTTAACATATATTGCATTATTTGTTTCAGAGGTACAGATCTGTGATTCAACAGTCTTGCACAATTCACAGCCCTTCTGCTCTGTTGTAACATCTTCACCTCCCTTATGTCAACTGAGCACACTCATTCTTTAAGACTTAATGCCAGGTGTGTAAGTAGACCATTCCATTGCAAGACCCTCCCCATTCTACAGGAGTTTAGAATATAATCAAGGTTACAAATGAAATCCATAAATAAAAGATGGATTACGTAATAAATAGTATTGAGACAGAATAGTTGCCATTAAAATAAAATGGTTTCCTATGTCTTATACCAAAATGAAATCTTGGTGGATTAATTAATTATTAAAGCAGTGGCATTATAAAAAGAATAAAAGTAAAAAGTATAAAAAGAATAAAAGTGGTGGAGAAAACTTTTATAATAATATTAAGATTATGAGGAGGCCTTTCCCAGCATAATATCCAACTAGCAATCCATAAAGAAACAAAACTAATCAATAAACAAAACCTTGATATATCTGATGACATAAAGAGAATAATGCCTATATGGTAGCACATAAAGAAACATGCACATCCCCTCCATATGTTCCAAAACACAAAATACAAACATCAAAATATTTGCAACTGACATATCAGTGGCTATTTCTTCAAAATATTCTGAGTTCTTTGAATTAACAGAATGATGGCCAAGGGCAATGAACAGACAATTCATAGAAAATGAAATACTAATAGTTTTTAATTAAAGATATTTGCCTTCATTTGTAACAGGAGAAACACACTTAAAATATGCTGTGGCACCATTTTTTCACTTTTCTGGAAGGCAAAAATAAGTTTGATAAGATATGGAAGATTGTAAGTAAATAGGAAATCTTGGTGGTTTTGTTTGGTAATTTAGAAATATACCTCAAGAATAAAAAATGCAAAACCCCTGTGACCCAGCAGTTTTTTTCCTAAGGATTTATTTTAAAGATATACTTACTCAAATGTATGAAATGGCTGATACACACAGAACATTCACTGTAGCATGATGGCACTTCAGCAAAGGGTTTTGACAATAACCTAAATGCCCATCCATAGGGCCCACTTTAATACATTGTAGCACACTCATACAAGGGAATTTTGTGCAGCCTTTATGAAATGAGTGTACTCTATATTCTAACATGAGAAAAAGTTCTGAGATACATTATTAAAAGAAAAAAGATACAGAACAGTAGGTAGATCTGAGCTGTTCAATATGGTAGTCATTGGCCACATATGGCTGTAGAACACTTAAAATGTGGATAGTATAGCTGAAGAAATAAATTTGCTTTTTATTTAATTAAAATTTAAATCTGATACTTGATTCACTTATTGAAAGAAAAATTTAGGTATGTTGGGCATAATTTGGAATTGGAATGTACATTTTAACCTGTTAATTTTGGGGGGGAGGTGAATAGTAGTCCATATTTTATTTAACTTATATACATATATACCACATAACACACACACACACACTCTAACCCATTTTTGTCCAAAAACACATACTTCCAATAGAAGTGAAATGAAAATACTCATTTTATTTATATTGATAAAATGCTTAACTTCTTTTTTTTAGGTATCTCTTATTATTTTTTTTTATTTTATTATGTTATGTTAATCACCATACATTACATCATTAGTTTTTGATGTAGCGTTCCATGATTCATTGTTTGTGTATAACACCCAGTGCTCCATTCAGTACGTGCCCTCTTTAATACCCATCACCAGGCTAACCCAACCACCCATCTAGAACCCTCAGTTTGTTTCTCAGAGTCCATAGTCTCTCATGGTTCGTCTCCCCCTCCAATTTCCCCCCTTCGTTTTTCCCTTCCTACTATCTTCTTCCTTTTTTTTTTTTTAACATATAATGTATTATTTGTCTCAGAGGTACAGGTCCGTGATTCAACAGTTTTACACAATTCACAGCTCTCACCATAGCACATACCCTCCCCAGTGTCTATCACCCAGGCACCCCATCCCTCCCAACCCCCTAAGCAACCCTCAGTTTTTTTCCTGAGATTAAGAATTCCTCATATCAGTGAGGTCATATGATACATGTCTTTCTCTGATCGTCTTATTTCGCTCAGCATAATACCATCCAGTTCCATCCATGTCGTTGCAAATGGCAAGATTTCATTACTTTTGATGGCTGCATAATATTCCATTGTATATATATACCACCTCTTCTTTATCCATTCATCTGTCGATGGACATCTGGGCTCTTTCCACAGTTTGGCTATTGCGGACATTGCTGCTATAAACATCAGGGTGCACGTACCCCTTCAGATCCCTACATTTGTATCTTTGGGGTAAATACCCAGTAGTGCAGTTGCTGGGTTGAACGGGAGCTATATTTTCAACATTTGAGGACCCTCCATACTGTTTTCCAGAGTGGCTGCACCAGCTTGCATTCCCACCAACAGTGTAGGAGGGTTCCCCTTTCTCCGCATCCCCGCCAACATCTGTCGTTTCCTGACTTGCTAATTTTAGCCATTCTGACTGGTGTGAGGTAGTATCTCATTGAGGTTTTGATTTGGATTTCCCGGATGCCGAGAATTGTTGAGCACTTTTTCATGTGTCTGTTGGCCATTTGGATGTCTTCTTTGGAAAAATGTCTGTTCATGTCTTCTGCCCATTTCTTGATTAGACCATTTGTTCTTTGGGTGTTGGGTTTGATAAGTTCTTTATAGATTTTGGATACTAGCCCTTTATTTGATATGTCATTGAAAATATCTTCTCCCATTCTGTTGGTTGTCTTTGGTTTTGTTGACTGTTCCTTTGCTGTGCAAAAGCTTTTGATCTTGATGAAGTCCCAATAGTTCATTTTTGCCTTTGATTCCCTTGCCTTTGGCAATGTTTCTAGGAAGAAGTTGCTGTGGCTGAGGTCGAAGAGGTTGCTGCCTGTGTTCTCCTCTAGGATTTTCATGGACTGTTGTCTCACATTGAGGTCTTTCAACCATTTTGAGTCTATTTGTGTGTGTGGTGTAAGGGAATGGTCCAGTTTCATTCTTCTGCATGTGGCTGTCCAATTTTCCCAACACCATTTGTTGAAGAGACTGTCTTTTTTCCATTGGACATTCTTTCCTGCTGTGTCGAAGATTAGTTCACCATAGAGTTGAGGGTCCATTTCTGGGCTGTCTGTTTTGTTCCATTGATCTATGTGTCTGTTTTTGTGCCAGTACCATGCTGTCTTGATGATTACAGCTTTGTAATAGAGCTTGAAGTCCGGAATTGTGATGACACCAGCTTTGCTTTTCTTTTTCAACATTCCTCTGGCAATTCGGGGTCTTTTTTCTGGTTCCATACAAATGTTAGGATTATTTGTTCCCTTTCTTTGAAAAAAGTTCATGGTATTTTGATAGGGATTGCATTAAATGTGTAGATTGCTCTAGGTAGCCTTGACCTCTTCAAAATATTTGTTCTTCCAATCCATGAGCATGGAACATTTTTACATTTCTTTGTGTCTTCCTCAGTTTCTTTCATGAATATTTCATAGGTTTCTGAGTACAGATTCTTTGCCTCTTGGTTAGTTTTATTCCTAGGTATCTTATGGTTTTGGGTGCAATTGTAAATGGGATTGACTCCTTCATTTCTCTTTCTTCTGTCTTGTTGTTGGTGTATAGGAATGCCACTGATTTCTGTGCATTGATTTTATATCCTGCCACTTTACTGAATTCCTGTATGAGTTCTAGCAGTTTTGGGGTGGAGTCTTTGGGGTTTTACACATAAAGTATCACATCATCTGCAAACAATGAGAGTTTGACTTCTTCTTTGCTTATTTGAATGCCTTTTATTTCTTTTTGTTGTCTGATTGCTGTGGCTAGGACTTCTAGTACTATGTTGAATAGCAGTGGTGATAGTGGACATCCCTGCCGTGTTCCTGACCTTAGGGTGAAAGCTCTCAGCTTTTCCCCATTGAGAATGATCATCACTGCGAATTTTTCATAGATGGCTTTTATGATATTGAGGTATGTACCCTCTATGTCTATACTCTGAAGAGTTTTGATCAAGAAAGGATGCTGTACTTTGTCAAATGCTTTTTCTGCATCTACTGAGAGGATCATATGGTTCTTGTTCTTCTTTCATTAATGTATTGTATCACATTGATTGATTTCCAGATGTTGAACCAACCTTGCAGCCCAGGGATAAATCCCACTTGGTCGAGGTGAATAATCCTTTTAATGTACTGTTGGATCCTATTGGCTAGTATTTTGGTGAGAATTTTTGCATCCATGTTCATCAGGGTTATTGGTCTGTAATTCTCCTTTTTGATGGGGTCTTTGTCTGGTTTGGGGATCAAGGTAATGGTGGCCTCATAAAACAAGTTTGGAAGTATTCCTTCCATTTCTGTTTTTTGGAACAGTTTCAGAAGAATAGGTATTAATTCTTCTTGAAATGTTTGGTAGAATTCCCCTGGAAAGCCATCTGGCCCTGGGCTTTTGTTTGTTGGGAGGTTTTTGATTACTGCTTCAATTTCCTTAGTGGTTATGGGTCTGTTCAGGTTTTCTATTTCTTCCTGGTTCAGTTTTGGTAGTTGATACATGCCTAGGAATGCATCCATTTCTTCCAGATTATCTAATTTGCTGGCATAGTGTTGCTCATAATATGTTCTTATAATTGTTTGTATTTCTTTGGTGTTGGTTGTGATCTCTCCTCTTTCATTCATGATTTTATTTTTTGGGGTCGTTTGCCTTTTCTTTTTGGTAAGTCTGGCTAGGGGTTTGTCAATCCTGTTAATTCTTTCAAAGAACCAGCTCCTAGTTTTCTTGATCTGTTCTATTGTTCTTTTGGTTTCTATTTCATTGATTTCTGCTCTGCTCTTTATTATTTCTCTTCTCCTGCTGGGCTTAGGCTTTGTTTGCTGTTCTTTCTCCAGCTCCTTTAGGTGTAGGGTTAGGTTGTGTATTTGAGACCTTTCTTGTTTCTTGAGAAAGGCTTGTATTGCTATATACTTTCCTCCTAGGACTGATTTTGCTGCATCCCAAAGATTTTGAACATTTGTGTTTTCATTTTCATTTGTTTCCATGAATTTTTTAAATTCTTCTTTAATGTCCTGGTTGACCCATTGATTCTTTAGTAGGGTGCTCTTTAGCCTCCATGTATTTGAATTCTTTCCGACCTTCCTCTTGTGATTGAGTTCTAGTTTCAAAGCATTGTGGTCCACAAATACGCAGGGAATGATCCCAGTCTTTTGGTACCGCCTGAGACCTGGTTTGTGACCTAGGATGTGATCATCTGGGCACCAGAAAAGAATGTGTATTCCGTTGCTTTGGGATAGACTGTTCTGAATATATCTGTGAAGTCCATTTGGTCCAATGTGTCATTTAAAGTCTTTATTTCCTTGTTGATCTTTTGCTTAAATGATCTATTTCAGTGAGGGTGGTGTTAAAGTCCCCTACTATTATTGTATTGTTGTTGATGTGTTTCTTTCCTTTTGTTAGAATTGGCTTGTGTAATTGGCTGCTCCCATGTTAGGGGCATAGATATTTATAATTGTTAGATCTTCCTGTTTGATCAACCCTTTAAGTATGATATAGTGTCCTTCCTCATCTCTTGTTATAGTCTTTGGTTTAAAATCTAATTTCTCTGATATAAGGATTGCCACCCCAGCTTTCTTCTGTTGTCCATGAGTATGGTAAATGGTTTTCTACCCCCTCACTTTCAATCTGGAGGTGTCTTTGGGTCTAAAATGAGTCTCTTGCAGGCAGCATATTGATGGGTCTTGTTTTTTTAACCAATCTGATAACCTGTGTCTTTTGATTGGGGCATTTAGCCCATTTACATTCAGGGTAACTATTGAAAGATAGGAATTTAGTGCCATTGTATTGCCTGTAAGGTGACTGTTACTGTATGTTGTCTGTGTTCCTTTCTGGTCTGTGTTGCTTTTAGGCTCTCTCTTTGCTTAGAGGACCCCTTTCAATATTTCTTGTAGGGCTGCTTTCATGTTTGCAAATTCCTTTAGTTTTTGTTTCTCCTGGAAGGTTTTTGTCTCTCCTTCTATTTTCAATGACAGCCTAGCTGGATATAGTATTCTTGGCTGCACATTTTTCTCATTTAGTGCTCTGAATATATCCTGCCAGTCCTTTCTGGCCTGCCATGTCTCTGTGGATAGGTCTGTTGCCAATCTAATGTTTCTACCATTGTAGGTTACAGATCTTCTCCCGAACTGCTTTCAGGATTTTCTCTTTGTCTCTGAGACTTGTATGTTTTTTTATTAGATGTCGGGGTGTTGACCTATTTTTATTGATTTTGAGGGGGTTTCTCTGTGCCTCCTGGATTTTGATGCCTGTTTCCTTCCCTAGATTAGGGAAGTTCTCTGCTATAATTTGCTCCAGTATACCTTCTGCCCCTCTCACTCTGTCTTCTTCTTCTGGGATCCCAATTATTCTAATATTGTTTTGTCTTATGGTATCGTTTCTATCTCGAATTCTGCCCTCGTGATCGAGTAGTTGTTTATTTCTCTTTTTCTCAGCTTCTTTATTCTCCATCATTTGGTCTTCTATATCACTAATTCTGTCTTCTGCCTCATTTATCCTAGCAGTTAGAGCCTCCATTTTTTTATTGCACCTCATTAATAGTCTTTTTGATATCGACTTGTTCATTATTTCTCCAGAAAGGGTTTCTCTAATATCTTCCATGCTTTTTTCAAGCCCAGCTAGTATCTTTATAATTGTCAATCTGAGCTCTAGTTCTGATATCTTACTAATGTCTGTATTGATTAGGTCCCTAGCAGTTGATACTGCCTCTTTTTCTTTTTTCTGAGGTGATTTTTTTCCATGTTGTCATTTTGTCCAGGGTGGAATAGATGAATGAGAGAAGAAAATGCTAACAGGGTAACTATGACCCCAGAAATATATACACTAAACAAATCAGAAGAGACCTGAAACCGGGGGGAAAGAAAGGGAAAGAAAGAAAAAAAACAAAAAAGATTAAAAAAAAAAGAATATTATCAAATATGATCAGGCTGGTGAATAAATCAGTGATACACACTAGATTTTGGGTGTATTTTGGTCTGTTAGAAGAAACTGCCTCCCAAATATTTAAAGAAAGAGAAGCTTATATATGTACAAAAATAAGGATAAATACTGATGAAGGGATAGAATATGACTGTAAAGATGAAAATTATAAAAGATTTTATAAAAGGAATTGATAAGTTGGTTGACAAAAGAAAGAAGAGAAATTAAAAAAAGGGGGGGAGCAAATGTGATCAGGCAGGAGACTAGAACAAAGCCATACACTAGAGATTTAGGGTATATTTTGGTTTGTTAGAAGATACTGTATCCCAAAATTTTAAAGATAGAACAACATATATATATGTATATATACCAAAAATAAGGTTAACTACTATGAAGGGATAGAATATGACTCTAAAAATGAAAAATAAAAGATTTTTGAAAATGGATTGATAAAACGTTTGTTGAAAAAGGGAAAAAGAAAAATTCAAAGAGAAAAAAGAAAAAGAAAAAAAGAACTTTAAAAAAATTAACTTTGAAAGACTAAAGAATCAGGGGGAAAAAAAGCCATGAATTCTATGTGCTGTGTTTCCATAGTGCCAGAGTTCTGCCGTTCTCATTGATCGGTAAACTTGGTCTTGGCTGGCTCTTCTTGCTGATCTTCTGGGGGAGGGGCCTGTTGCCATGGTTCACAAATATCTTTGCTGGAGGTGGAATTGCCCCATCCTTGCCGGGTCCGGGCTAAGTAATCTGCTCGGGTTTGCTCTCGTAGCTTTTGTTCCCTGCAAGCTTTCTGTACAGCTTTGGAGAACGAGAGTGTAAATAGCGGCCTCTCAATCTCTGCCCCAGAGGAGCCGAGAACTCGGGGTCCTGCTCCTCAGTGAGCCCCGAGAAAAAAGCAGTCAGTCACTCCCATCTCCTGGTCTCCGGCCACACTCTGTGCTCACCTGGCCTGTGACCAAGCGTTTCTATCTCTGGCACACAACCCCATTTGGAGTCTCCAACTCCAGCAGATCCCTGCAGTGCGCTCCCACGCGGCTCTTCCTGGGGAAGGAAGGGGAGTCTCCCCAGATCTACTGCTTGTTGGGTCCCTGCTGGAGAAGCAGTGGCCCGACTGTGCCACGGATCATGGTTTACGGCAACCCCGAGCTGAGAGTCCATGCCTCGGCTCCGTCTCTGTAGCCGGCTTCCCCGCTCTGATACCTGGGAGCTCTGCCGCACTCAGGCACCCCCGGTCTTTCTGTGACCCCGAGGGTCCTGAGGCCACACTGTCCCCAAGAGTGTTCCACCCCCCGCTTAGCCACTGGAGCGACGTCCCTCAGCGGAGCAGACTTCTAAAAGTTCCTATTTTGTGCTGTGCTGCTCTATCACTTGCCAATAACAGCTGACAGAGGCCCCCTCCCCTGCCATCTATCTTCCGGAATATCACCTCGGATTCACTTCTCTGCACATCCTGCCTTCCAGAAAGTGGTTGCTTTTCTGTTCAGAGAGTTGCTGCTATTCTTTTCTTCGATCTCCTGTTGAGTTCGTAGCTGTTCAGAATGGTTTGATCCCTATCCAGCTCAATTCCTGGGACCAGACGAAATTTAGGTCTCCTGCTCCTCTGCCATCTCCCCCTTACCTGTTAATTTTTATAAAGTCTAACTGCAAAGCAAGTATTTCAGGTGAAAATTCACTCTTCAAGATTAACTATAAGTATAAAATACATACTAGGTTTTGAAAACTTGGTACAGAAAAACAAAAAAAAACCCTCAATAATTTAAAAAATGTATTACACGGGGCGCCTGGGTGGCTCAGTTGGTTAAGCGACTGCCTTCGGCTCAGGTCATGATCCTGGAGTCCCGGGATTGAGTCCCGCATCGGGCTCCCTGCTCAGCAGGGAGTCTGCTTCTCCCTCTGACCCTCCCCCCTCTCATTGCTCTCTCTCTCAAATAAATAAATAAAATCTTTAAAAAAAAAATGTATTACACATTGAAATTATTTTGAGTATGCAGTCTTAAAATATTAAAATTAATTGCACTTGTTTCTTTTTACTCTCTTTACTGTGGCTTCTAAAAATTTTAGAATTATGTATGTGGCTAGAAATTATATTTTTTTGGACAATGCTGCTATTCACTATGCTTTCATTCATAGTAAAAAATATATATTTTTAAATGCATGGAGTGTTCTGGAAGGACATGCAGAAAATCTGGGAGGGAAACTGGGAGACTCTAAGTCACAAAGTAGGAGGGATACTTAACCTTCACTCTCTTCTCATTTGTACCTTCTGATTTTGTTTTCCATGGACTTAGAACTTGCTTACAGTGAGAATAAACAAATTTTAAAACATAAGAATCGGTGCTTGTGAAGGCTTCTAAGGCTCTTTCCCTGAGTTCCTTTCTTTGACAATGTGAGGTACCCTTATTCCTTCTATAATTCCTGCTTATCACTAACATCATATTTACTGAACTGTTTTATAGTTATCCATTTGTACCTTTATGTCACACATACTCGGGGCTCTTCAAGGACATAAATAAATTTATTAATCTTTATAGTAAGATTACCTAATTTAACACTATATGTAATTCTTAACGAGAAATAATTTCTTAGCAAAAAAAAATTTTTCTTATTTTTCATCACTGCTAACCTTAACTCTGATATTGTATTGCTGTGGAACTAATGGAGACAGATGGCAGAATTTTAAAACTGAGAGGAAAAGATAAATTAGAAGAGAAGGAAAAACAAGGGATGCAGATAGGAGGGGATTTCTTTTTCTCATCATCCTACTTGCACTGTGGTCAAGTCACACCACTGTGTTGTCACATTATCGACCTTATTTCATATAAAAAGCACTGAGGTGTGTGGGGGACCATCCAGTCTGCTCTCTTGGGCACTAGGAGAGTATGGGGGATCCAGAAGGAAAGCCAGAGAAGGACCAATCCACTTACTTCCCAGTCAGCTGCTTTACTTGTTCCCTTGCCTGGGACTTCTACACATTAGTCTTAGCTCTGTTCCTTGTAGCCAGGAAGAACAATGCAACTTCCCTTTCAGAAGGTGACCTTTTGGACCTTGAGAAAGTTACTTTAGTTGAAACAGAGTTTGATGGGCTTCCTGAAAATTGTATCCTCCTTTTACTGCCTACCAGGAAACAAAGGGTCTTGTATTTAACTTCTTATAGGTAATTGACCAGAAAGGAAGAATTTAGTTTTTTCTGGAAGCATTTATGTTAGAGAAAATTGAAACATCTTATTAAAATACACTGACCTTTGGTAGCTAGAGGCTGGAGTGCTAAAAATATTATTAATAAAATGAATCACATTCCATAACAGGACTAGGGCAGTTAAAATATTGAGAGAAATGCCAACTGTTTAAACGCAGAGAATTTGTGGGCTCTTTTTTTTCTCCTCTCAAAAGGTTTTATTGTTCTCTGGAAACAAACTGGTGCCAAGCCCAGAGCCTGCTAACTATCTTTTCAAACTGACACCATGCTAGAAATTTTTCATTCTTTTTTGTTCAGGCAAGGAACTACATAATGCTAGGAGTTATGGGTGCAAAATGCTCTTCAGGAAGGATTGTATTCTTACAGTAGACTGGGAATAAAGATAGAAAGAGGTCGGGTTGTGTCTCTATTTTGCCATTGCATACCATGGCTCTTCACATTCTTGCAGCATAACCCAACATGTATGATACTCCTATCTCCTTCTCTGTCTCCATCAAACTTAGAAAGGGGTGTCAGGTTTTGTTCAATAGGTTGATTCATATGACATCAAAATGCTGATGATTTTCTTAGACTCATAAAAAACTAGGGTGTGGGCCGGGGTTAGAGAAGTGGTGGGTCTTTAGCAGATGTTTTCTTCATGCATCACTGTTCAGGGGCTATTCAGCTGCTCTTGAACAACCTCCCAGAAACAGCAGATGAACCTTTAGAGAGATTCAGCCCTTAAAGCCTTTTTCCTTTCACATAGCTATGTGCCGCCTCCCTACAGCTCTTACTTTTAGTCTTAGCTGTATTCTTGTTAGCCAAGTGGAACAACTTGAATCTGTCTTCCTCGTGGTGGTCTTTTACACACTACAGAAGTTACTTTATCTCTCCTTTGGTTTTCTCTTCTGGAAAATGCAGATTGATACTAGTATCAAGTTCTAGGGTGGTAACTACCACTATCTGTAGTAATAGTAGGTGGTTAAAGCTTTTGCTAATTGAGATGAGGCATACAAAGTGTCTAATACAATGTCTGGCACAGGTTAGCATTCTGTAAATGTTGGCTATTTGTACTATAATTTGTAGACAATAACATGGTCTGATTTAGTCTTCTATTTAGTATAAATATTCTTACCACCCTTATCTCTGGATGGATTCCATGGAGTGTAAGAATTCCCTTTAACACAGCAGCTAGAATGGAACATGCCCTCTTGGTTGGGGACTGAATGACAACACAGTGTGGACTGTTTCTGGGAGTGCCTTCCTGGGTGTTATGATTTTAACAAACTGCTTCCACCAACTTCACCTTTTCCAAAAGCCACTAAACTTTATGAAGTTCCTTGTGCTTGAAATTCTTAAACCTTCTTCGTATGACCTTCGCATGATCCAGATTCTAATTTGTGCCTCTGATTGGTCTTATAACTTAAGAACAAATTTTGGCATTTATTCCTAATAAAGTTTATATTGTTTGATTTCCTTTTGACCTGTTGTAAACAGATTGTGTTTCAAAGAGCTCTTTATCTTTGATAGTATCCAAAAAAAGTCAGGCATGCTACTTATTTCAAGCATGTATTTTAAGTGACTTTTTTTTTTTAAAGATTTTATTTATTTATTTGAGAGAGAGAGAATGAGAGAGAGAGCACATGAGAGGGGGGAGGGTCAGAGGGAGAAGCAGACTCCCTGCCGAGCAGGGAACCCGATGCGGGACTCGATCCAGGGACTCCAGGATCATGACCTGAGCCGAAGGCAGTCGCTTAACCAACTGAGCCACCCAGGCACCCTTAAGTGATTTTTAATATAAAAAAATCTAAAAAGCATTTGGATTGGCTCTTAAACGGTACCATCAATGAGTGTCCAGTCATTTCTGTGTTAACATCAGGATCTGTTCAACTATCCAGAGATCTAATGCTTCATTATTGGCAATATTCATGTGAAAGCAATATGAAGTGTAGCAAATAGATCTAAATTTTGCAACTTTGGTCAGTCAGTACTGGGAGCTGAGGAAGAAGTAGGACTCTAAAACAAATTACTGAGGTGTTTTAGGCGGAGCTCAACCCTGCATATTAGAGTTCATACTTTTCTGGGTGAGGTGATTGGCCCAGCATTAGAAATTAAGAACACCCAGCTGTCGGTACCAATTTGTTTCAGGCATTTTAATTTCTGCCATAGGGAAGTTTGCTTTATCTTTACATCTACTTTATATTATCTTTTAGCAAATGAATGTCTATTGGCACTGTAGTCTCAAGGCTGTCAATTCAGCACTTAAAATGGTTTGCCTTTTTCTTTTAAGAAAAATATCACTGGGAACAAAGGAAGCAATCAATTTCACATCAGTGAAAGAGCTAAGGTTTCACCTTCTAGTTGGATTATTCCTGCGCATCATTTCTGAAAAGGTAATTGGAAAATTGTGCACTTAGGTGGTTAAAGACTTGTTCAACCAAAAAGTAATATTTAATACTCTGTCTGCTAGGCAAAGTCTTTGCTAGGAATTCAGAGAAAATATGTCATTGACCATAGGGATTTAGAAGAAATGGTTTCTGAAGGGCTGGTAGAGAAGATAAGTCGGGTGTAGGTCATGGATCTTCTTACTGTGTGTGTTGTATCTTCTATAATGAAATTTCATCAATTTCTGTAATAGAAATGAAAGCATTGTGGTTTTAAGGGTGAAATTGTGTTTTCATTCTGATCCTTCCCTGTTATAAGCAATCAAATAGTATAGAGATATTACACTTATTTCTATACTCACACAGCTCTTCCTCTTGTATGGGTGAACTTTGTAATATTTTATTTCAGCAAAGTATTCATTGTTTAAAAATCCCTTAAAAAAAAACTAATGTAATTAAGTTAACTTGCAAAGCATTTTTTATTGTCTAATATGTCCCCATTCCTGGTATAAATGTAATAAGATATGAAAGAAGTATAATATGATATTGATAGATTCTCAAGATAGAAAATTTTTGTCACTGAAGTATTGGGTTGACTGTTTTGGCCCAGTAACCAGTGGCACCCAGAAATTTGGTAGACCCAGCAATTCTTGACATTCCACTGCTAAAATTTACTCCCCTCAGAAACATTAATGAAAGACATAGATTTTATTGAGCAGATGGTAGGAGACATAGAAGAGCCATTTTGCCTAACATGCCCCTCAGCACAGTCCATAACTAAAACCCGTTGACATACCTCTTCTTGCCAGTTGTCCCCTCTCTCAAGCCACCAACCTTTAATCACCTCTTTTCTCTCTCCCCTTAAAACACTTAATCACCGGTGGATTTCACCCCACTATCAATAATGGGTAGATCATCCAGACGGAGAATCAATAAGGAACCAGCAGCTTTGAACAACATTATAGAACAAATGAACCTAATAAACATATATAGAGCATTCTATCTGACAACAGCAGAATACACATTCTTCTCAAGTGCACATGGGACATCTTCTAGGATAGACAATATGTTAGTCCACAAAACAAGCCTTAGCAAATCCAAGAAGATTGAAATCATACCAAGTATCTTCTCTGACCACAATGATATGAAACTAGAAATGAATAATGAAGAAAACTGGAAAACTCACAAATATATGGAAATTAAACAATGCTCTCTGGAACAACCATTGAACCAAGAAGAAATTAAAGATAAAAAAGTATCTTGAAATAAAAATGGAAATGCAATATACCAAAACATGGGATGTAGCAAAAGCAGTTTTAAGAGGGAAGTTTGCAGCAATAAATGTCTACGTTAAGAAACAGGAAGGATCTCAAACAACCCAACTCTATGCCTTAAGAAAAAGAAAGAAAAACTGAGCCCAAAGTTAACAGAGGAGAGAACTAATAAAGATGAGAGCAGAAAAAATGAAGTACAGAAAAAATATACTAATATTTTGAAGTCTGACTATAGTTGTCAATGAATAGGAAGAGAAAGAGTTTATCATAAATAAGTGGAGTTTATTTCATACAGGGGAAGAAAAATCTTTCTTGTCAGTGGGAGGTGGTGCCATGAGAGAGCAGAAGTGATGTGCAAGAGCCCAGAGGCAAATGTGATGGGTTGTGAGGAGTAGAAAATGCTAGTAATTTGGGAAGATGCAAGAACATCATGTTTGATTTTTAATTCTCAGGCAAAACTAGTGGAGAGTGCATACTTCTGAGAAGGTCGGTATTTAGTATTTTCGTTCATACAAGGCTATCTGTGGATGATTATAATTGAAGCAATTATCAAGTTGGGAAGGAAGGAATGGCCATGGACTTCAGCAACTGCCAATGTCATACCCAAAGCCCAGGTGGGACCAGCCATATCTCACTCATCTCAGTCCAGGGTAGTACAGATGAGGTGATCCATGTGACACCACAGTGAACACAGCAACGACCTAAGGTGGGGGCCAGGGTCATGCAATAATTTTCCAACCTCTGAGCTGTAAATGTTTCCCTTTATCAGGGATGACGCTACTTTTAGAAAGGGGAAAATGATGAAAAGTGTAATGTGTAGGAGGGAAATCCCCAAAGGCCAAATAATTACCAAATAAAAACAGGCTGTTAGATGAGAGAGATAGATGAGCTCCAACACAGAAATTAAATTAAAAATCACATTTTTGGCAATCTGATTAGTACTTTGTAAGTTTTGATCCCACTGAAATGTTAATAATTAAGATTAAAATGAATTGTAAAAAGAAAACATTATAAGAGCTAGAAGAAAACATAGGTTACGACAAGGGGAGTAGAAGGAGAGCTAAAACATAGGGGTGATTATTAGCTTGAGTTGTCTGTCAACTGGAGCTACAAACTGAAGATACCAGACAAGGTAGGAAGTCTGAGAAGAACCAATCAGAAGTCAATACAAAGAAAGCAGTGAGGAGAGGGAAGGGGAGGCCAGTGAACAATGCAGTAAAAATCTCTTGAAGTTTTGAGTTTTTTCTCTTTGGTTCTCCAGACTTGGGTTGACATCCAGCAGGTAAAGAAAAGGTCTTCAAATCAAGACCGTGCTTGCTAGAAAAAGATGCCCTCACATGAAAATACCTGACTATTCATTGTCTTTTCTCAGCTATTCAGATGTGGGTTCCTTTCTTTTTTTTTTTTTTAATTTTATTTTATTATGTTATGTTAATCACCATACATTACATCATTAGTTTTTTTTTTTTTTTAAAGATTTTATTTATTTATTTGACAGAGAGAGAAACAGCGAGAGAGGGAACACACGCAAGGGGAGTGGGAGAGGGAGAAGCAGGCTTCCCGCAGAGCAGGGAGCCCGATGCGGGGCTCGATCCCAGGACCCCAGGATCATGACCTGAGCCGAAGGCAGACGCTTAACGACTGAGCCACTCAGGCGCCCCACATCATTAGTTTTTGATGTAGTGTTCCATGATTCATTGTTTGCGTATAACACCCAGTGCTGCATTCAGCACGTGCCCTCTTTAATACCCATCACCAGGCTAACCCATCCCCTCACCCCCTGTCCTCCAGAACCCTCAATTTGTTTCTCAGAGTCCGTAGTGTCTCATGGTTCATCTCCCCCTCCAATTTCCCCTCTTCATTTTTCTGTGGGTTACTTTCTAAAAGAAATTTTCCTTAATCAAAGTAGAACCTTTATGTTTCACAGATTTCTCAGTGAGAACAGTTGTAAAATCATCAAGGCTGACAAATTTCCTTTAGGCTAAATAGCTTGCAGAAGATTGAAAGGGCCCCTTTACTTACAATATTGCATCACTGTGTAAAATTATAAGTAATTTACATGTTAGAGAAAGTTCGCCAAAGTTGGGCTTGGTCAAAAGTACTAAACTGAATAAACAATGGAAAAGTACATGCTTGGAGTCAAACTGAAGGTTGGATTTTTGTCTGCTGGCAAGGTCATATAGTCATGAAAGATTGAAATTAAGTAAGAAACATGACTTACTGTATAAGTTCTTATTGTATAAGTTGTTTTTTTTCTTTGCATTTCATCGTAGTAATTTCTCTGGATTCTAGGAGAACGAGTCTCTTTGAACTGAAATTCTTCATGTTATACTTTTTTTCTCCCCTAAGCTTGCATGGATTTATTTATTTTTTTTAATTTTATTATGTTAGTCACCATACAATACATCATTATTTTTTGATGTGGTGATCCACGATCCATTGTTTTCGTATAACACCCAGTGCTCCATGCAGTACATGCCCTCCTTAATACCCATCACCCGGCTAACCAATCCCCCCTCTCTCCTCCCCTCTAAAACCCTATTTGTTTCTCAGAGTCCATAGTCTCTCATGGTTCATCTCTCCCTCCAATTTCCCTCCCTTCAGTTTTCCCTTCCTTCTCCTAATGTCCTCCATGCTATTCCTTATGTTCCACAAATAAGTGAAACCATATGATAATTGACTTTCTCTGCTTGACTTATATCACTTAGCATAATCTCCTCCAGTCCCATCCATGTTGATGTAAAAGTTGGGTATTCATCCTTTCTGATGGCTGAGTAATATTCCATTGTATATATGGACCACATCTTCTTTATCCATTCATCCGTTGAAGGGCATCTCGGCTCCTTCCACACTTTGGCTATTGTGGACATTGCTGCTATGAACATTGGGGTGCATATAGCCCTTCTTTTCACTACATCTGTGTCTTTGGGGTAAATACCCAGTAGTGCAATTGCTGGGTCATAGGGTAGCTCTATCTTTAAATTTTTGAGGAACCTCCACACTGTTTTCCAAAGTGGCTGTACCAGCTTGCATTCCCACCAACAGTGTAGGAGAGTTCCCCTTTCCCCACAACCTCTCCAACATTTGTTGTTTCTTTCCCTGTCCATTTTTGCCATTCTAACTGGTGTAAGGTGGTATCTCAATGTGGTTTTGGTTTGCATTTCCCTGATGGCTAATGATGATGTACATTTTTTTTATGTGTCAGCCATTTGTATGTCTTCTTCAGAGAAGTGTCTCATGGATTTAGATTGCTGTTCATGCATATTTACTCTTCAGACGTGACCGGTTTGGCTGGAAGAACTATAACTGAATGACTCTCTAACCACAATGGCCACTGTTATTTCACTGATTTCAGTATCTAGTCTTTGCAATCAGCATCTCTTCAAAATTATTCAAGAGGGGCTATTCCCCAAAGGTTCTAATTCCACGTCACAGAGTTTGAAGACTATGTGGGTCTCTATACCTGCATTTCTTTTTGGCACTAATTACTCTTTTGTCTGCTCCTAAGCTGGTTTAAAAAGGCCTTATTCCTCACTGAAAACAAAGGACCAATTTGTTTACTTTAGCCATGTCATGGTTGGTTTGGTTCAATGCTTGTTCAGAACAGTTAATCAATCACTGAGTAACCTAACAAATATTTATTAAACAGCCCCATATGCAGCAGTCTGAAGCAAAACACTGTATCTGCCCTCAAGGATGGAGGGTCCAAGGCTTGACATATTCTTATTGGAGGAGAACCTGAAATACTGTCTCTTGAAATACATGTAGGATGTGGATGTGCAGAATGGGCCATTTCAGACTACGTCACTGACATGGATAAAAAGTGAACTGAGCCTAATGGAGGTTGAGACCTACAGAGAATTAGCCATCCAAAGCATTCTCTGTTTAATTTTGTGAGGGTTATATGTAATTTTATGTTCCCTTCCAGATTAATTTTCTTGGTTATGTAGACTTTGTATTATTTTCATGTTGCCACTTTAAACAAATTACCATAAACTTGGTGATTTAAATGAGCACCATTTATTCTCTCACAATTTTGGAGATCAGAACTCTGAAATTAGCTATTTTGAGCTAAAATCAATGTGCCAACAGTTGTATTCCCCTGGAGGCTCTAGGGGAGAATAGGTTTCTTTACTTTTTCTAGCTTCTAGAGCTGCAATCCTGGTGTAACTTGGTACATGGCCCCTTTCTCCATCTATAGAGCAAGTGGCATAGCATTTTGCTTCAGTGGTTATATTTCCTTCTTATCAGTGTCAAATCTCCCTTGTCCTTGTAAGGAGACTTGTAGTTGCATTTATGGCCTGGATAATCCAAAATAATTTCATCTGAAGATCCTTAATTTACTCACATCTGCAAAGTCACTTTTGTTGTATAAAGTAACATTCGTAGGTTCAAGGGATTAGGGTATTTTGGGGAGGTGTTTTTCGGAACCATCATGCAGCCTATCAGACTTCTACTGAAATGACTTCATACTCCAGGAGAAAATATGAGCAAAAGAATATTATCAGTCCCTGTTGGAAAGATGGGCGAGAATGAGGAAAATGTATCCAGAACTGGAAGTAGAGAAGTGACTAATTCAGAATGGATTATTGAGTATGTGTTTGGCCTCATGTTTGTTTTACAGACACTGTTTGTTGCTTTTGAGATTCTACTATATTGGGCCCACTTTGGAGTGTCAGTGGGGATACTCTGAGGCATGGACTCAGACTCATGTGAGTAGGTTTATTCAAGGACTGAGACCTTGACCCTGATTTGTCAGAAGGAGCCACCTACTTTGAAGTCCAGAAGGACTCCCACAGCCTCACGCTGCCATCATCAGTGTCTGGCATGTTGCTCTTCATCTGGCAGAATACTTTCTTTGTCTTTACATCCAGCAGTTGGGATAATCTTAACATCTTAACATCAAGGAGATTTCTATTCAAATGGACATTCTGCCTCCTGGCCACGTAGGTAGATGTTACTCTAAGCCAAATCTCTTGTCACGCTGCCAGCCAAGTTCATCTTTGAACCACAGCACAGCTCAGTATTTCTTAAGCACAGTATATCCATGTGCATTTTTACATTTTTACTCATTCAAAGCCCAGGGCCTATCTTGTTTCTTCACACATGGCATAGTAGCCCAGAACACCTAAACCTCCACATACTAACCCTGTGATTTCATGCTATTCACTGTTCTCCCATTCCCAGGACTCTCAAAAAGTGTAAGCTCTTCAAATAAAAACATTCTTACATCATATTTATGTATCTTCTTAGCCACTGATGTCATCTTAAAATACCAACCTGAATATCACTCACCATTAATTGCTCTTCAAATGAGCACTGTTGTGGGGAGAAATGTGACCTAAAACCCTTAGGTTTTACTTAATAGGACTTAAGTACTATTCATGTTCTGAAAATATATTATTGGGGGCCTTTGATAAATCACTTCTCAACTTGGGGTTTCATACTTATTATACAGGGTGATGGTCAGGAGTAAAAAGGTCATGGTTGCAAAGGCATTCTGAAAGACATTATTAGTACAGGGCATTATTATTTTTTTAATCACAGGAATTATAGCCAATTTAGCTATGGGAATCATATGAAAATACTTTTAACTAAAATAACTTCTGAGTATTTATCAATAAATAAAACTTTTTAGTAGAGATGGATTACAGGTGTTATCTGGTCAGTATCCCAGAGAAATAAGTTCCCTAAAGGCAAAGACTAGTTAGTGGCAAAGCTGGAAAGAGAGTCCAGACTCTTTTTTATTTTTTTTAGTTTAAAGCTCTGGTTATTCTACCACTTCATAATACTTATAATAAATAATAAAAAGTGTGGCTAGATTCCTTATCTTTGATTTCTCCACTTAGATTAATAATGCTTTAGGCCTCTGAGTTAATTAATTAAACATATTTTTTTCTGTTTTATGTTATATTTAAATATAAAATTAAGGTTTTGCAGTTTATTTTCAACACCAAGTTACTTTGTTGTTTACCTTTGTAAATTGCCATTTTTTAGAGTATCGGCTTTATAAGGAGATGTTTTTGTTTTGCTTTGGAAAGGTCAGGTTTCTTAGTTCTCTTTTATTTCAGTCATTTTGGATGAGAATCTTCCAAATATAGACTGCATTAGTTTTTGTTATTTAGAAAAGATGAACCAAATTATAATTTTCTCAGGTGATTGGTTATATACATGGAGAACCCCAAATAATTTACAAATATTTAAATCAATAAAATTGTTATCGGGTACACTTTTTTTTTTAACTGCCTTTCTACAAGTCACAAAAATTTGTGAAAAAAAGATTACATTTAGGGAAGTGAAAATAGCAACAAAAAGTTTTGCAAAGGACTCCGGCAGAGCCCTCTTTCCATGGTCGTTGTTGGAAAGGTCTGAGTTCCCTTTTCTCCTGCAATGTGATGAACAGATAAAGTGACAGGCAGGCCTGCGCAGGCAATGCAGACTGATCTAACTGCAATGCAACAAGTATCTTTTCATACCTCAACCCTAGTGAACTCATCTGAAGTCTGTAGAAACAGTACATTGTTCATTTTCATTACTGACTAGGATTCCATTGCCTGAACATCTAACAGTTTCTCCATTCTCCTATTAATGGACAACTGGGCTGTTTTGCTTTTGTGTCTCTTGGGTTAATATTTAGGATTGAGACTGTGGGATCACAGATAAAAATATCAGACCCAGAATTTGAAGCTGCCTCATTCCTTCTGTTGTGCAATTATAGCATAGGATGAACGATATGTTTCTAGGTCTCTGGGGCTGCATCACCTTGACTGAAGTCATGAAATCATGGATCACGCATCCTAAGATGTTGTTCAGAGAGGTTATTAATTAATTAATTAAGGGCGATGTTCCAATCCATTTGTATATCTGCATAGCTAGAACTCCTACTTACCTTTCTAAAGATGGTAAAATTGAAGCTGTATTTGCAGTGAGCTTTGAAAAATTGCCTTGCCAGGGAAGAGCTAAGTTGTATTATTATGCAGGAGACATATTTGGACTGGTATATAAATTGTGATAATCCCAGAGTCTTTGAAAGTACCAAGGGGAATGGATAGATCTATTTTTTAATCGGCTTAGACAGCTGTCTACACAGCTGCATCCTGGCTATTTGTCTTCACCCAGTCACATGGCCCAGGACATCTGTCTGGGCTACTTCCCACCCCTGAGAAAACTAATGAGGATCTGGAGAGGCTCAGTGAACACTGGGATGACTGTTGGTCTGGGGTTTTTTTTTATTACATTGTAGGCACATGTTTTGTAAAATATCTCATTTTTTTCAGAGTGGCAATTCCAGGCGCTATGACACAGGACACCTCTTTTGTTTGGAGCGAACACAGTATTTGTTTCTCAGTTAATCTCAAATGCTGGCTATTGGTACTTGAAAGACTGCATTTTTTACAATGAGAGCAATTGGCTCTCCCTATTCTGAAAAGGGCCTCCCTTGAAAACTGGTATGCATCTGCCGAGGAAAAGACAGGAAATGCTTCCCTAAATTTGCAACCCCGGAGAAGGCGATATGTCCATCACCACCCTGGCACCAAAATCCTGAGCCTTAGAAATTGATCAACGTTTGCTTCCTTTGTTTTCCTTTCCTGCAAAATTTCTCTCTCTCAACCCTATTTACCCACTGCCGGCCTTTGTTCATCAGCTCTACCTGTCCAAATCCTGCTCAGGTTTCACGCCCAGTCATCTCCAATGTTAAGCCTTATTCATTCCTCGAGTATGTTCTCATTCCCTTTCTGTTTCCACTGAGCTTCATTTTCACCTCTATTGGTATTTGTGTTCTCTTCTCCACTTTCCTTGCTAGTGAAGGCAGCTGAGATAATACCTTATTTATCTTTGTGTCTGACTTGTTGCAATGCCAGTGGTTAACAATGTCCCGATACTTGTCCTGATACTTATTTCATATTTCTGGATGATTTATGGGATAGTCCGCTAAAATCATTCAGTATGTCCTTTGTATGAAAATCCTGAAAATGTATATAATGTAACTGTTGGAATATTCTTAGATAGACAAGCACACTAAATATTGCTATCTGCAAAATCATGATATCATTGTTGTGAAATAATGGCAACTGAATGTAATGTGCCCCATTACACTGGCAGGAATTGAAGAATCAGAGCAGGAGAGGGGCTGAACTGGTGAAACCCCAAAGAATATGAGTCCAGAATAGTGTATTCCTGGAAACAAGTTGTGAACAAAGTAATGTCTCAAAAACAAGAAACCTGTTTCTTCCGGTTTCTCTATTCATCTTTGGGTTTCTTTGGAAGCATTCCTTCTGATGGGTGTTTTGATTTTGTATAGGTTCCTTGGAATGGAGATGGTCTAGAAAATGAGATATGAATATGCACTTCATGATTATAAAAACAGCCCTCATCATTGGAGCAGAGTGACGTCTCCATGGGACCAACTACTAGATGAACTTGAAGCAGGCTGAAGAAAGTACGGTAGGGAAAGGAAGGCTTCACTCCTTGTTGGGTTCAAAATAGCTTGGAGGCCTGTTTTCTGAGTAGCTGGGGAGATGGCTAAACATCTTCCATCTGTTGAAGGTAAGATTATCCCACCGCCATTCCCACCACAAAAATCGCAGGGATGAAATATATCAATGTGTAGACAGGCGGCTAAGGAAGAAGAAGGGCAGAAGGAAGCCTTTGGCAGATAGAGCTATGCATAGAGGACTCCAGGAAAATTCTCCATGAACACCCACTTTGTTTCTTTTTCCTTATCCTACCCCTAAGTCTTTAGAAAGTTTTGCCAAATTTTCAGCCTGGTGTTTGCTATTATGGGTGGAATGAGGTGGAAAAAGGAAAGCCAAAGCAATGTGGAGCCAGGGGTGCAAGTGTGGACTGACAAGGAAGGCAGATAAGAGACCAGAGACAGATAACCACCTTAAATGGTAGTTTACCTGCTCAGACTCATTACTAGAAACTGGAGACAGAGCTGCCTGCAGCGAATCAGTGTCAGGGATCAAACGATTTTTAACTGGATGTTAAAGGAGGGATGATCTCCCTCCCGAAGGCTGGAAAATGTGGCGGCATTTTGTTTTATCTTCATAACCAGAGGAAATAGACAAAACTCTGGGAACACCAGCCATCCACTCTTCTTCTCTTAAATGGCCAGGCCATGAACTAGAAAACCTGAGACCATCCAGGGAGAAATGAATATAATGATGTGATTGGCTGACCTGAAAAACGCAGATGTCCTGTCAGTGTGGATCACTGCGAGTCAGACATTGAAATAGGCTGGAGAATGGAGAGAAGTGGAAGCATGGGTGTAATTTCCTTTCTGATCACCCTGTGAGAACCCTGATAAACAGCCCCTCAATGAAAAGGCCTCTGCCCTTTGTACCACTAAAATACAATGTGGGGGGGAGGGACCTTGAAATGCTTAGGCAATATGTAGTAAGATCATTTTCTTTCTGACTACCCTGTTTTGCATGATCAGATATTTTTTTTTTTATGGTTTGACTAAAGCAGTTGGATTTGCTCATTGGGTGGGAAAATCTCTGAGAACAGACTTTCTCCTAGCTCCGACTATCGCAGTGATAGCTCATGTGTGACCTTTGGCAGGGTACTGTGGGACTTCCAACACAGGCCCTGGCTATGTCTGGTAGGCACAGATGCTCTCCACTGAAAATGTTCAGATGGGCCAAAGTGAGAGGCTCTTGGCTCTGCACATGCTAGCAGGATGAAGGTGGAAAATTAAACGTAATTACATCCATGTCATCCAAGCTAAATGACATTTTAAAACTCTGCATATGGATTTTGTTTCCCTTTTTTATTGTTATGGTTTTCAGAGGCATCTTTGAGCGCTTGTGGATGTTCAAAGTAGGGTGCCATGGTACTGTTTAGTAAAGGTTTTATCTTATGATAGAGCCCTGAGTTTGGAGTCAGACTACTAGTGTTTGCATCTTGGTCTTGAGTGCCATTTCTGATGAATAAATGTGTTGCTGTTGACAAATTGCCAAAATTCTGAACCTCAGATTCCACACATGTAAAATAAGGTAGAAATTATTTTTTTTAGAACAAACCCTGCTGCTCACCTTCCTTTTGCTCAAAACACTTTAAGATCTTAAGGCATCTTCCTGCCTACAGGACAAGGTCTAACATCTAACATGGAGTCCTGGGAACTGATCTCTGACCTCTGTAAGCTCCCCTCCATCCAGCCACCTTCACTCCTTATGTCTGACATCATCATGCCACCTTGTTTCCTGCCTTCTTGCTTTCTCTTCCAATACTCTCTGTGACAAAAACAAGTTTTCCCTTCCCTTAGCTTTGGCCAACTGGATAACACTAGGTCCTTCTTGGAGCATCACATCTTATCTCTTCCATTTAAACTCTGTCTTTGTTTGTTTAGTTCCCAAGTAGAAACAACCTCTTCTCTTTTGAGTTCCTCTTGGCTCAGAGTTTTTTTGTGTTCTCAACATGTAACATAGAATTTAGCACACAAAAAATGCTTAATGCCTTTGTTGAATGGCTGGGTCAATGAATGGTGAGTGAGAAATCACAGGACTGTATATTAATGATGCTGGAATTACCCATACTGTTCACCAGTTAGAACACCATCCTTATGCCCTAGTCTTGAAACTCACTATAGCATCTCCATCAAGATTAGTGAACTGAGACAATCAGGAGCTCACCTTTTTAGAAAACCCCCATTCAGTCATCAGCATTTTAGTTGAGACCACTTCTTTTCCAAGCTAGTTTCTTCAACACCTCCTCCTATAACCTTAGCATGTTGGTCTAAACTTCAAAGTACGTGGAAATGTTTTCTTCTACATGAGGTATAAACACAATAAAATTATTCTCACTTCCCAAGATGCGAGTGAACAATTCAGGCCTGAAGTAAGCACACCAATAGTGGGTGGGGTTGAATGCTACCTGCTTCCTCCACCCATCCCTCCCCTCCCCCGTGTATATAAGAGGCATCCGTGTCTTTCTCATTTCAGACATGTGCATTGTCTGGCTAGCCCTTAGAAGGCTTTGGAGATTTTGTTCCTGGTTTAGAGCCTAAAGTTTTGAATATTATTCTTCCAGGAAAGGAAAAAGGGTTGTATAAGAATAGGTGATAGGTGGAAAGATAACCTTTTCATAAAAACAAAATAGGAATGGTGAGTAAATGTTATTGATACCATTTAAAGATATTCAAATATATTTTAATTAAAATTTAAATATCTCTTTAATGAAATTCCATGGTGCATTTCTGCAGAACTCAAGAGCCTAGATATCAAAGCTTAAAATCCAGTTATCTGCACAATTTCACCAAATTGAATGCTCTAGTCCTCAAAAGTAGACCATAGATAGTGTAAAGGCCTTTGTCAGTTGATAAGTCCATTTTCTAGGATTTGTAGCAAATCCTTGTTAACACTAAGGCAACATTTTCACAAAGCCCCAAAAAAAAAGAAAGAAAAGGAAGTCAAATCCATTCCAAAGCAGTCACTCAAGATATTTGCCTCATGAATTAAAAAAGCAATTTTTGATGGATGTATATGAACCTCTCAACGAGCTCTTTGTGCTTTATGAGGACACAGCCTTAGAAAAAGCTACATGTGTGAGTTAAGGGGAAAATTATTCCTGTAGCAATGATTCATCATATCATGATAACATTGTTGAAATTCTTGACAAAAAGTCTAGCTAAACCAGGGAAACAAATGATACATGAAGCATGGGTGAATCCTCCAGAAGTCTGAAGCATTTAGAAGTATGACCTGCATGACCCACATCATATTAAACATCCACTGTGGCAGTGCACACCTCTTAGTATTATTTCTGAGACCTAGAAATGAAAAATACAAATCCATCTCTCAAAATCCATAGAACAGTCATGCAAATAAAGCAGGATTCTTCCATCACCAAAGTTCACTTTCCTGTTTAAGTATGTTCACTGAAAACCTTGGCTATATTTTAAATTGTATTCACTCTTACAAAATTATGGAGGGACATGCTTCCATTCAGATGAGTTTGGTTTCATTTGGTGAGAATAGATGTTTTTGTTTTTTTTCTTTTCCTTTTCTTTCTTTTTTTAAATGTGAGCTTCACTGAATGTGCACAGCAATTTATTTTGGTCAGCCCCATTTGCCTGTCATTCTGTTTCCTTGAAATGAATGGTGCTGAGGATTCGGGCAACCAGTTTCAAGGTGTAGCCAGATTCTACGACACAACTCTCAGAAGTCTCATACAGGCTATGTGCATACTTCATTTTAAGCAACTTATTTCAGAAATGGGGAGCTAACCCAACTACTGCTCATTTCTTTGACACCCATTCACATAATGCTTGTAGAGAAGAAAGATTTTTTAAAATTTTATTTTAATTTTAAAGAGTGATACATGGATTTGACTAAATACTAAATTCTAAGTCACAGACATGTTTTGTTTATATCTTACTACAAAGAAGTGAAGTGTCAGTGGTCCATAGTCATCTGGGGGGGAAGTAATTGAGAGGAGAAAAGGGTATTCAGTCATTCTGTAAAGCTGGATGCTCCATACACAGTGAAAATCACATAAAGGGCCAATGTAAATCTTCACTTCATGGGTCAGAAAAGACTTGTGAAATAGGGTTTGATACAAGAAACTCTGTGCTGAGTCCCATCTCATTGTGCTCATCTCACCTAACACGTGGAGTTGGAGCTCTTACCCTGGGAATATCCTCTGTGGTCCATTTTCTTAGGATTCCTGACTTTGTGTTCCCAATGCTACTATTGAATTAAATCTGATTGCCCAAAGCAGCTCTGTGAGTTGTTTGAGTGGTACTTCTGTGTGCAGTGGAAAAGGTACCAGCTTGGAATCAGGATTCCAGTGTCATCCCTTGGCAGTTCTGTAAGCTTGAGATGTGTTCAGTTTTCTTGAGAGTAGAGTTATTGTAATATTCACATGAGCTTTTACCTGTAAAAGTGTAGCCAATGAAGAAGTTAGGCAACAGTTAATATCACTATTTTGGATGGCTATACACTCTGGTAGGAAGCAAGTGACGTTCAGTAGGGTGACGTAGGAGGGAAGCGTAGTCAGTGACTTCTGCAAAGTGAGATAGGCTTTTTCAGGTAATATTCAACCTAAGAGTTGTTCTTTTGCTGCCAAAAGTCAAACTTACTTATGACAACGATTCTGAAATTATGGTCTATAGCCCAGTATTATCCAGAATGGATAGGTCAGCAATCCTGACAACTGATGTCATAAGAAAAACTATCTCCATTATTAGGGGTCACTTATTACAAAAGGACATTTAAAACTTTATAGCTCCATAAAAATGTACCACGGTGTTAGAATAAACATGAATTGTTTCTTGATTCTGACCTTTGAGCCAGTGATATTAATTTGACCCCTCACCATTCCCAAGACAAATGTGGCCTTTTATTAAGTAGAAATGTACTGTGAACATTGAAGTATTGAACTTTTAATTGCATTTTTCCTCCATCTTTCCTGATTGTTTTTTATTTCACAAACTTGTAGTCTTTGCATTTCCTCTGTTGCCTTGGCTTTTCTTGGAGAGGAGGTTTGTACGTGCTTCTGCATGGGTGGAACAGTGTGCAAAGTGGTCCTCCCTCAGGATGGCCCATCTCTTGGACTTTGGTGATGCCCTTCTCTGCCTACCTGTCTGAGAGAAAATGGCTGGGCAACCTCTCCATCATCTTCCCTGAAATAAGTCTAAGGATGTTAAGGTTTTGAGCTAAATACTGGAGGAATTAAGCTCAGCAGCATCAGACAACAAAAGGCTGGTTATGCTGATGTGGAGCTAGACAGAGAGTGGCCATTTCACGGTCGGGTTACCCCAATGGTCTTAACCACTGAATTGTTGTTGCCAGCTTGCAGAGATAAGATGAATTGCTTGGAGGCTGACTTGGCCTTAGTCAAAGCAGTCAGCTATAGAGACATAGGCGGTGTAAAATGGGGGTCAGCTACGCACGCTGCACTGGCAAGCATGGAAGGGTTTTGGGACTCCAGGTCACTTACATGAAATGAGCCGCATGGTGAAAGGAAGAAGGAGACCGCTTTTTAGTCAGGAGCATTGAAATTGGGAATTCATAAGGATTCTGAAAGGAATCTTGGAGAGTAGCTAAGTTAACCTCTTTCTGTTCTCTAAAGAAATTGAAGGAAAGAGAGATGAATGCATTAGCTTATAGTTAAGGAGAGACCCCAGGGTTTCAACTTCCTATTCAGTTCTCTTTCCATAACTGAGGGAAGGATACTCTGTGCTTCCTTCCAATATTCCCTTTTCCCAAAGTTGGGACTGAGGTAGTCTTATATTCTACTCTACCCCAAGACTGGTATGATTTTTGATAAATGGATACATAAGAGGGTGAGGGCAACATCAGCCTCCCAAGGAGGTAACATTGATGTCCATGAGGCTTAGGGACCCATGTGGAACATGGAAAGAGGGTCTTCCTCTTGATGGCAGAATGCTCAGGCTTCAGTTCAGAGTTTAGACTCAGACTTCGTTGTACATGTCTTACTATAATTATACATGCAAAGGTATTCTTAAAAATAGCTGTACTTGTGTTTAGCCCTGAAGAAAACAAGGTTTCAAATGTATCATGGGTATTGTACTATTTCTATTTTTGTTCAATGCTGCTCAACTGATATTCAAATGCTGATGGTATTTCTGAACAGTGGACTGAATGATTTCCAGGAGGTGGAATTAGGAGGTAGGTGGCTTTGCTGTTTTGCAAGGACTAATCAGACCGGAGGTACATCCTCAACTGTTAAAGATAAACTCTGGTCCACGACCTTGCAATGCATTTGGAAAAAAAAAAAAAAAAGCTTTTGCCTTTGTACATTTATTCCCATAATAGTCGTCAAATAAAAAACAAAAACAAAATGAAACAAACAAACCCAAAGCCCTGGCAAAGTAAGTAATGTATTTTATTGCCATATGCCTTTTTATTTGTTTTTTTTTTTTTTTGCTTTTAGTGCCCTTTTATTTTTTTCTTAATTTTACTTAATTTATTTTGTCTTTGTTTTTTACTTAATTTATTGTGAACAGGTTTCCACATTTTTTTATTTTGAACAAAACCGCTTCATTTTCAATTGCTGTTTAGGTATTCTTTCCCCTGGACACACCATAGTTTGTCTATTACTTAACCTGTCCCTCTGTGGCTGGACATTTTCCCCAACCCCTCACTTTTATAAGTATGTCACACTTAACCATATTGGGTAAACTGTTAAGTCCATTTTTAGTAATTGCGTTAAGATAAATTCCTAGAACAGTCATCTTTTTTTTTTTTTTTAAGATTTTATTTATTTATTTGACAGAGGTAGTGAGAGCAGGAACACAAGCGGGGGGAGTGGGAGAGGGAGAAGCAGGCTTCCCGCTGAGCAAGGAGCCTGATGCGGGGCTCGATCCCAGGACCCTGGGATCATGACCTGAGCCGAAGGCAGAGCTTAACGACTGAGCCACCCAGGCGCCCTTAGAACAGTCATCTTAAAGGTATTACCAAATGGCCTCCCAGGAATCCTATACATATTTTGGAATCTTTTTTTTTTGTCTCAAGTATTTTATTTTATTTATTTATTTTTATTCTATTATGTTATGTTAATCACCATACGTTACATCATTAGTTTTTTTTGTTATGTTAATCACCATACATTACATCATTAATTTTTGATGTAATGTTCCATGATTCATTGTTTGCATATAACACCCAGTGCTCCATGCAGAACGTGCCCTCTTTAATACCCATCACCAGGCTAACCCATCCTCCCAACCCCTTCCCTCTAGAACCCTCAGTTTGTTTCTCAGAGTCCATAGTCTCTCATGGTTCGTCTCCCCCTCCGACTTCCCCCCCTTCATTTTTCCCTTCCTACGATCTTCTTCTCCTTCTTTTTTTTTTTTTTTTTTTTTTTTTTTTT